>NC_137461.1:148783793-149392209 GCF_964235325.1 Thermobia domestica | reverse complement strand
TAGTGATATGCGGCACGAGCGATCAAATAAATGAATTTGTCGTAAATTGAAGGGCTTAAATTAGTGTCGTTGCCAATTTAGGGATTTTGTCGTTAAATCTAGCGATTTCATTGTATATTTTAGTGAAAATTTGCTTCGTTTACCAGTGTTAAACTAAGGATTTAGCAACTTTTGAAATGTCGTACAACAAAAAACTAGCATTATTTCCAATACGATTATGGTTTCCAGCGATTTTTAGCAGTACGTTTAGTGACATTATTGTTAATGTTGTTGGCAACACTGCTTATGAGAAAGTTCCACTGTTCTTCCATTCTTGACAGTTAACTGGGCTCACTTTACGTTCTTCGTTCAATAAATTACATGTATGAGCGAAATATATCAAATGCAATTTCTCAGTACTGTGACGTGATGTGCAAAAATTATCATCATTTTCGTTTTCTACGCACCAAAATCATTCAGAACCACCTATTCTTTTCCCGGGAGGTAAAAACCATGTTGGGCAATGTAATCATCCCGTATCCAGCATTCAAGAGGTCATTCAAACACAATTCAAGTAATACAAAATGAAATAGTAATGCATATGTTTTACGTATGTTTTACGCATCTTATGAATGTGTTTGTAATATTATGTGTTTTCCATCCTTCACACAGAACCTATTCTTGAGCGGTGGTCCACAAACTACTCTTTACGAAATATAATTGAAATTTACGTAATGCAATACAATGTCACTGCTTATCCTTCAGCTATCAGGAGAAATTTAAAGGTAATAGACTCTTTTATAATTATAATAATGGATGAGTTGAAAAAGGTACATATTCCAAAAATATCACAAATTAAACTGAGATAGCAATTTTTTTTTCTTTGGACGTATCTACATCCATAGAGCAGAAAAAGAAACATATTTCACTATTGCAAATAAGCTTGTCAAAAATATGTAAATGCGATTGAGTTGAAGAAGGAACATATTCCAGGAATATGTCCCTTCTTCAACTCAGCCGCGCTAGTGCTCAATGTTATGACTTGAAAGGTGAACTGTTGTTTAAGGTAATGTTGGTTATGTTTAAAGTGGAAAGTGAAGAATCCCATTGCGAAAAGTAGTGTAGTGCAGTTGATTAGTGTTTCTTTGCTTTATACCTAGTAACAATGTCCGAAACAGACAATGACAGTGGTGAACCAAGCCGTAAAAAGGGTAGAATTAACAAATTAAAACGTGTACGGAAGATGGAAAGTTAGCAAGGCGTCGAGGTGAGGAGTTTGTAGATTCATCAGGCGTTCTTGTTCCAGCCAAAACAACCGGCCCAAGCTGTGAGAAAATGCATGGATAGTTTCTCTATTGACGAAAAGAAGAACATTATTAAAACCTTATATAGTGGCAGATCTAAGAACGAGCAGGACACATTATTAGTGAGCCTAATTGAGAGGCATGAGGTTGCAAGGCTCAGACCATCGAATCAAAACCCAAAGCAATACGAGTCCTCTTTCAAGTAATTTGCCATGAAAGGGACGAGCAGATTTGAAGTATGTCGTAATGCGTACACAAGCCTTCATGCGATGTCACACAAAGTTGTTATTAGGTTGACAAAGATTTTGGCTTTTTGGAAATTCCCTATTGACATGAGAGGTATACACGAACACCTTTCTAATGCTATTCCAGCATCACATCTAGTTAAAATACATGAACATATTGGTTAATTTCATAAATATGTTGCACATTATACGTCTACATCAGTCATATATCTCGATGCTCAGCCTAATGCGGCAAAAATGCATGAACTTTTCATAGAAAAAATTCCTGACTTGAAGAATGTAATTAAGTATGAGTTTATTTGGAATATTTCAAGAAAAACTTTGGTATCCTAACTACAGTCTGAATATAACACTAAACTTCATAATACAATCTAACCTAACCTAACCTAAGTATTGCTATGTTTATTACAGACATGTTTTATGGTAGGGTATGACATTGGACCTTGTATGTAACAAAAAAAAAAAAAAAGACTGATTTGCAATGGCAAAGTAAAATAAATCGTTTTAATATTATTATCTCAGCACTTTTTCGCAGCTCGGTGTGTTTTAATCACATAAAAAAATTACTAATGATGGTCAAACTCAAGAAAACAAGTTTTTATAATGTTTTTTCGATCAAGGCTTTTGTTTTTCAACTGTTGATCCGCTAGATCAAGATGATTGACGATTGTCTTGTCTTGTCTTCACTTTTAAGAAGTGCTGAAAAAATAAGAAGGGCACCAGGAAATGACCAATTTGTGCCATAAATGCTACAAATAATATGGTAGTAAGTTAAATAATTTCTTCTGTAGAAATTGTACTAATAAACCTTCTTGAATATGTCAACACACTTTTATATATATTTTTTTAAATCGAGATTCCGGTTTTTTTAAGAAATTGTATCATAGCTTTAATTGGTATTCGTTGATTAGAAGCTAAAATATGTTTGTATGAAAACGGAGCATAACCTAGATGATTATAAAGTTGAAAAAGAAATTGATTTCTAAACGATTCAAATAGATCACATTCGAATAGTATGTGATTCATAGTTCCATGTGTACCTTTTTCAACTCACCGATTAAATTATAATTATAATTATAATATCAGTAGTTATCTACATTAGTGAACATTCTTTTTCGTTGTTGTTGTTTATACAGCAACATAGGCTCACCCTTGTAAATAAAATTTAGTCATTCAACTTCTTTGGACGATTCGTTAAATGATTTTCTTAATATATGAAAATTTTAATGCTCTTTGTGACTTCTACGAAAGAACACAAATCCTCTCAAGAGGAAGTGAATGAAACTGGGATTGGTGACTTGCACTTCTCTGCTTATTCCATGCTGTTATTAATTTTACTATAACTGTTTTACTTTGGGTTTTGCACCTAGTTCGAATTAACTATCTTTTTATTTGTTTAAGCAGGTCGCCCCACTCGAGCTTCTCTATACGGTATCAGAAGTATCGAAGTAGAAACACTGATCTCATGATCTTTCTTTATTCATGACAACTTTGCACGTTACTGACCAAGTTCACTCATAAAGTCTTAACAGACGAGCAAGATACTCGGAATGTCTGCTTGAGATACATAAAAATGGTGGAATGATAAGAGTGAGCAAGATTATATGTATGGCATGTAGTAATGTTGCTCGGGTAAGAGTAATTTTAAGATACACGTTGCTCGGGTTGGTTGCTATAAACTTACATATTCTGACAACATTGTTTTGCCAGCCTCTATGTTTTTGAGGTTGAAGATAGGAATGTTCTGTAGAGAAATACTTTAATCGGAAGATGTGAATTTTTTAATACGTACCCTATATGGATCAAGGCTATAGCAAAGAGTCTTCAGCAGAATTGTTACTTATGTAACAATGTAGTCAAGCATTTACTTTTGTTCGATTCTCTGATGGAAGCTTACCGTATGTGGCTCGGATCCAAAGTGAAACTATTGGTCAAAGCCTCAAATAGCCTCAGTGTTGAAAGGGACACAAAATTCCAAATTAGACTCAGTGTTTGAGATTGAACATAATCTTAAAGAGACAGAAAAACTAAAATTAAAATGAATTGCGTATACACGTGAAAGTTGAGAGTCTCAAACTGTGGAAATATAATGTCCATACGTCTTTCAGTTGCTCTCCCAGTCTTCAATTATATATAAAAAAAAATGAACTAATTAATCTTGTTAATTTAATCCAACGTAAAAATAATTTTAATTTATACTACTTTAATCTTTTTTCCGGCAATATATCTACCCTTTTTACACTAAGCGCAGAAACGTTTTCAGTCTCCCTTGAAGACTGGATTCGCCACATTTCTGAACTGACAAGTTCTTTTTTTCATTGTACTTTGGACACAATGTAGAAAATTACATCTAGTAATTTTTAAACTGGAAAATTCTCTAGATTTTAGAATTTACTATTGCAGAATTATTTTAATTCTTATTATTTATATTACTTCTTGGTGCAAATGAACTAGCACACTAGCAAGTCTAGTAACAATAATATTTACAAATGAAAACAAATATTTACAAACGCATTTGTCCAATTTTCACAAAATTTATTCTAGAAGACCGATTAAACTTTAGCCGATCTGTATTGTTACACTCTCCATCTGATTGTCTTTGGTCTCTACCTCAATTCGAGTACTATTTCATTTTGGAGGATTATAGTCCTATCCCAATTCTCATGAATATATCATCCACCTTGTAACTAGGTGACGCACTCAGATTTTTTCACCTTCTGGAGAATTACAGTTCAATACCAGTACAACACCTCTGCATCATCCGTGGCTGCGGAAATCAGAAATTATGTCTTTTACGATAATGCTTTAAAGATTGAATGTAACGTCTGTGTGCCCTCTCGATAAGCGGAGATAAACACTAATGTTGAACATAGTGCATAAACTCATCAAATGTTCTTATTTCGGGCATTATATTTCTTATCCATGCGCCAACACTCTGTGTTAAGCACTTCTGAGTAATCACTGATTCTTCTTCCTCTATGAAGTTGAAAAGTTTCGTAGTCTTCTCTAATTCCTCTAAGATCCTATCGCCAAACAACCATTAAGTTGTACTTTTCTTCTGATTCATCTTGATTTTTACCTTCGTTCTCTATTTTACTTTCTCCTAAAATTTCCCAGTTTTCATCCTGCTCTATTCATTTCACATCACCATCAAAAATTATATGTTCGATTTCATTCCAAGATTCAGATCTCCATCCCATTACGATTAACATATCTACTTCCTTCGGTTTATGATTCATGTCAAAACCCTTCCTCAATGGCGAAGACAAGATATGAAAGTAGTTTGCATCTATATCTCCTTTTCACTGTCTCGAAAAGCTCCTTAATCGATAGGGTGGTATATTAAGATCACTTTAGAAAGGAAAGCCATGGTTGTATGTCTACGTGTCGAACTGCTTTCTCATCAAGATATTAACGATAATAAGAAATACTGCATTTGGCATTTCATTTTTCTACTAAAGAAATAAATACTACTGAAAAAAAAACTGTCCTTTAAACGGTGCTATCCGCTCACGTATTTGATGATTCCTGTAAGAAAGAGGTTGAACTACATCACCTGTGACCAAAGCTAATCTTCAACTATTGTTTTCATTTCTTCATCTATCTCAAACCATACAGAGAAGCTACTTCAGGTAGGGAAATAAATGATAACGGTCGGCATAGTGTCCAGGCTGTACGGTGGATGGTTCAATACCTTCCACCCAAAAGATCTGATTAGCTCTTGAGCTTAAGCAACAGAATAAATGTTCAATTTGACGAAACATTTCAACTATCCACGCTGAACTATACACACTGACGCTACGACTGCAACTGCTGTTGCCTAATGTACATGACATAGTGGAAGACAGCAGAAGTGAGTATTTCAACAAAAACAACTAACATAGTCAATATTCGGAGTGAAGACAACGGATAAAATTGGCTTCCGTTAGAGTCGAGTCATTTCTACGTTTTGAGCATATAAAAAAATGTGTTAAACACTATGAAAAATATTTAAATAAACATGGCAGCTATGTAGAAAAATAGCTTAATATGTACTCCCATGCGCAAAAAAAAATTGCGCGTATACTGTAACTCAAGATTTTTTGCATTTATTCCATTTTCCTTACGTTTATGGGTAAAATCCAGTTATTAGTATGTGGAGATAATAGAAAGCAATTCATCTAAGGAGATATTTCCAAAAAATATAATAAAATAATAAAAATATAAGCAAAAAACAAAATTAGGCTCGGTTTTGTGTATACTGGCAACGATGATTTCTAGGGATTTTTTCAGTAGCAGATCACAATTGCGGAGGGAATTCAGTAGGGGAATCGAGAAGTTGGATAGTGGACTAAAATGTTGCATTTATTGGTTAAAACCTAGTGTGTAGATTGCCTGCCAAATATAAATTAGCTTCTGTAACTAAGATGTCGTACGAAAATATAGAATTAAACAGAAAAACTCTTATCTTAAGGTTCGAAGCGATACGGACCATGGTTATGAAGATTATTTCTTTTAAAAAAAGAGCCAACACAACGTATCCTCCGTGGTTAGGTGGATAGAGTAGCGGAGATGTAGTTATTTTATTATTTTGACACCACATCGAATCCCATCCCATCCCTTTTTTTTTTTTTTTTTTTTTTACAAAACATTATAGGAAGTGTATAATTTTGATGTTAATAAGAACCGAAACAATATAATAAGGAAATAATTTATTGGTAGTATCCTTTAATCGACGTATTTATTCAGTATTAGAATACGTGTACTATTGGAAGCAGTTATTGTTTTCAGTTTATAGTCTTGCATGTTACTTCCCGTTCTTGAACAGCAGACAACTCACTTCGAGTTTGTGTGTCAGGAAGAACATACGCGACCTTGACAGTCGGTTCAGTCTTACCCCTTGTTACATCGACCTGATGTTAAATGATCGTTTATGTGTGTGTGTGTGTGTGTGTGTGTGTGCTTGTTCTTTGCTTTTTAGAGTATTAACTTTCTCTCTTTTTTTTTTCATATCCACAAGTGCAAGAGTGCTTTCGTTGAACGTAATTAAATTATACAGATCTATGTATACGGAACACGAATATTTCCAAATATAGAATGAATATGAACGATAATCATACCATATTTTTACATTATATAATAGCGTGAAAAACTGATATTAAAATGATATAACAAACAGGCATAAGTTTTTTTTTCTAGCATGGCAACACATTAAACGTAACTCATTAAATTTTGGGAATTACAAATCATCACCTTACGTGTCGTTGTATTCCTATTCTTTTTCACGTTCAAGCGACGAAAGAAGAAATTGTAGTAATAGTGATAAAAATCGAATTCGAGATTTCAATGAATTCAAGTTTCACGCCCCCACATATAGAAAAAGTGATTTTGATGTCTGTCCATCTGTTTGTTTGTTGGTTCGTCACGCTTTTACATGCATTCAGATAGAGGCCATACTGTTCGACGTATGTGGATCTAAGTCTAGACATGAAGTTTTTATAACACTTTATCGTTTCGAATTCTATATTCTCCGACACATAAAAATAAGAGTAGTTTACTGAAGAATGAAAATTTAAAATAATTAAATTGTTTCAAAAATAGCTGTAAAGATTTTGCTTATTTTTTTTTTTACAAATATAGTTTGAATCATTGCTCTGAAAAAATACGTAAGGTATAATTTACTGTATGGGATGCGTTTTTTCGAACAATTTTCTCAATCACATTTTATAAATAAATGTATCATTAATAACCTAACAATATGACACAACTCGTTCGTCCTGTAAACATTCAGAAGGGTAGTTTAGCCTACTCTTCAACGATTTTCCCATTAGCGCCTGACCCAATTTTGTTCATATTTCATAAATAAATGTCACATAAATAACCTAACGATACGGCATAATTCCATCATCCTAAAAAGCTAGAAGTGGTATAATACTTTTCGGAGTAAGATTTACCCTACGATTTTGTGGAGAACAACTCAGGCAATTTTGTTCGTATTTCATAAATAGCATAGCTCGTTTGTCCTGAAAAGATACACAAGGGATATTTTATTCTTGGGGATGACTTTTTTGACGATTTCTCAGAAAGTACTCAGACGCTTTTGCTCATAGTTCACATACAATTATTTCCTTAGTAATTCTAATATATGGCAGAAGTTATTTCTAACAGAAATATGACCAATGGGTACTTTACTTTTGGACATAAGTTGCTTCGAACAGTTTTCCGAAAACACATTATTTTATTCGTATTTCCCAAATAAATGTTTCAGTAATAGCTGCAGCCTAACACGAGTCAGTTTAAGAAATTCGAGCGAGAAAATTCAGTGCGTTTCATCCGTACCCATTCTTAAATATATTTTTAAATGTTACACCTAATCACAATTTTCCTAACAAAATCGAAACTTCTATTTAAATGTGCCTTGTTGTTGTCAAATGGTTCAAGTGCATTGGTTCTGGATTTGATTCCCGGTGAGAGCTAGTGTACTTTTATCCAACGTTAAGGTATAGGTAATAAGTAGGTGCAAAGAGAAAAGTGTTGAAACAAGTCTAACCAACCTAATAAATAATACAAAGAAATAATACAATATTACGAAATTATAGAAGAAACGTTGTTAATATTAGATATTTGCGTGTGAGATTGTCCAACTGATGACTGTCAACTCCAAAGGTAAGAAAGTGAAACATCCAATACCAGGTTAATCAGTGGTCTCTAGGTAAACCTATCCTACTAGGAAGTGATTGAGATACCAAAAAATGTTGTAATCGCTGAGAGACATGTTAGGAGGATACATTGGGTGAGAGACTAATTCATGAATAGTCTGCACCTTCGTTGGTGTATTGAAGTGCGTAGGTGGTGTGTGTTTAGCACATCGGGTTCCTTTGTTGTTAGTCCCAGCTTTTTAGACCGGATGCAGTTATTCCCGGTAGAAAATACAAAAAAAATATACATTTCTATTACTATTAAAGTAAATAATTACACTCATTCCCTCAATGTGATACTTGTTTGTTTAATTGTATACAGAGAGCTGATCCATGGAAAAATCGTTCATATCGACAGATATTCTTGTAAATAATAGGTAAAAGTTTGCGTCACACTTATAACGAGATACTTTGTATCGATTCAAAATTGCATATATCTCGGGCAGAAAGTGCTTTTACACAAGCACTATACCTATTATAATGTTAATTAAAAATAAAAAAAGAAGAATGTTCTAACATAATGAATATATATTATTGTTGTTTTGTTGGATGCTATGTCGTTGTTTGTGTGAACATACGTTAAAAGGGAATCAAAGAATAAATTACTTAATATTTATCATCGGCTTGTAATTTCATTAAAAAAGGTGATCATCTTAGTGAATATAACATTCGAAGATATTTTAAAGTGTAAACGAGTATTGCCACTAGAGATATACTTATATTAATTGTACTAGGGTTGATGACTACCTTTGGTGAGTCGTTGTACACTGTTCATTTTGCTGGGCACGCCAGTGTGCCACGTTATCCAGTTGTGGCACACTGGAATATAGGATATGGCTTTCTAATTTTTCCCAACTATTTTAACTGCTTCAATTGAAATGAATTTATAATAATAAGAGAGTGAATTTAGTCTTCTTACCCTTCGATTTAGAAATAAGGTCCGCTAGAATTGTATATATAAAAAATAATAATACTCAGAATTTTATAGAGTGGTTTGTTTTATTCGAAATGACATACTTGCTGCAACTGTTTGGGTTGGAATTATTTGAAATCAAATCTTTGAGTTTTACGACCCACGGTTATACCGGCTAGGCTAAAGGACACGGTGATGATGAGAAATGAATGCAATGGGTGGAATGAAAAAAGTGGGAGAAAACGGAAGAACCCCGAGAAAACCCATGCACATGGTGTTTCTCCACCACAAAATTCACTTGGTGCGAGCTGGGGTCGAACCAAGGATCCCATGCACCAAAGTTGAACGCTTTATCACTGAGCCACCGCTGCCCCTCTGAAATTATTTATAGGAGAGAGTGTCTACTTTTATGAAAACTTGATATCGAACACATTTGTTTAAAAATACCAGCTTTTTGTGAAATATTGCTTAATATTCAGGAAAACCTAAGTCAATAAAATAATAATAATAATAATAATAATAATAATAATAATAATAATAATAATAATAATAATAATAATAATAGTTATTATTATTATTATTATTATTATTATTATTATTATTATTATTATTATTATTATTATTATTATTATTATTATCTTAAATTAAAAACTCTCTGGACCTAGTGCATTGGCACAATTCCACGAATCAAAAAGAATGTGTTTACTTATCATATAAGTGTAGAAGGACTTAATCCCTTTTGCTTTCAATATAAAAAGAAAGTGTCCAACTGTCAAATGATATGCTATATAAAATGCCCTATGCAACATAATGTAGTATAGAGTCATCATTCCAGGTTGTCTAAAGAACACTTTCGTTTTAGCAAGAAAGGAAGAAAATAGAAAATACTGAGTTTTAACCTAGTAGAAAGTTTGCAGATTTAAGGGAAAATGCACAGAGTTGTTGGATATAAAATGTAGTTCGGATTAATGGAGTAAGACACCGTAAATATTTTATTGTTTGAAATATACTGGGAGTGACCAAGCCATTACATATGGAAATATCGAAAGAGATACGTTAATGGTGTTAGTTGCAAACTTTTTTAGAATTGAAAAAATTAAGGAAATCTCTAAAACTCTGATATCACAGATCCAAATTGACTGACTGTTAAGTAAAACTGCTAAATGTGAGTAAAGCAAAAAAAAAAAAAAAAAAAAAAGTATTAATGACCTGTGTTAGTTTCAGACATATCATTCTCATATCAAAACTACGATAGAAGTAAATTATGAATAAAGGTGAATTCACAGCTCTGAAATACCAACAAATGATTTTGCTAGATGTAACTTTTCAGAAAACTTTTTTATAAGGCTTTAGATTTATTTTTTTTGTGTGTGTGTTTATTAGCTTCCCCATGCCGTAAACGTCGCCAACTCCTAGTGGCTCACTTGCCGGTAAATGGCGATCGTCAATATAGCGACGCGTCGAAGGATTGACGCTAGCGTGCCACTAGTAGCAGGGATTCGTCGAGTCGAAGCAGATATCTAGAATCGGGGGTATTGAAGTTCCACAACGTAAGAACGAGGACTTCATTTTGGTCCGCGCTCGTTTGATTTGTCACGGAGAATCGTAAAGGGACCAACATGAACTATCGCCAGTCATGTGCATGCGGTTATTATTATATATTATTTTTCCCTGACGAATTGTTATTATAAGGACAATATTTGAGCTCCGGGGGTCAAGAGTAACTCCTGCCTTTACATCATGAAGTGAAAAATCTTGAGGTGGGTGCGTATAATTGTATGAATTTAGTTGGCAACTGTCGCCGATCACTAGCAAGTGAATATGGGAGAACTATGAAAGAAGTAAATAGACGCTTGCCATTTTGTTATAAAATTACATGACGAGTGCATTTGATTTGATTCCGAACAGTTGTCTTCAAATATACACGGTTAAAGAAGCACTCTGATTAGAAATATTAAAAAGACTTCAACGATTTATCACTCTACAAGATGGTTCACGCCCAGCTCAGGGCGCTTTCGTTTTATTTTTTAAAAAATGTTTTTGGACTCATCTTGATGCAAAGAAATTACGCATATAGGCGATTTAACGTATTTTAGGGGAATAATTTTGTGGTTCGTGTGCGTTCCGTCGCTTGTCTGCCGGTGGTGGTATAATTTTCAAAACGGAAGTGGGACCAGTTTTTGGCTGCGGGACCGCCAATTTTTGGGGACATGTCACTAGTTGCCTATCGGTGGTCCATCGACGTTTACGGCATGGGATTGTCCCCTCACGAGTGAGGCAGATTGTAATCGACCAAGAGTGTTTTGGAAACATGGGAAACATCTTCCGACTTCGACTTCTGAATAATCCGTTTAGGATCAAGTCGAATCAAGGCTGCGCCACGGAAAGGTAGAACAAGTGAGGCAATCGTTCCAAGCACTACGCTCGACAGCTTCCGCCTCATTCACGACTTAGACTCTTCAGGAAAAGTAACAAGTTTATTACTTGTAATTTATTCTTTGAGTCAAAGTATTTTGCAATAAACCATCGTTTTGTAAGATATTTTTACGATTGTATACTATTAATTTCGAAAATTGTACTCATAATATAATTTCCCATCATGGATTTGAAAAAATCAAAGTTATAACAAAGAAAGATCTCCAATCCACATGTCTCTTCATGTTTGATATGGAAGTCTCATCTTCATTATTGATCCTTAATTTATTTTAGTCCTAGGCAACGCGAATCGACAGGATGGCTCTAAGTGAAAACATTCATTTAGATGGTTAAGTAATCAGGAAATTCCTGCTGTTATTTCACGAAACCCAACAGATCTTGAGGAAAAAAAAAAAATTTGCTTACCAGGGGGAGGGAGTAAATCATCTGCTTACGTTTGCTTAACTAGGAAGAAGGCAAGGGCGCCGATCCTGGGGACCAGGCCCGCTCAAAGCTCATGTAGGCCTCCTTTGTATTTATGAATATACAATATTTGGCATTATTTGAGTGTAATTTGTCTTAAAATCCTCATATATATATATCTTCGGCATTTGAATGCCCCCCCCCCAAATTTAAAGAGAAATTGGCGTCCTTGGAAGATCTAGTGAAATGAATATAAATGTGATAACGTAATACTTGAACAACTCTATCTAATGGAGGAAAGTAAATTAGTATTCAACACTTCTTTCAGTTTTAAGCATTTCAAAGATTCTCGTAATTTAGTAGCGTCCCGGATTTGCATTTTTGAAGTACGGGAACTTTATCTATACCTTAACGTGGGAATCGGTTTCGGACCATGCACTTAAGCCGCTTTGCCATAAGAGGCACAAGGAGTTTTTCTTTCGATTTCCTCAGGAATATTGCGAATGGTATAACTTTTAAAACTATGTTTAAAAAAGAATACACATCGACATAATAAGATGATAATCTGATATCTAGGAAATATATTGAATTGTTTTTAATTTGTTCTCACGCTTCCAAATCAGTACTTATGCTTTTTTTATTCCAGCCTTTTAGTATAAGCATTTCAGACTATTGTCTGTTCTAGGACGATACAATTCTAGTTCATGTATATGCTAGCTTTGGAAATACAGTAGTTTCGCTTATCCGATATAAACAGGCAGGCAGAACGCTGGATAATATGGATGTGTTAAGAAAAGACCTATTAAAAGTAAAACTTATGATATAATTTTACATATTACGCATATAATAATAATGTTTTATAACAAATAACTGCACTGCACTGAATCAGGGACGTATCCAGCGTGAGGGCCTGAGAGCTGTCTCTCTCCGAAACAAAAGCACTTATTAATAAACTTGCCTTTACCCTTTTGAGGTTCTTTTATATCAGTTTACTAGTAGTCAGTGTCCAAATTTTGGGCAATGTGCTGTTGTCTTGTTATAATTCTAAGAACATACCATAATGCCATTATACCAGATGGAATTAAAGAACAGTTTTAAATAGGGGGAGCTTCATTTCGTTTCATTTCGTTTCCGTTCTGGTTTTAACTTAACACAAATAAGCCATTAGTAATACAAGTATACATTTTCCATAATTCGTAATTTTCCACCTTAAAACAAATCTGAAATTGGGTTTATTTCCTGTTGGTAACGTTTTCGTGATAAATCACCCGCAGTGGAATGATGTCCATCCTTCAGCCAAGAAATAACTAGCTCGTCTATTTCGAGCTTGTCTAGCGGTGGGTCATTAACAGTGATGAACAACAAGTTAGACAATGTTTGAGCACTTAGTCTATTTCTAATATCAGTCATCTGTAAATTCATAAGGGGAAATCCCCGTTCGCACTATGTCATGGAAATTGATAATATTTCTACCCGATTTCTGCAACTCCTCATCGACAATCTGCTTGTTAGACTTAAGTCTGATAACGATTTTCTTGGTCAATTTTGAAATACTCAGCAAGAAGTATCATCTCTCTATCACCATACATCTTTTCCATATCGACCATGTCAGTTGGCAACGTCGACACATGGAGAACAGAAACTTCATCTACCACGCCTTTCGATAGAGAATCTTGTGCATAAATTATTAATTAAAGCCTGATAAACTGATGATTTCTTATTTCTTTATAAATTTAATTTTTGTAATTACACATGAAAGTTTGATGCCATTACCAAGTTCCTTTCCCCGTCTAGAAAGCGAATGGGAACGAGGTTCCTGGAAAGTGTTCAGAGGTGAATGGGAATTTCCCTCCTTCTTCCCCTTCAATTACCACACTGGTGTTTGCCATGTGCCAAATTACGAGGAATTTCAATTAAATTATCACAGTATAATTATTTCCTTGTTGAATTATCGATACCTTTCAGTGGAAAAAAGGGTGGATTTTGAAAGTTCCAAATCAAGGTAAGTAGACCAACGTAAAGGGGGAGAAAATTGTACAATTTTCCATATAATTATGCGTACAATCCAAACTTAAAGTTTCCGTGTAATTAAGCTTACAGTACACATTTTATGCCTATTTTTCTCACAACTTTATGGGTTGACATCCCTGTGCTGTAAGCGCTCCATATAATAAACACAAGCTTCAGCAATTATTATAGTAGAAAGCAATGGATATATGAAGCCAAGCACTGTATTTTTTGTTTCTGATTTTTTCCTTCTTAAATAACATCGATCGTTTTCGATCATTTTTACAAACCAACTCACTACCAATTTTCCATATATAGAAAGTCCCCCCTCCCATAAAGGAGAATTTTAAAAAAATGCTAGGACACATTCTCTTTTATTTTCAATAAAGTGTTAATACACTGAATTTCAGCTCCGTAAGTTTAACGGCTTGCGAGATACTCATTTTTTTTCTAAAAAATTCAGATCCTCACTAGGATATTATGCAATATAATGAAAGCAATATAACATCCCAGTTTGGATTAAGGCCTAACTATATACCAAAAGTAATTTCATTTGACTTTGTAATTTGACCGTAATGATCAGGCACACATAGTTACATTCAAGTTTTTATATAATAATTTATATATTACAGTGATTCAAAAATGTATTTTTTCCAGTAGTTAGCTGCTCTAAAAACTCACAGGTCTCGAAAGCCAAGTAGTAGTATAAGTCCTATTGCTATTATTGCAATTAAAAATATCAATATCCAAAAGTGCCTGAAGTTCATTTTTCACTTGGTTAGATATACAAACCTCAGATAAGTAGACAGAAACAAATGGAAAAGGAAGGTCTATCATCGTCATGCTATTGACCCACGAACCACTGACCCACTCAGAAAACTTGACCCATTGACCCACTCCATCTCTGCTGTCAACATCCATTTTTTTAATGCACTTCTATTTCTCTATTGAAACTCATCACATAAGTATTTGACTCTTACTCATTGGGTACTTTTTCTCATGACTTCATGCACTTTTACTTAAGTGGCTGTAACTCCAGTAAAAGTTCACCACTGAGACAATTGATACTTTGTTTAATTTCAAACTTAACATTATTTTAAATATTTGTGTCTGATAATTGATTTTACGTAAGTTTGGAAGCAACAAATAAAATTACTGACAGTTTGCTACTGGTAATCTAAAAATTTATCTCTTGTAAAAAATACACATTTTCAAAATCTGGAGACAGTCACCATAGTATAAATCTTAATACTAAAGGTTCTAGTTAATAGTATATTACGTTTAGGAAACAGCGTATGTTACATGCAGGTACGTAACCAACGGTTTTTAGAGTGTATTATTTTGCTTGTAATACAAACTTTGTTTAAGTTAACGAAACCAAGTGAATACAGTTCATAGAAAAGAAACAGAAGAATCTTTGGATTGCGGTTTAGTATCCTTTTTCAACAACGACCTTATGTGAAGTTGGATATACAGTTATAAACTGAAATCGGAACTTACATAATGAGCCCAATTTAATCTTTTTCCATAGGAAATTGAATCTGGTGCCGCTCTATGATATGCATACGCACTAACCACTTGAGAGGAGAGTAACAGTTAGGTTGTTGTCAATATTTTGGAGGAGATAGAAAGCGATATCGAATTCCACGACATTGGCTATTAATGATGTGGCATATCAATGCTCATTGTCACGTTCATTGTATCTCAGTCCATATCCTTCATTCTTGTTTTCTCTTTCAATATTTTTGCTCTCGGTTTTCTCTCCTCCACTCCGTTTCCGATACCGTCGTGATTACTTTCGGTGAAAGGTAAGGAGAAGCTGTAGTTTCAAATACTATGCTTTCTTGTCTCAGACACTGTTGTTTAAAAGTCATCAAACTAGTGGAGTAAGAGAAGTAAAGGTTTTGGGTTTTAATCATTCTTCAACAAGATATTATGAAGAAATAACAACATATAGGTAGATAGATACATAGATATAGATAGATATCCTGAAATAATATGAACTTGCAAGCTCGAACCTCCCTGCCTCAACATTATTGAATTTCTATGTATGCTATTACATCAAATTAAGTCAAAAAGTTCAAACAAAATCCAATTTTGTCAACCAGAAAACGGAAACAAGGAAGTGCAATCTCATTTCAATGTCTTGCAAACGATGCAAATTCATTAAAAATTCACTTTACACTTACAATAAACGCAAACACTTGACACTTGACAAGCAAATTTGTACTGTTTCGGATCTTTTTTTGTGAAAAGCGAAATCTCACTACAAATAAACGAAGTGCACAAAATCACCATGAAAAAAGTTGACCAGACAAGTGGGAGATGAAAATAAATGAACATATTTCTAAGGTATGTTGAGGTTTCTTGAAAACAGTAGAAGCAATTTTCTTCTCATAGTTTCTTGTGAAATACTGAAAAAAGCAGTGTTACTGTAAGCATCACCAGAGTAGAAATGTTGCTACTACATCTCTACTAGCTACGTACAAAACTAGAAGTTTGACTTGTATTTTAACTGAGACAACATCGCTACCTTCGTTCTATATAAAGAAACAATTGCCTAAGGGAAAAGAAGAGTCAGAAGTTTCCTGGTCAGATATGAAACCAGAACAGAGGTCTTCCAATACAAGAAGATACACTTTCTGAAGCAAGACTTAATTTTCATAATACCTTTTCGAGACGGGTTATTCTCATCTCTAGTCACATAGACAATCCTAGTTCGGGCAGGTATGAAATTGCAATGCAGAGATAATATACAAAACGATGAATAGAATGGAAAAACGCGTTGTTTTAGCTTAATAACATACGAAAGATGTTGATAAGGGTGGAGGTAATCGATTTTTCAGAGGTGAGGTTGTAAGTTCAAGTCTCGCATCTGGTTCAGGTTAGAAAAGTAATTTTTGACTGTTCTTAGGAAAGATTAATTAAACAACTTTTTAGTTTCTAATGTGAAGTGTCTTTTTTCATTTATTTCTTATAAGTAATTAAAATCACAAATAATAATAGTATTAACACTAAATATTTATAATTTAGCACGAAAGTCAAAAACACTTACACATACACCACATCTTTACTTTGAAGGCACATCTTTCATTCGATGTCTTTTGAAAGTTAAATAACTTACACACTCTTCTATGAATGTGAGGTATTGTTTAGGGCAATTTGAAAGCCTCTCTTGTCTTAGAAAAAGTCAGTTTACTCATTTCAATGTTATATTTAAGTCACTATTATAGTTTGTCAGTGTTCATTAAGTTAGATCAGTCGCAGAAGCAATTTCCTGTATGAGTTATCATTTCACTATATCACGCCCTTCAAAAGCGTCCCACGACTACTAAATTCTACTAAGGTAGCACCATTTCTTCAGCGAGTATTCACAATATTAATAAGTCTATTTGTACTTTGAATGTTGTACATTTGTGAGCTTCCAGAAAATCAGTTAGATTTCTCCATTGCTAGCTTTTGAATCCATAGTTTCTCATTTCTGAAAGTAAATGAAAATCATTTTACTTATATGCAAATAATTAAAATGAATTATTAATTCCAATCACTGAAATTATAACTGAAAATCTTGCGTGAATTTGCAGTAAAGAACCCACGGTTATTTCGTAACATAAATAAGCTCTGTTACTGAGTTTGTTAAAAGATACAATCAAGAACACCATTATATTGTATCTTGTTCAAATTAGGAACTACTGTAGCTCTAATAGAGGTAATACTTTAGATATAATAATTAAATTTTGATTTCATTTATATCTGCGTTTACTTCTAAATATTTACTGTGCGATATAGACGATATAAATTCTGCAAGTTCCCATCAACGCAAAACTAATTCAACAATGCAGATGAAACTATCTGTTTAATATAAGATACTAAACGGCATCAGTGATTAGTAGGAGCAGTTTAAGTCCATTATGAGAAAACAAAATTTCGTCTGCTATGAAACAGTTTGCCATTAATATGATTCATTAACTACTACAACAACATTGTATAACAGGTATTCATTTAGTATTAATGAACATGTTTTTAAACGGAAGCTGCTACAATCTTATCACTTCGCCTAAACTTAGGTAAAAAAAAAAAAAAAAAAAAGTTCAACTAGCTTAGCGCACGAGATCTTGTCCTGAAATTATTGCGCGGTTGAGGAAAGTGTTGCCAATAGATGGCTTCAGAAAATAGGTAAATATTGCACAAGATATCTAGCCATAAATGGCTATACTATTCTAAACTTGTATTTAAATGTATACGTAACAGAACTTAAGAATAAAGTGAGCAAAATATACAATAGCTTTAGTGTATGATGTATTCCAAGCTAAATCAGCAGATGAGTATAGTTGCACCATCATCGATTTTGCTCATGTATTGGTATGTTATGAGGTATCAAAAGAGGTGTTGAAATACAAAGTGTCAGATGCTGATGGTTCACCGTTTCCAAGATAGAGGGTACTGAATACATGGAAAATGTTCTAAGCATGCATATATTAAAATATTTGTAGTTACAGTTTGGTGAATGTGAGGAACGTGAAACTTTGTTACAGTAAATACAGGGGAGCACACAAGAAATTAAGAAACCAATATCTTCAATGTTGCCATCACAATGATGGGTCAAAAATAAAGGTCATTAACACACAAGTGATATAAGAAGTTTGGTCAACTTTTTGGAGTAGAAGGGGAAAGAATCACTAACCTTTATTTTGTGGCTGACAACCTTGGACCTTCCTCAGAACACCGGTGTATATTTTAGCTGGTGGTATGTTGTTCCTTCTTGTGTATGGATGTTATTGTAAGTCAATGTTGTCAATATTGGCCATATTTGGGCGGCCATATTGCAAAAGGGCCTGCAGGTAAATTGTTAAGCATGTGGGAAAATAATCTGGCGTTGTATGTCTCCTTCCATAACAAATATGATTTGGTGGTTCGCAGTATTGTCCGAGTTATCAGAGGTGCAACATGGGTATGTTCACATAGAGAAAAACATAGTCGAATAGTAATATAGATATCTATGATTACAACTCATATGTTCATTATAAAATACATATTATCATATCAATAGGGGGTGACATGCAAAATGAATGCTGACAATTTGATATAAAAGGAAAATATGTTAGTGATCCATATGCAGTAGTGGCAAAAATCAGAGTCAGTCTGGCAACCCTGCCTGGTAGCAGAATTCATTCCAGAACATTGCATCTACAATGTTTGCTTTATTGTATTTTGCTAGTGTGAATGTATTGAGTGATGTGTAAGTAAAATATTATTGTAACGGCGGCAGCTGCTGAAGAAAAGAGTGTCTGCAGAAATTACAACTATGTGTGAGCACCACAAGAAGATGTCTTGCAAAGTACCACCATCTGTATGGACGGAAGTGCTGTGATTACACACATGTTCATAAGGAGATATTAAGAAAGAACCTGAAGAAAGTCACTGTTGAGTTTGCGAAGAAACATAATACCCAAGAAATTACACTAATTCTCGGTAAATCAATATGCACCACATGTATTAAAAGGTTATTAATACATGGATGGCATGCTAAGTGGCTTGGTAACAAGACATTTCAAACATGCTCAACATTTATCGGACGATGCGGCATATACCAATGATAACATATGTGGGGCAGACGTGCTATGACCTGTTGTTACATTTGTCTTCAGTTACAAATCCTACAGAACAATGCATAATACAGGTAGGACTACCACAATTCTGCAACAGAACTCTAAACAACAGTTGCAATGATGTTTGACTTACACACCACTCAACACATTCAAACTAGCACAATACAATAAAGCAAACATGCCAGATGCAAGTTCTGGAATGAATTCTGCTACCAGGCAGGGTTGCCAGACTGACACTGATTCTTTCCACTACTGCATATGGATCACTAACATGCTTTCCTTTTATATGATATTGTAAGCATTAATTTTACATCCCAACTCCTACTGGAATGATAATATGTATTTTATGATGAAAATATGAGTTGTAATCATAGATATCTAAATTACGTGTGCTATTCGACTATGTTTTTCTCTATCTGAAATATGGGTGGCGCGGTGGCTTAGTGGTAGACCTCGGTTCACCTCCGGTACTTGGGGTCCCTCGTTCGATCCAAGCTCGTGCCGTGTGGACTTTGTGGTGGACAAACACCGTGCTCATGGGTTTTCCCGGGGTTCTTCCTTTTCCTCCCTATTTCTTCATTCCACCATTTCATTCATTTCTCATCAGCACCGTCTCCTTTAGCCTAACCGGCATAGCCGTGGAACGTAAAACTTAAAGATTTTCCTTTTTTCTATCTGAAATGCCCATTTTGTACCTTTGATAACTCGGACAATACTTCGAACCCCAAACCATATTTGTTATGCAAAGAAACATAAAACGGCAGGTTATTTTCCCGACATGCTGACAAATTTTCCTCCAAGCGTTTTTGCAATATGGCCAATATTGACAACATTGACTTACAATAACATCCATACAGAAGAAGGGGCAAGATACCACCAGTAGAAATACACACCGATGTTCCGAGGAAGGTCCAAGGTTATCAGTCACAAAATAAAGGTTACTAGTTCTTTCTCCTTTTACTCCAAAAAGATAACTAAACTTAGGTCACTTTTTCGTTAATGACCTTTATCTTTGACCCACCATTGTGATGGCAACATCGGATATATTGGTTTCTTACTCTCTTGTGTGTTCTCCTGTATCACTATGTGCTGGGCTACTGTGACAAAGTTTCATGTTCCTCATATTCACTAAGCTGTAACTATAAATATTTTAATATAAGCATATTTGGGGTATTTTAAACGTGATCAGGTCCCTCTATCTTGGAAACGGTGAACCATCAACATCTGTCACTTCGCATTTTTCAACACCTCTCTTGATACCTCATAACATACCAAAACATAAGCAAAATCGAAGACGTGAAACTACAACATTTTTTTTCAAAATTGACTGATTTCGCTTGGAATGCATCGTATATCTACAAGATAATTGAAATATTTTTCCTGATGTTCTCAAATGAAATACTTTCATCATGAACCCATACTTGAATTATTTACAGTACGCTTTGCTTGCATCCTTGATGAGATGTTACACTTTCCTGGAATTGTTTCCTTTGTCCGTAATTTTTGCGGTAGTATAGGTTACACGTCGGTCACACTATAGTTCTAGCATAATATTGAAAATATACCATCCACACCTGATTCGCGCTAAATATCGTCACTGAAATTAGCTAAGGAGGGCACAATTTCCAGAATTCTGGTAGACGTGCTAATTAAACAAAAATGGTAAGTAAGATATTTAAAATGGATTGTGGCATGGCACTGTAAATTCTACAAAGAAGAAAGCATTATCAAAATATCAATTAATATTTTATCATATTTTATTCATAACTGTTGAGAAGTTTTGATTGGAAAAGATATTGAACTTCTGCTAAAAGAGTTATTTATAATACAATAAGTGTAAATAACTACATTGTAGTTTTGAGGGCCGCGGTGGTTCAGTGGTAGAGAGTTTACGTCTGGTGCATGGAGTCTTTGGTTCGATCCCAGCTAGCGCCAAGTGAACTTTGTGATGAACAAATACCGTGTACGTGGGTTTTCTCGGGGTTCTCCTGTTTCCCTTCTCTTTCTTCATTCCATCATTTCATTCATTTCTCTTCATCATCGTCTCCTTTAGGTAAACGAGAATAAACATAAAACTTAAAGCTTTCCTTTCATTTGTACATTGTAGCTTTGTAAATCCAATGTTGTGATATCGATTATTTTAAAATTACTAAAACTACCATTAAACGTAATCTCCTCGAAATGTAAAGTAATATGTTTACTATAATGCAGCAAATTTTACACAGACACATATCAAGAAATTGAGGAAACAAAACACGCAGCTAATTAAGATTCTCTTAATATTTCTAACAAGAAACTTGTCGAAGCTGGTAATACGCCCAGGTAATTTCATTGCTATATTTTCATCTCTTTACCTATAAGGGTTAATGGCTTTTGCTAAGTACACAAAGATGGAAAAGAGATAAAAACTAACAGGCCCACTTTACACAAACTCACATAAGAAGAGCAAAGGAAAATCAAAATAAACAATTTTGTAGACCCGAAATCGTACTTACTACACTTTACTACAACAAGTCAAAAAATCAAAATACCTCGGAGAATTGTCATAAAAAACTGTTGTGCTTTCACGAGAATCTGCAAGTTTGTCCTGTATTCGCGAAGAAAGTAAAAAATTATATCCGTAGAAAACTATATCGTGAGGATATTCTTGCATACCTGTACACATAGTAGATAATTAGGGAATCTCTATTAATATATTTTCTGTATTTGTTAGATGTTTCGTTGACAAAAGTTTGAAGTAGTCAGAATTCAAATATACGTACATAGACTTCTAGGAGTATTGTCGTTTTATATACTCTCATTCCACATTTTTTTCGTCTTTGCCATAAGCATTAACTTACGAAACATAATGGATTCCTGTCTTATTATAGATTAACGAATTGTGTATGTATTAGAGACCTGCACGGGCAGGGCTTGGGCGGGCCGACTCTGTTATTTCTTTGGGCCGGGCCGGGCATGAGCTGGGCGACACTGTTTTCTCTTCAAATCGGGCCGGGCTGGGGCCGATTCATTTTTGCAATTCTTTAATAATTATTGACTTTGGTTAAACGATAATTAGAATAAAGGCAAACGTTGAAGAAGTGTGCCCGTGAAAAATGTTACAAAATGAAACTTTTAAAATTTATCGGGCCCAGGCCGGGCTTGGGCCAAGAATTTTAAAAAACTTATCGGTCCGGGCCGGACTTGGGCCGAAAATCTCCAAAACTTTTCGGGCCCGGTCTGGACCGGGCTAGATACATTCGGGCTGGATTGGGCTCTAGTATGTATCTGTATTTAGAGACCAAATATTGAACTTAGACTTTAATTAATTATTGTATAAAGAACCCAAAGACACTTATGTCTATTATAAATTTTATAATTTAAAACAATTCATATTATTACCAATTTATATTTAGTTGTTATTTCCATTATACATTGAATATACATTGTGTTTTGAATCAACATCGACAACTTTTGGGTTAAGAACAAAAGTATAGACCAACTCGAGTGCACAAATGCTTCCTTCCGGACTTATAGGTTGCCGAAAACATGAAAACATGAACTTTAAAGGTTCATAGCTCCAATACTATGGGATCTACCGTAGTCGGGTCAAGACTTTATTTAGGAACTAGTATGCGCCCTATCCATATATGGATGTTTCAGAACTCTGTGGTACTTCCGAAACATTTTTTATAGAGGTAATTGGTGAGTACTTCAAATTATATACCCGTAACCAAACTGCCTCTATAAAAATTGTTGCATGAGTACCTTAGGATTCTGAAAAAATATTTTTGAAATTAAGTGAAATCTTTAAGTTTTACGTCCCACATTTATGCCGGTTAAGCTAAAGGAGACGGTGAAGATGAGAAATGAATGAAATGGTGGAATGAAGAAAGTGGGAGAAAACGGCAGAATCCCGAGAAAACCCATGAGCACCGTGTTTGTCCAGTACAAAGTCTACACGGCGCGAGCTGGGATCGAAACGAGGACCCCAAGCACTGTAGATGAACGCTCTACCACTGAGCCACCGCGCCCCACAAATGTAGTTTTGGATAGCGTACATATTAGTTTCTAAGTCTTGGCCCGACCACGACAGGTCCCATAGTTTTGGAGCTATGGACCTTGAAATTTCATTTTGTCATGTTTTCCGAAGCCTATAACTCCGAAAGGAAGCATTTGTGCACCCAGGTTGGTCTATACTTTTGTTCTTAACTTGGTGTCAGGGATCACCTCCCAAAAGTTGTCGGTGTTGATTCGAAACACTCTGTATATTGAATGTATAATGAAAATAACAACTAAATATAACTTGGTAATAATATGAATTGTTTTAAAGTATAACACCTGTAATAGACATGAGTGACTTTGGTTCTTTATACAATAATTCATTAAAGTTTACGTTTAATATTTGGTCCCGAACTACAGATAAATACACAATTCATTAACCTATAATAATACAGGGATCGATTACGTTCCTTAAGTTAATGCTTATGGTAGAGACGAAAGAAACATGGAATGAGAGAAAGAAATATGGCATGGACGTTTGTGTATCCAGGTTGTTCTATATTTTTTATCTTAGTGTGAGGAATCACTTCCCAAATGTTGCCGGATTAAAAAAATTTTAGTTTAAAAGTATCAACTTATGACAGGTAATTCGACAATGTCAGTGCCATCTTGGTTATTGTATATCATACTGTGATGAATGCAGTAATTTAAAAATTAAAACAATTTCTACGTTTAACAAACTAAGTTTACATAATATAGTCAATTCAATTTTTCGACTTTCAAATTTTGAAACCCACAGGGGTTAGAAGAGAAAGAGAAGCATGTTACTAGTGAATGTTGCTCAATTTATGTAAATGTCGGAGAATGTGCAATATTACCGAAGTATCGAAAAATAGTAAATAAAGTTCAGTGTAGATGTGGTAGTTCAAGCCGTAGTCATTAGTTTAAACAATTGTGGAGTACGTTTTGATTACGAAGAATCGTTAGAAGAGCTTAACAGTTTAACAACTTTTATACAAGTAACATACCTTTAAACTCATCGTAATTTGAGTAAATAAACTTATACCACTCTTTAGTGTCGTATGAAGGTTTCTTGCCACCATATTCTTCTGGAAGAATGTTTGGACTGATATGTTGGTGGAGCGATTCCAAGTCATTCCCATGGAAATAGACCTGAAACAAGACATAATAATAAGTTATATGTTTATAATAAAAGGAATTGCATACTTTGTTGTGATATTGTTTTTTTTTTTTTTAAATTCTTTGTGTATCATAGAATTGATTTTCTACAACATCCAATGATATTACACCTTATTTGTATAGTATGTCGTCCAGTTGTATAAATGTTCAATGTTGTCCTTTGTGGTAGAGAAGAAACACCTCATCTAGTTCTTTTCCATGTGGTAAGGTGCCAAGAACCGACGACACGTTGCCACGTTGGATAGCAATAGATATGCGTTGAATTAGGAAAGGTGTTGAACGAATATCTTCAGTAACGATAGAGATGCGTCTGCCTACTTCTCTAATAAAATTAAGGCTTGCAAATCCCCAAGCACCACTAGTCCCGATGGCAATTGGAGCAAAAATAAATTTTTATCAAGGAAGTTGTTATATTTCCTTTGCTTTTCTACTTCTCTACGACTAGCAACAGCTCCAGCATTCATAACAGCATAGAATTGATTATAATCAATTATAATAAATCGCACCCAATTGTTTCAGTCTTACGTTAGTGAATTTCTTTATTTTACATCATGAGTAAAAATCTCATTTTTGTTGCATTTTATAAAAGATTATCTAATTTTTATTGCATTTTTATTGCAGATTTATCTAATTTTTATTGGAATTTCTTTAAAAATTTTAACTGTTACGCTTTTTAGTTTTCATTGTGTTCTCAGATTAAACCAGTTCCTAAATAGCTAAATTTTTGGATGGAATGCTGTAGTAAAAACTTTTCTGAATTCTGAAGCTCGCTGGTACGAATTCAACAGAACATTTAGTCCTGTGCAACAAACCAAAATTTTGTGAGAGGTTGAGTTGCATAAGCACGCACTTCGAAATTATTTTTAATTACTACTAATTAGAGTGTTTTTAATCATCAAGTATAGCGAAAATTATGGGAAAACACTGTATCATCATCAAGTTTTTGTTATTACTGTCATTTCACATTTTGTCAGGAAGGGGTAGAGGCAAGATTGCCGAACGACATAGAAGTTGCACTTCCCCATTAATATAATAATATATTTTTTTAAAAAATAAGTATTTCTCAAACTCAGGAGGACAATTGCTTTCTCCCTCTCCTTCCCAAATGACGTCACAGTTTTATATATCTACACAAAATTTTAGGCTTCCAATTAATATGGAAGTGCAATTTTAGTTGCAAGATTTGGAATTAACAAAGAAACAGCAAGATAACGTGATATAAGAATGGTACAATCGTGATACAAATTTTATCATATTAAAATTTGAAGTGCCGATTTACTTCAAATCATAAGTTGTGTGAGCAAATCACAATAGTTTTGGAGTTAAAAGTTTGGCTGTAGCCAAAAAAAAAAAAAAAATCCAAGTGAAACCATGAAGAATATCCTGTTATCGTAAATTTTATACATTAATTAGCTACCTAAACAATTGTGCTTTATAATTTGTACTCATCTGTATGTGTGTAAGAATAAGTAGAAAAGAGAATGTAGAAAAGAGTAATTTGGCCAATTTTAAAATTCCATAAATACTTTGATGCAAAAATACTTTATTTTCTAAAAATAATAATAATAATAATAATAATAATAAAATTATTTCTTGACTTTAGAAACTAATATCTTTGAGATAACTCCAGATTTGTGTGAAGATGCATATTTATTTGGAAAAGTCTTCTTAATAATGTTCAAATGTCAAAAATAAGTAAGCAATAATAAGAAATAATGTTTAGTAATATTTTCAGTGCAAATCTATTACTGGAAGCATTAGATATATTATTTGTTATTTACATTCTTTCTCTTATTATATCGTCCCTTAACAACAAACTATTTCAATTAACGCACCACGACACTATATGCAGTGCGTAGTGATCCATAATCAGTGGGTCGTGAACAACTGATATGTCTGTGAAACTACTGATGAATCAAGAAATTATATAAGATTAAATATAATAATAATATATCAACGAACAATATTTAACCCTTATTACTTATTCTAAGATATTTTGAAATTTCAAATTCAAGTAAAAAACCAAGTATATATACATACATACACACACACACACATATATATATCTATATCTATATCTATATCTATATCTATATCTATATCTATATCTATATATATATATATATATATATATATATATATATATAAATATATATCTATATATATATCTTTATCTATATCTATATCTATATCTATCTATCTATCTATATATATATATTCATGCACTCTAAAGTTTATGACAACGCTAATCAAATTAAGCATATGTCATAATTTTATTACACAAAAACGAGGAAAAGGTAGAAAAGGGAAACGCAACAGACATCCGTTCCCATTTAGAAGTGTTTGTTTTCAAATGTCAATACGGTATCTCGTTATTAAGAGGAATTTTCTTCTTATAAGATAAGTGCAGGTAAATACTGCATGTTAAGGGTGTTGGATTTTTTATGGTCTTAATTTACATGAAACAACGACCAAGACATGTGCGTTGGAGAGTAGCCTTTTCCGCCTCTAGAAAAAAAAATGTGGCAATGATGCGACTCATTTCTATTTTGTACCCAAATTAAAAGGAAAAAAGTGTTGCAAAATGGTGTATTTACCAACACGTGCAGCTAATTACACCAAGTCTAGGATACTACTAGAAACCTGTAATAAATCTTCAAACTGCTTACATCGTCTTATACGAACTCAAATATTACTATGGGGGGCCGCGGTGGCTCAGTGGTAGAGCGTTCACCTCTGGTGCTTGGGGTCCCGGGTTCGATCCCAACCCCCGCCAAGTGAACTTTGTGGTGGACAAACACCGTGTGCGTGGGTTTTCTCGAGGTTCTCCCGTTTCCTCCCACTTTCTTCATTCCATCATTTCATTCATTATTCATCATCACCGTCTCCTTTAGCCTAACCGGCATAACCGTGGGACGTAAAACTTAAAGATTTCATTTCATTTCATTTTCAAATATTACTACACAACATGTCTGAAGCAAAAATAGAATAACCAAAGTGGAAGATGAAGGCAAAAAGATAAAATGGAAAAAGATAATCAGCAAAGTTGAAATAAAGTTTCAAACTGAAAAATTTCAACCAAAAAGAAGATAAACCAACAGTGTCACTGTACTGTGATTTAAAAAACCTACTCCGATATTACGTGGAACATGTGGGAAAAATGAAAATATCTTTGTATCCTGCACAAGCCCTGGTGTATTTCGGTGCACCATGCTTGGTACTGATTTAGTACTAATGGAATCACAAATATTAAAATTACACTTACAAAACGAAGCGTTCCTACACGGACACGAAATAATGAGTACATTGCTGTAAACAATCGGCAATGTTCTGAATTACCTTGATACTAATAACGGATTCTTACCTCTATTGAAATAATGACATCCTTGCACGGAACCTTCCCGAAGCAAACAACAGTGCACGGAGTGGCGGTCTCAGCTCTGTCTCCCAGAGTATTCGTCAAATCGGACTTGTCCAAAACCGTGGCACATATTAGAGGCACATTTTAGCCAATTTCGTCGGAAACGTACCAGTACTGAACACTTGGCGCATTTAGCTGCACTGGCGTATATACCTGCAGCTACTTAGTTTCAGAGGAATTTTATATATACTGTACATGATGTGATCACGAACTTTAATATCCTTTTAAGGTTGGTTTTCGAATTGGATAGGTTAGAAAACACTGCAAGTATGTAGATGTAAAATACAGCAAAATAAATTTTACGGTAAGATAAATGAAGAACGAAAAAGAGCAAATTGGCTCACATGTATACCATGAGTCAGACTAACTCACTCAAACTGGGATTGGATTAGGGTAATGCGTTCTATACTTAGATATACTTAACTAGAAAACTTCTGGTTTCTTACAAATGATGTATACTCTCTACTTACCATTTGTTGCAATCTGGGTGACATCATTGGATAAACAATTTTCGCCAACGCACCGAAGACATAAGGTTGAAATACGATATGTAAAGCATATACTCGTAGAGGATAGGCATTCTGAAATCAAAATGAAATATTTTTGTGAATGCTAATGTATCATAAGAAATTAGATCGATGTAGAAAAATGACATATAAAAGTCATACTTTATAATATATACATATAATAGGAAAATAGGATTAAAGTACTACCAAAACTAGTTACCCCATTACCATTCATAGTTTATGACTCTTACTTTCCTTTTACTTTTATCGCATATCCCTTCATTTCACATCAAGCACCGTTCAAGAACTTGGAGGCGAGTTAGTGTGGTGGAAGCAGCTTACACTATGAAGATTGATGGTCTTCCTTTATGATCTCTGAACCTGCCAACTCCATAGTATACAAGTTTCGGCAATAATCCTCAGCTAACATTAATATAGAGCCTGATGAACTTCTATACAATATAGACAAGTTTGAACCTCATGTGAAGCCCCAATTGTACGACAGCTCTGTTCACAATGGCTCGACAGCGCATATCTACTGGAGAAATTTTCTTTGCAGTTATATAAAAGGATCTTCTATTCCACTCCTGTTGAATCGCTTTATAGAGGTCGGAAATTGTGTGTATCTTACAATAAGAAAGAAAATATTTAATAAGTCTGAAGACATAGTATTCTATTCGAATTTTATCATAACTATGTACTAGGATATTGGAAAAGAAACTAACGCGAATCTTCATCTCTCTGTGGAATGCTAGCTTTGCAATCTCTCCTCGGATAGGCACCTTGCTCTGCTGCAATTTCATCCAGTTAGTGTCAGCTGTGTAGAAAGTATAGATATCGTTGTAAATATTTTTCAAAACATAATTGTGATAATAGACAGCACTGACAATAAACTGATTTTCACATTATTGGCTACATAACGAAGATTTAATTTTCCCCTGTAACAAAAGCTATTCACAACCGCAGTCTGTGTGTTAACTTTCGATGCACTTATCGAAAGAAATTGCTCCATCCTTTTTTCGACATTTCTGTAAGCTACGCAGTTACTCGAACCTTTCCAAATGGGCCAGATCTTTCGACGTTTTGTTTAAGGTGACCACTAACTTCCACCGATCTCCCGCTAGGTGGTACTCGCACAGCTTCTTACAGCTCACTTTCCGTTGCACGACGTGGCTAGTTTTCAGAGCAAAAATATTTGCCATATGGCAGGGGCTCTCGGGATAGCTTTTCTGCTCTCATTTTTCCCAGGATACTTTGCGGTTGGTGACGTCACGTGGAGGTATCGCGGTATTTTTCAAATTCTGCATAAATGCAGCAAAATTCTGCATAAACAATAACACTACTGTTTCAAGATGGGGAAAAGTTATCTTACTTGTGCAGTAGCTCATTCTAATAACATAGGTAGCAATACAAATGAAATAATGTTCCATCGATTCCCTAAAAATAAGATTTATTTCCCGCTCTAAGCGAAAGAACACTTTTAATGTGGATAACGCACGAATATGTTCTGCTCACTTTTCACCAAAGGATTATGAAAGAGTTTGAAAAAACGAGCTTCTAAGTTTCCTGCAAAAGTAGTGTTTAAGATCTGACGCTATTCTTTTATTATTGATACCAAACTAGCATTGGAAAACAGGTGTGTAACAACAATAATTAATTTTACTTTTATGACATTTGTTTCTGAGGGCCTGAAGCTTAAGGAGTTTATGTACGTAAAGCGAAGTGGAAGGGGGTACCAACGAGTGTATAAATGTATACTCTCATATATTCTTTAGTTTAAATGATTTTCGTTAAGTTTTGTTAAGTATCTGAAACATTATTCTAGCAAAGTGCACTTGGAGCAGAACATTCATAGGAACCTATTACGAACCGAACCAAACCTAACTTTACCTAATCTAACCTAATCTAATCTTGTTTAACCGAACCGTACCTGTTACGTACAAATCACATTGATTTTATTCCTTCTCGAATGCCACATCGTGTGACAAAATCATTTGTTCTGATCCAAGTGCATTCTTACCATATTCTTATAATTGAAGGGCTGGCCGAGAGAGGGGCTAAGCCACAAAAACTAAATTCCGATAAATCGAAGGGCAAAGTTTAGGACAAATAACTGCAAATTTTCCCCTGTGAATGTGGTTCTTTTATGTATGTATACTACTCTATAGATATTTGTGCAACTTATAACCTGTAATACATAATGTAAAATGTGTTATATTGAATAATAAACAAATATTAGTAATGTAAAGGAAATATTTTGCCGTCACGATTTCTGGCAATTTGGTTAATACACACTAAATACAACGGGTTAGGTTAGATTTCTAACCTGACCTAACGTAGGTTAGATTCCGTTATATTAGGTTAGGGTAGATTAGATTTCTAACATAACTTAACCTATCCTAACACAACCTAACCTAATTTGTTATTACATACCCGGAATCTCTGAAATTACGAATAATGTTTGCTTTATGTATTTTACCACCTGAAATGTTCTTATTGAGAGGATTGGTTTATGGAAAGTATTTGAACTCCTTCCACCCTTAGAATTCACGTTTCAATGAAAGTGCAATGACAAAAATCCATAATGCCACCCTTCCCCACGCCCAAAGAAGATGACTTTGGTTTTAAACGGTATCAGGAGGTCACTATTCCTTTCAGTGACCCTGAAAATTATGGACTGGACACTAATTTCGGCTGATTTTGATTATTTGTCACCTCCTTCCTATCTCCTCTCATCCCGAGCGAAAAAATTATAAGATCCTAAGTTAGGCCTAGCTGCATTAAAGTACCAAAAATCGTTAAAGTTGGTCGAGGAGAAGTTAGCAATCATTGTTACAATGAATAGAAAATGCCACCTCTTCCCCTTAAAACGGAAATTTTCAAAAACAATGGGACATGTTTTCTTTAAGCTTAATGAGGAGTTTATATACCGAGTTTCGTCTTTCTAACTTGATAGGTTCGTGAGATACTGTAGTTTAAGTACAAATTTTGAACCCCTTCTACCCCTTAGGATTCGCCCTTTAATCAAAGTAATACCGCCCAGGTCAACTCATGTACGGTGCTAAAAATTATAAAAATCGATCCAAAGCTCTAGAATAAATTAGTGAGTAAACATTATATTCATTTTTATTTGTATAGATAATTAATCATTATTGACGGTATTTATATATTTATTACATTATATGTCTCATCTGTGAGTAGAAATAACTCATTATTTGTATTTGGAAAGACAAGAAATATCATAATTATATTTTGAATCCAGTTTTACGAATAAAGCGCGAAGTGTAACAAGCAGGCAAGCGAAAAGATCTTCACCGATACCTCCACATGACGTCACGGACAGGGAGCCAATCAGAATGCTAGTCGCGAACTGGGGCTACCTGTTATTTTATATACCTTGGCCATATGGGTCATCAAGGGCATGGAGAAAGGACACAGAACCGGTCAGCTTCACTGGGATCTGTCTCAAAACTGGGTTAGTTAATGATACAAGGAATGGGAGCAATCGTGCTCCATGTTCTGCACTGTGATTCGCAGTGGAACGTCAAAAAGTAAATCAATGTTTCGGGCACTGTTCAACTATGCAGGAACAACTAAAGTATGCAACAGAAAATTCTATAATGTAGTCTTCCCGGAATCGAATCACCTGCGGTGCCATATTCTTCCTGAGTCTTTTCTATAGTAATGTATGTTCTTCGTAGCATCGGTTTTACACGTGGACACAGAATAAATAAATAAATAAATAAATAAATAAATAAATAATAATAATAATAATAATAATAATAATAATAATAATAATAATAATAATAATAATAATAATAATAATAGAAATGTAACAAATTTGCTAAAAGAAATAATGTTCTCTACAATAGGTATAAATTACGGCTACTGCTATGATCATGTATTACTAAGGATGTCAGAGATCCTGCAAATTACAGGATAGTCCCTTATTTCAGATTAGGTATTCAGTGTTCCTGCAAATTTAATAGGGAAATGAACATACGTACTGTATCTTCCTGCTACTCTTCCAGAAAATAGCCATTTTTAATTTTAGATTGAGCTGTTGGTTATAAGAAGCTAGGTAAAATTATATTGAAATAATTTTCTTCTGTTAAGATGTTGATATTTGGGGCATATATTTATCATATTTTCGGGTACAGTTGAAATGTCCCAATATAACAATAATTATATGTAAATTTCTTAATAAGTTGATAACACCGAATATGACATAAAACACGGAAACTTTTTATACTAGAATAAGTGGGCTAACCACCTATTGGTTGTCAGAAAGAGTTGGCATCGCTGTTATAAATATAACTGTTTATAGTAAGTAGTACGATCATTTGGAAATTAGTAAGGTCATCATGTGTTGAGAAACATACAAAAGTTGATTAGTTGTCATATACCTAGGTACTCGTAAATATACAGTATTCTTCCAGCTATTTACTTTCTCAATTGATTGTTAGCTTTAGCTAAAAATTACTTATCTATTACATAAATCAGGGAGAAAACATTTTTTTAACCAAAATTTTGTTTTGTTAAAACGGGAATTCATTTCAAAGGGGTAAAGATATTTTGGTGGCTGCAAACTCAATATGACGATAAATTATCTTAAAATTTATAAATTCACTTCTATAATTACACTAAATTTACAAAAAAGTCGGGGTTTTGGGGCAAACCATAACCCACTCCCTGTGTACGTCCCTAGGGAATGATATAATTCAAATTTTTAGTTCAGGTAAATATCCTGGTTCGCTTTCCCTTTCTGCCGTCCTATATATATATATATATATATATATATATATATATATATATATATATATAGGCCTATATATATATATATATATATATATATATATATATATACAAGGTGTTTCAAAACAACATCGACAACGTTTGGGAGGTGATTCCTGACATGAAGATAAGACAAAAAGTATAGACCAACTTGGGTACACAAATGCTTTCTTTCGAAGTTATAGGCTGCCGAAATCATGAAAAATTGAACTTTAAATATTCATAGCTCCAAAATCATAGGACCTACCGCAGTCGGTTCAAGATTTCACTTAGAAGCTAGTATGTGCCCTATTCAAATATCCATCAGAATCCTGTGGTACTTCCGCAACAATTTTTATAGAGGCAGTTGGTGAGTACTTAAATTATATGCCCGTAGCCAAACTCCCTCTGTAAAAACTGTTGCGGAAGTACCGCAGTATTTCGAAACATGGATTTTTGAATAGGACATACAAGTTCCTAAGTGAAGTCTTGACCCGACTACGGTAGGTTCCATAGTTTTGGACCTATCAACCTTTAAATTTCAATTTTTCATGATTTCGGCAGCCCATAAATCCGAAAGGAAGCATTTGTGCACCCAAATTGGTCTATACTTTTTGTCTTATCTTCATGTCAGGAATCACCTATCAAACGTTGTCGGTGTTGTTTTGAAACACCCTGTATATATTTACTAACGAAAATAAAACGAATGAATTTTTCTCAAATATATATTTACGTTACACATATTTTTCTGTAATAATACAATAAATAATTTGCGTATATTGTGAATCAGTGGCGGATCTAGAAGATAATAATAGAAGAGGCAGCTAAAACCCAGCCTTTGATAGGTTTACTATAAACTTTGAGAAATATCTAAATGATAGCTTAAATATTTTTGTCAATTAAAATACTGGGAGTTTAGGCTCTCTTGGTCCCGGATTAGATACGCCACTATTGTAAATGTGTATTGGTTAAGCACTTTTCAAGCTGCGTGTGAGATTGGCTATCCTGTTCTTGACATCACGACATGGCGCTTCCTCAGGTTGCAGATCGAGGAGAAGGCCTCTAGATATAGAGGTTAGCTGCAAATATACTAAATAAACAGTCGCGGACAGACGATAAGGAGTGGTCCTCCAGCTTGGGGTTTGGATAAGGCTAACAACCTCATCCTGTAAAAAAAGGCACTTGTTCAGAAACATTCACAAAAGCCTCGGACAAAGACTGATAACTTGTCACGACTCAGCAAAAGAAAATGGACATGAGATTTGGACCCAAGAGGAACGGGAATGGTGAATGGCGGAAACTTCATAACGAGGAACTACATAATTTATACGGTTTACCCAACATTATTAGGGTCGTCAAAACTAGGAGGCTTAGGTGGGCAGGTCTGTAGCTAGAATGGAAGAAAATAGAAACGCTTTCAATCTTGACTGAAAGACCAATAGGAAAACGACCTTGCCATTAGGAAGACCTAGGCGCAGGTGGGAAGACAATATTAAGATGGATCTCGCAGAGATAGGAATACAAAGTAGAAACTGCATAAAATTGGCTAAGGATAGAAGTCAGTGGAGAGCATTTGTGAACGCGGCATTGAACCTCCTGATTCCATAGGCCATAGATTTATTTAGTTAGTTAGTAGTAGATATTACCGGGCCTCTACGGTTGTCTTCTGTAATCAAATATCTAACTGAAACAGTACCTCGATATTCTTCGAAATTAAAAATGGGAGTTTTAAATCTGTGTTTCTGTCTGTTGGTATGAATATTGTTGGTATAGCAGTGTGAAGCGAATTGTTGGTGTTATTGTATGTGGTAGATGATCCATGAATTGAATAATCTAAAGATGGCAAGTTGCCGTTAATATACTCCAGTTAGTTATCTTGTAGTTTGAATGTTGTCTTCTGTCTTATGAACGACATCCAGTAAAGCGTTTTCTTCACAATAATTTATTCCGTAATAGTATTTTCTTACATGATTCGATCTACTAGTTGAAAATACCCATTCTTCGCACGAGGGCTGCATTTGGAAGTTAACGTCTGTGGTAGTATCTCGATTCATCTCAGCGACCGCGAAAACTATGGATTTGATACTGATATCGCTCATTTTGGATTATTTTTACATGTCTCGGTAACCCATCTGCCGCAAGTGATCTCTGGCCCGCATACAATGGTATCTGAATTTGAAAGTCATCGCTAACGGAAGTGTAACGATTGATCTCAGCAACTGCGAAATCTACGCATTTGACACTAATATCGGTCATTTTCTACAACTTTCACATGTCCCGGCAATCAACCCACTTCGTTCGAATTAAAAAAAAAAAAAAACGCTTCGTCTTGGTCTGACGTCTGGACTAAGGTACCAGTGACCAAAAATTTGGGAACTCGCGGTCCACTCGTCTGGTCCTTAGGCCCCACAAAGAGAGAGAGGGAGAGAGAGAGAGAGAGACAGAAACAGACTCTTTATTACATATATATATATATATATATATATATATATATATATATATATATATATATATATCAAGGGCTCGGGGCAACAAGTGGACAAGCCACAGTTTTGTGAAAATCCTTTTATTTGTTTAAATGGTGTATTGTCAGTATATCTACATTTTTAAAAATATATTTCGTCAGATTCCCTCACGATGGGAGCACTATCGTGACAGTCACGTTGTTGCCCAAAAGGTTTTTATTTCTTTTTTGATAAACACAATGACATGCCACAGAGAAACATGGCGTCCTGCAGCTTTGATAATGCTGCAAACAGAAGAAAATTGTTGAATTATGATGATTTGGAGAGCAAAAGTAGTGGAGATTTGAGTGTGTTTGATGAGATAACAGATCAAGACTCAGATTACGAACCGTCAGCAGACAATGCATCAACATCGAGCGAGGTAATTAAATCATATTATAAATTGTGGCTTGTCATAGTATTATATCGAAACTTTTTGAGTTTTATTTAGCTTGTGGCTTATATTATAATGTTCCTATGATAGCTGCAGAGATAAACGACGTGTTCATTTTCTTTTAAGTTTACTGGACTAATGAATCATTTGGTTAAGAAAAGTGGGAGGTCTGAAGTAAAGAAAAAAATTCTTCTACTCATAACTCCAGATTGGTTAGGTTTGATTTCCTTAGCAACCATAACATTAAATTATCTGACATGATGTTCTTGTACTTCTAAATACTCGCATGAAACAATTAAAAAATGCAAAATACATAGAAGAGCTTTTCCTTACTCGAGGCACTCCTCTTTAATCAGGAAGTGGTATTAGTGTCCTGAGTCCTAATCACTCAAGATGACGTTCGCCTGCTGCATGATATGAATTGAAACATTATTTAAAGCCTTGAATACAGTCCCCACTTTGCCATTTATTTGGAACCAGAATTGTCACAGGTCGGATCATGTTTATCGTGTCACTATGATTCTTGTTAAGTGATTCTTGTAAATGCGACAGAGTAAATTCAATTTTTTTTTCGAATCAGAAGTAGGGGAAAGAAGCCACAACATAAACTGTATATATGCCTAATTACTATATTATACAAAGATAGGATTATGTACTTAGCAGCCTTGATCCAAAATTAAGAGATTCCATATTCCTCAAATTGAACGAGAACAATAAAATGACTCTAGCTCCCCAACTGTAGTTACTAGTATCCCTTATTCTACCGGTAAATTTAGGATCAAATGACTAGAAAGTTCGTATATGTTTCGGCATGGAGCTAAATATTATAATATTGAAATCCAGAGGGAGCAAACAAAAGAAAGTCACTGAATTATTTCTTCGTAAAGAAAGTCATAATTATGATGTCATGTCTTTCAGTGTTGGCTGCACATCAAATTCGTACGCTTGATCCTAAAACAAAGGTTTTTGAGACAGTTAGACACTATCAAACTTTTCATCCAATTTTCTTGCACATAACTCTGTGAGGGTACTTTCCTAATATTACCAGACATCTTCACCAGTAGATAAAAGGTATATGTTCTTAACCGGTTTGTTTAAAAATTAAGTCGAAATTTCCACCAAGTTACTTTACTCTTTAACATGCCTGTAACAGTACAAAAGCCGGGACTATGCTAAGTACAAACGAATATAACTTGCTAGGAGAGTCCTCCTAGAAACATTACATATTCCTCTAACTTACCTGTGGGATCATATACACGACTAAAAATTGTATGCAACAAAATTTAATGTAATGTTTAATAGTGTCTAACGCTCATTACTGTGCTGAATGTGTTTCATTTGCTTGTAAAGGGGTTAGTGATTAACTCTTATTGCGATGCAATAAGTGGTCTGCTTCTTTTCGTTTTTAGTAATTTTCAAATATTTTCGATGTTGAAATACAAAGTATCGTAGCTAATAGTCCTATTCACTGCAGATTCCTACAAACAAATCATTTCTTATGGTAACAAGAGAAATATAGGGTAACAAAATCCCTGAAGGTGGTACAAATTAGAAGACTAATAATATATACGTATACCTACACTAGCTAACTATACTATGGTTAAAGTAAATATGCATAATTATGTTAAAATTATAATTTCCGCATTTCTTGCTACTATGAAAAGAATAGATGAATATCGACCTTTGCAAAAGAATTGGATTCTGATTCATTGTTGAATCATTGAAATCACTGCAGCTAGCTACTTAAAACTCTCCGTTGTATTCTTAGTTACCGGCGAGCGAATTAAGCTGTGACAATGTTTGAAATAAGATTTTCGAAGTGAAGACTACATGGAAGATAAGTGGAATACCTCTGTTTGGTCGAAATTGACTTATTGATACCAGTGTGCACACCTTGAAGAGTACAATGTAATACACTAAGGAGGAAACATATTCTATCATTTCTAAAGCTGCTTGTGGAAAAAAGCTCTTCACAATTCCTCAGAGTTGGTCGACCACTTTCAATTTCATTGGATAAACTGAAACCAAAATAAAATGCGCCACTAAGGATAAATAAGAAGAAACTTGAAGATGTAACAAGTCTCTTACCATTCATTCCTCCCACCTACAGCACCTACTTCCAAATGATGATGATGATGAGAGCAATGTGAAACTTATTTAGTATCTATAGGGCTGGCAAAATTGGATTTCTCTCTAATGTTATACAAACAGGAAAAAAAGAAGCAAATTTAACTATAAGTGTAACAAGAAAAAAACATTGTGTAATAGTTTGTTTTGAATGTATATAGTTACTTCAATGTTTGGTTTTAGTGTTACAAAACTGCCCAAATAAATACTTTTCGTCCAGAAAAAATGGTTTTGAAAATTTATTTCATGAAGCATGTCATAGTGTTGCCCCAAAACTTTCATTTCATGTGTTATCTCTAAGCAAGAAAGTGACAAGCCACAAATTTTAACATTTTCTGCCCTAAAATAGCGATTTTTACAAAAAAATTATTGGTAAATCAAACTTTAACTTGCAGTAACGTATTCATGATATATTGATGCCTGAAGTAACAAATAGTGGCACACATAGAATCAATAACAAGAATTATGGAATTTTTTAAAACTTAAAATTCACTGTACTGTAAAATTTGTATATTGTGGCTTGTCCACTTGTTGCCCCAAGCCCTTGATATATATAATTCAAGAATTAGGTATGAGACTATTTTCTTATGTGGCAACTCTTAAATGCTGCGCTCCATGAATGTCAGTTGAATTTGATTGATCAAATCTAGAAGTCGTAGAGGTTAATACGCTTACCAAAACTTTCGACTTCCCTTATTGTAGTGCAATTAAAGTGTAAATGAAACACAGCTTATGTCTATACTTAAAATTAATATTTTAAAATCAATCATACCAGATTTGGAAACCAATCTATATATTAATTAGGTCTGCTATTGCAGCTTTGCTATTGAAATGCATAAGAAATTTTCACAGAAAGTCTTATCTGCATGTATGAAATTTAATTTATTAGTTTTAATTTTATTGTACCAAAATCAATCGTGTATATGTAAAACCACTTACTCGGTCGATAAATGCAGCCATAAGTGTCCACTTTGGCAGACGCACCTAACTCAACAAGAGGAAAATATTTAGAAAATAAAAATGACAATGGTGTTTCCGACAATGCTATGTAGGCTAAAGAACATAAATGATAAATGGAAGTAAATGACTATGAAAAAATTGGTGGAATAAAATGAGAGAATCCCAACAAACCAACAGACATGCTTTGGTCCTCACAAACTCATATGACATGTAAACGGACCCGTAATCTCTCACACCAGAATCCACCCATTATATGGCAATCCCGACTACTTCAAGTTTATAGGATGAAGTACTAAATTTCTCTCCTGGACTTAATGGTACATGTATTGAAACCTGATATCTGAGCATCTATCTTACTCATGGTTTACCCGTTATTCAATGACCCTACCTTTTCAGACTTGCTTTACAACCTATTAGAAGAATTAAGTAGTTTTCGCACCAGAGCTGGATCTCGTCAAGCTCAGTCGGATCCTGAATGTCTCCTAGTTATGTATACTGGTTGAGGAAACTCTCCTAGCAAGAAAAAAGCTACTAGAATATCTGTATTGGCATTCGAATGTTGGGCAAGTTCACCTCCCATTTGGAGTACATGATCTACAAGTTAACAAATACCATTATTATGACTATAACCCGGTCAAGACTAACCCTAATCCAGGAACCCCAGGAATCCCTAGGGAAATTTGTTGATTCCTGACTCTGCCTACCTCAGGAAGTTCAAACTCCGTGCTGAGGTGTTAGGTGCCCAAACGCACACATTACTCGCCCATTTTGGAGATATCTCGAAGGTTTCCCGATAGAGACAACAGGGTTTCTAATTACGATTCCTCCCGCTAATTACGGAATAGATACACAATGCATTACCAGTCCCTGTGGTTGATGTAGACCGTCTGTAGAAGACAGACATTACCGTTTTGAGGGCTGTGATCTTGCCAGGTAGAAGCAGCAATAATTGCCGATATCACTTCGTTCACAGAAACAGTTCAAAATGTATATTATGCTGTGCCGATATACGGTTGTTTATCGCGGTAACGAATACTAATTCTACCACTAGAACTTTCAACTCACTAAACACTTCCTTAGCCATATTTTGAAATAATTCAATTGAACCAATGCCGTTTTTAAATTGTAATAAAATCGGAAAAATTTAGGGGGACCCGGTCTCACCTAAACTCCCCATGCATACGGACCTGCTTTCACTTACCTCAACATATTGCAAAGTGCCCATTACATTCCGAGGAAGACACCATCGTATTAGCTGCCATTTGTAGTTTCTGGCGTCTACGAGAATAACGAAACCACACCTTTGGCTGTCGATTTCAGCAGCCATTGAGAGAGCGGTTAAATTTGTACATCTTGCGACTTCTTCAAAAGTCATTTTACTGGGATCACAATTTCCTACAATGAGTAGAGAAAGAGGAAGAATTATTATAAGCCTTCCTAGTAGTCCTGGTAAATATAGTGTATATGTAAGCTAAAACCTGTTTACGGTAAGAAGCTGAAATTACGTAATTAGCTACATAAGTCTGTTACTAGAAATCAAACAAAAGAGAAAACAGTTCATTTTCTTTAATATTACAAGTGTAACATTAAATCATTTATAGATCATTAAACACATTCGCATTCTGTTTCAGTTTAATCTACGGTATGACACTACAAAATTACAAGTATGCTCTAAGTTTTTACGTTTGAATACTTTATGATGCTGAATACCTGTGCCATATTTGTATTTTATCCCATAGATTTATATAAGAAATAATAATAATAATAATAATAATAATAATAATAATAATAATAATAATAATAATAATAATAATAATAATAATAATAATAATAATTGGGTACCTTTTTAATCAATAACCTGCTTTTTATTAGTCTAATATTTAAGTACTCTTATACATACTGTTGGTAAGATTAAAACTAGGATATGCACCGGTAATTTGGAACAGCCTGAAAGTACTCTCGTGAACAAAATTGAAATGATCGAAAAGTACTTTTCTAGAATGTTTTAATTTAGAAGTGGAGTATTAATCTAACGCGTCTGAATACTGAAAGACATGGTTTAATTTGGAACCACTGGCTGACAGGAGAAAATTGTTTGATTCTGCATTTGTAGAAGAAATATTGACAACCGATGTAACTCACACTATTTTTTAAAAAATAGATTTTAAAGTCCCAACATATGAGAACATTTTGTTGCATCCATATAATAGGAAACCCACTTTAATCTCTAGAATGTTAACAAGCTATAATAGATGTACATTTTAAAATGTGACTTTATTCCAGAATTTATAATATAACTTAGTAGTTGCTTTTATCTTTCATTTTTGGCTTTCACTTTAGGAATTACATAGAGTTCACTCCTAGAGTTTATCTTTATATTAATTAATGTAAAAAGCTAATTATTATTAATCATCTTTCCTATGTTCCACTGTTGCAATAATACTGAAGTATGTATATGATAAAGTGCTGTATTTTTGCTTTATTTCTGTTTTCAGCTTTTCAGCAAGTAAATAAAGTTTATTATTATTATTATTATTATTATTATTATTATTATTATTATTATTATTATTATTATTATTATTATTATTATTATTATTATTATTATTATTATTATTTTCTTGAAGTGGACTGAAAATTTATTGGTTTGATTTTAATGGTTTCTTCTTCAAATTTATTTAAATATCCGTTATCTCGTTAAAATTAAACGTTGTTAAATGTAATTTTAATAATCGATAATCATATTTAATCTAAGTAATTTCTATCATCCAAACCGTTTTAAAAGGAAAGGGATATTCGATTAGATTTGAGGAAGAAATCAGCAATACCACGTCATTAAAATATCATTTCACTTAAAGAATGTAAAAGTCAATCCCTACGTGATTCAATGAGCCAAAAGCTAAAATGATGGAAGTACTCAACTTTGTTAAAAAAAAACTATGTTAGAAACACAATCTTAATATATATAAAGTAACGTGAGTGTTCGTCTATTTGTCTGCGTGAGTATGTCCATCATCGGATTTTCGCAAAGAAAGGACTTATCGAGAGCCACTAAATTTACGAAGCCATTTCTTTTCGATTTTCAAGTCGAAGAGGGATTGGGCGGCATTAAAATTTAAAGTGCGTATGTGTACAGTGAACCATATTGCCTATGAGGTAGGCAATCCACCTGATTTACTTCTGTTACAGGTTGCTGGCCCGAACCAAAGATCAGAAAATTACACACGTATATCGTGTATGTCTGCAGAAACTAACCTTAGTATTAGTATCATAATGCAATGAAGAAAATAACACATGTTAAAACTAGCATATATTAAAACTTTTACCCTCATTGGTGTAGAGAGGTGGTTGAATGTAATTACGTATGGTTTATTACACGGTGAGAATTGGATATTTTAAGACAATTCAATTTCAATACAAGTCCATGGTCCATGTATTACTACCATTTTAGATTCACATTTCAATTCCAAGGATTGTGGGTAACACACGCCTCGTGATACTGCTTTTTCATAGTGCCGGCATTGAGACATATGAAAATAACAGCACAGCCTTGTTGAAGCGAATGAAAGAAGGAACGTGGAAATAGGAAAAGTGTCACGGTGTTATTTGAATTTGCAGTACCTTATTCAATTATGATACTCCATCTCAGGTGGTGAACACAAGCCGTTGAAATAATAATAATAATAAATTTAGTATTCGTCAGTGATCCATCAAACATTTCATTTTATAAGAATAATAGCTAAGTAAAGGTACTATAACATTTTCAAAATCCTTAGCATAAGATAAATACATTCATACTCTAATTTCTGGAGTGTACATTGCCTTGAAGGATGTAATAAATATCTAAGTGCTGACATTGAGAATTATTATTAGATTTTGTTTTGAGATATGGACAAAACTTTACGTCGTCGTTTGACATAATATTAAGTAATAAACAACGTAACATATTGTATTTAATCTTTTACGGAAATACCTTGTGAGTGTATGAATTTTCTGACATTACAACATTTACATTACAACATGTACTTCTTTGGATTTCAATAATACTTTGCCGGTAAATTAAATGCCTTAATATTGCGGTGCAGTTCGACGATGTGTATCGTGGGAGCAAGGGGGAGCTAACTCCCTTGCCATATAGAAGTGGCAATGATCATGAAGCTAGAAAGAGGAAACAAATGCCACTCGCAAGCTTTGGCACAACTGAACACAAACAAAAGTGGCTCTAATTGCTGCATCATGCATAGTTTTTGAGATCTAGCATAAAACATAATCCAAACATTTAAATTTTTCCGAACTAAGACCATCGTCTCGCAAGTGCTTTCTTCTCATTTTTACCATGTACTCACTTTTTTCTCCTTGTAATAATAGTCATGATTTTTTTGCAATAGTTTATTCACATACAGAATTACTTTGTGTCATAAGCAACAATTTTTTAGCACTTTGCCCTCCAGAGAATCCCCAAAAATGGCATCAAAATCACAAACTTCAACTTTCGGACCCCCATAAATCTACGGTGCCCAGTAGCATCATAGCTGTGGATATTTCTACAGACTCTTTACATACAACGTATTCAGCATAAAACTTATGAACGTCCTAGTTTATGCCATTCCAAAATACAACCCCTTTAAAAGTGTAATTTTCTGTAGTATTTCTGGTGATTTCATGCATTGGTTTATAACCCTGAATATTTATTTAGACGCAAAAGCTTATATTATCCGTGTACCTCAGTTTCGCCTGTAAACATTCGTTTTTGATTGGCGTTCATCTGATTCGTACGTCCTGAGCAACTGTAATTTTCGTAAACGCTTGCAAATGTAAAAATCGGCACTCCACCGTCAACAAAGATGGCCGCCATTCAGGAACACTTGCACATACGACAACGTGAATGATGTTATTGGCCTTCTCATACACAAGGGCCATCACACTCATTTTTTAAATAATTTTCGGAGATGGTCGAGCAACCATCTCTGGACCACTTCGTATGGATTGATCCACACGTGCATGGAACAGAGGTAGGCCAGCCAATATTTACGTGTGCGTTTCGTTTTCATTGAATGTATTTAAGTACAAAAGCTAGAGAAATGCAGCAATGTTTTAATGGTTATAAAACAGTTCATTTGACTAGCCAGAGGTCTCGAATTGTTTATTTCTGAATGAGTAGAGTATTTCTTACATTGAACCTCGGTATTTTGAAGAAAGTATTTACTTGTAACAATAGCTTGAAATTATAGTTGATTAATTATCTACCTGCCCTGTTAATTACCTGGAAACTGACTACACGTATAGTCGTAAATTATTTTAGTATAAATGACATTCTAGTAAGGTATATATTGACGACATTTATAGATTTCACAAATAGTTTTTGGAAATTTGACAGGAAGGGGAAAGAGGGATGATATTCATTATCTTAAAATATCCATATCTTGGAATCTCTAAATGTCAGAGACATGAAATTTGGTATGGGAATTTCTCACTTAAAACAATTAATCTCATGTGTCAGTGTATATTTTAATATTTAGCCTAGAAGATATGAAAATGGTGTGAGAATGTAAATTACAATTACTGTAATAAGGTGTTCATACCTTGGAATCTCTTAAGATTAGACATGTGAAATTGGGTATTCGAACTTCTCATATAAAATAATTAGATATGAGTTTCACATTTTTGTTTATATTTCCAGTACAAGAAAAGAAAGAATACTAGAAGAAAAAGAGTGGGGTTTAAAATAGGGCGAAGTTCAAAGCTGCCCGAGTGCCAGTATACTAATATTGAAAACCTATTAGTGACATAGCAAGAAAATGTAATTTATATAACTAAACTTTTACAATACGAGATTACGAAAGTATTAATGAAGTTTTCTGGTCAACATTTATTGTATATTTTTAAACTAGAACTTATATCCGTAATATTTCATCACCTATCGTTTAAACATCCTAATTTCTTAATTTTTAATCTATAGCATAGGCAGACGACTTCATGTCACAGTCAAATTAAAATATTTTCTGTTATTTCTCTATGTAAGTTTGTAATATACTTGCTTCAGCTGAATGTTATTGTGGAAGCACATGCCATCAACAAAAAGAAAAGCACAAAATGGGATATGGTAGTCATTTCCATTCTGCATTTTCAAGTTTGGATGGTATTAATACTGAAGGAGTTGTGTGTTACCCCAAAAACAAAACTAATTCATTTTTCTGAAAACAAGATCAGACCATTTTTAAAGTCTGAAAGAAAGGGCATACTTTAGCGAAAGAAGACGTCTGGTAACCTTAGGCATAGCAAGAAAATATTATTTATACATCTAAAATTGACAATTGCGATTAAAGCAACATTTTTTCTTCCTTTGCGCTTATAGCTGAATGTTTTATTTCTTTGACACTGAATATTGCAACAATATTATGTTTAGAATAATAATAATTATTTAGAAGTATATATATGCTTATATAAGGTTGAAACAGATGTCTGTACTTCCAGACGAGAGAATAGGGCCCGAAAAGAGGAAATGTCCTGGTAAAAGAAAAAGTCTTGTAACTCTACAAGCTAAAAATCCAGTTAGTGTTGCACACACTAACTCTGTTCAAAAATTCATGACAATATTTTCAACACCTGGGCCGTGATAAAATCAATAACAAGATGACATTAATTTTTATTACTATGATATAGATTGCACATCATTCGCTCTGCTGATAATCAATTTTCGAATCCGGTAACATACTTCATTCTAAGAGTTAGGAAAATATGAGAATCACATCTTACCCAAACGAAACACTAAAATTTTCCTGCCCATATGGTCTCTCTCAGGAAGTGCATATAAAAGATCTAAATTAACTAGACGTTTCATATCGGCGAACGATTGAGTGGGAAACCAGTCTGGAAGCTCGCATCTTTTTGTGAAATAATTTATTATCTGAAAGAAAAAGAAGGTATGTTGTAAAGCTCATGAAGAAATCTTCACAATAAAAATTCTACTCTATCATTACGGAGAAAAAATTCCAAAGATGAAATACTTAACAATAGATCTAATCGAATTGAACATAATGATATGGGTGAAAATAAAACCTCATGCATTGTTTTCGAGAAAATCAGAAAAGTATTATTTCTTCATAAACCTAGAAGTTCATGTATGCTACCTACTGAGGAGAAAGAGGCACTCAAGTATTTCATCATCAAACTCTTCATTGACATTAACCCAACGACACTACACAAAATGGTTCGGTAATAGTATACATGAGAACACCGTGATCTGCGTTTCTTCTGTGTTCTATTACCACTTCTTCATGAAATACCATAAATTTTCTACGTAGTGCAATAGTAAGAAGTATCCATGTGCACAAGACATGCGATATGCGTTAAATACCCCCCCCCCCTTACACACATAGTCATAGATAAAGTACAAGGGCACTACACATGCAGATATAAAGTACAGGTACGTTCTTTTTTATTTTCGTATCAGTCGATAAGTAAATCAAAGTCGCTTTGTTACCCCCCCTTGGTGAGTTCGTAGATACTTACTGAATAATCCCTCAAAGTATGAGCGTCCAGCTCCTTCGGGAACTGACGCGGCTTTACGTATACTATATCCAATGGTTCATGGCATATAGAACGAATTTATCATTTAATCTCAAACTGTAGTTTCTGTCTATGTTTTAAATGTCCGAAGTTGATGCATATAATAGTGTCAGATGACATTAAGATTAATAAAATTTCATAATTGCTGTTAAGTCTATATGCACAACTTTCAACTAGATTGTGGTAGAAAGACATTTGTTTGAATACTTGTTCAGAAAGCTTTTGTTCGCGTAAAATGAATAAAGTGTGTTGAATCAATTATAATTCTCTGCTATTAACAAAGTTATTTTTTAATGAACATCAAATGTAGGATGATACTAATGACACATGGTGGAAGTTCATGGAACTAAATGTCAACATGATAAGTCATTTTCAACAGATATCTTCACCTGTAAAGGAAGATCAGATCATTGACAAGTAAAAGAATAATAATAGCGTTCTTCGTAGGGTAAGGACGGATTAAGAGTAATATATTCTTAAATATTTAGTCTATTGTCAAATTAGCTTTAAATACTCAAAATATAAGATTATATTTAGGTTAAATATCTTTAGTGTGCTGAGAAACATTTTTTCCATTGGAAACACAAATGGCGGCCGAAAATTATTCCAATTTAGCGTTGTTTCTCTTAACTTAATCTAACCTTTGAGAAAATTGTCAGAAAATTAGTATTTAAGTATTAGTATAACATAAGTATTATAATTATGCAGTAGTTTTCCTTGAACAGTAAGAAATGACTGATAGTGGTGTATTTACCCTACAGACAATGTAAACTCCGAAAGTTAGTCTATATTGAAAAAATAAAAAGAGACCAAGAAAAGTTTGATACAACTTACCAATGAATACGCTTCATCGCAGTTGAAACTGCATACTCTGAGGAATCTCAAAAGAAACTCATCATCAGTTCTTGTATAGAGATTTGGTGTAGCTGAAAACAAAACCACGAAAAAACAATTTGTAACAGACTGCATATTTAATCACTACCTCAACAGAAAAAAAAAGTTGTTTAACGCATTACAATTACTTTTCCATTCAGAAATTGGAAAGTGTAATTAGACAGTAATATATTTCCTTAATCTAATATTACTTTCAATATAGGCTATAAAGATTAACGAATTCTACACTTGCATATTTTGTTTTCATGATAAAAGAATTGTTTGCATTACCAAGGACTAGAACGGTTTAGCATGTTTAGATGTGTAGCGTTCCTACGTTTAAGATGAGATTGACATGTACCATATGGATGAAAGCATATGACATTTAAAATCAAGTTAAATCAAGATCCACTTTTCATGTAATTTTGCTGGTAAAGAAACGAATCTTATACTTAGTTTACTATTACTCTAGGTATTACAGAAGTTATGGTAACTCAGTGATAGATCGCTTACTTTTGATTTGAGAGACCCTTGGTATAATCCCAGGCCATGTGAGTTTGAGGAGGGCATCATCGAATCCGTGAGTTTAGTCGGGATCTTCTGTTTCTACCTTATTTTCATTCCACAAATTCTTTCAAAACCATTCACTTTCATTAATTTTCTGTCCTCTTTAACTTGAAGGACATAAGTAAGGGACAAAAAACGATATATATATATATATATATATATATATATATATATATATATATATATATATATATATATATATATATATATATATGTACTAAACAGGATTTATTAATAGTTTTGCCTCTTTGTTTGTTTTGAGTTTTAGATCCTTTAAGAGCACTGTGCTAAATAAGAGTCAGACGGCTATATACTAAGTAGAATCCCGATCACATGCATACGTACTGGGAATTGAATTCTTACCTCGTGCACAAAAAGAGAAAATAGTGACATCAATCACGACAGAGTTCTCTCAGCTAGTGTTTTCAATGTTCTTTAGGTACACTTAAAATGAAATGAAATATATAGTTCTACCTCACATGTATACACCCTATAGGGTATAGCAGACAGATGGTTAATGAAAGGGAATAATTAAAAAAAAAATGGTGGAATGAATATCTGGGAGAAGAGAGAGAATTTCGAGAAAATCATGGCTACGATGTTATCCACGTTGTCTGCTATTCACCAGGGGCTCCTCGCACCTGGCTATGATATCCATGAGTTAAAAAACTCAACTGTCTTATTGCAGCCAAAAATATTCCATTTCTTATTTCTCACTAATTTATAAAAACAACGGCTCACTTGTAGAGTAATCGATTCTTGTTTGAATGCTCGGTGATTCCACTACGATCCTTTGAATTTACAGTATATAACACCCTGTTCTTTGCATTTAAACGAATTTTCTCATTTTAACTTAAAATTGGCTTTATGAGGTATGCCTTCCACGGTTAGGAAATAAAATACATGGTATGTTTTCCCTTTAATACATTCAAAAGAAGTGCACGAGAAAACAAAGAAACGTTAACTAATATTCTAGATCTTCAAACTAGGCAAAAGCTTCCTTGAATTCTTTAAAGCTGATAAATGGTGTAAAAAATTCTTTTCTAAGTTGTATCTGTGGATATTTTGAATACATATTAGATGAAGATGATTAAACAGAAAGCAGAGACTATATACTTAACAACATCAATCAACAACCATTAAACGATTTTTTGATCGAATGGAAATGAGCATTTTATCTTCTTAAAATTGTTTGACATAACTGCTTGGCCAAATTTTATTAACCGAAAATGATCCTTAAAATTGAGTTTCTTGGGGGCAGGCAATGTACGCCACATTTTCCAGCTTACGAGTAAACTGGAGAAAAAAGTTCAACATTGTCATGCTATACAATCTAGTTGCACATACCAAACAAATTTCTTCTGCCATCTACAGGTACAGTACATTTCCGAAATTACACTACATAAATACTATTCTGTGGTCCAATCCCAAACCATTTCTCCTAATATTTTTCTAACTCAATATCACGGAATTAGTGCTTAGTGTTTTCCTCCTCCGAATGGCTCAATTCTAAATAAACTTGCATTCTTTTTGACGATAACCACTGCACATATATTCTTGAGCCTTTTAGTTGGTGAGGTTTACCGAACTTAACAGCGGACACCCTTGGCAAACGCCGAAAGTATTCGATGGATGCCTTGTAGTCTATGTTGCGTAAAAATATTTGTAATAATTGAAGATTATTTCATAAAGATCAAAAGTTATATTCTATAGTGGCATTAGTTTCAAACAAATTGTGCGTAGGTAAAGTCTTGGCTTAAGTGATATATTAAGATTATTTTTGCTGACACTACGAACTTGATGGAGAGTACCCATACAACAGCCAAAGTGCAATATTATTGCATATATTAATTTAAATTGTTGCAAGAGCATACTTGAAAATAATCATACGGATATCTTTAAAAGTGCTTCTCTACACAGAGAGAAAAACGTATGTGCCAGACGTAGAAACGTAGATTATATGTGTAAATTCTGTACTTTTTGAACTTAATGTACGACAGTACGTAACATCCTGCACCAAACGAATAACTGAAAACTTATGTTTTATAATACTTTCTCTATAAAGAAAAAACTGTATATAGGCGAGAACGTTTTTAACATATAGCTAACGTGTGTAATATATGGAAGAATGTTAGATGCCAGACATACTGCAGCGGCATGATATAAGCGGGAAAAAAGCAGTATGTATGCAGAATTACTGGAAGACACTATTAGTATTTTGATATAAATTTTACAGAGTAAATATAATTATTAACTTATGAGTAAAAAAGGCCAACATTTCTTTGAAAACTTAGAACGCAAACATTATAACAGAACGTCAACGAATGATCTCTCTTAAATTTACTTTATAGTATATTACTAATATATTCTTTACTTTATATAGGCTATATATATATATATATATATATATATATATATATATATATATATAGCCTATATAATGCAGAAAAATTGTCCTCTTCAAAAAATGTGATTGTTCAACTAACCTATATACGTATTTTTTCCTTTTAATAAAATGTTTTTACTAGTATGCAATGCGGAAGTTTTATAAGTTTTTGCTTCTGTAAGGTCATTTTCAGATAACAAATATTACAATTCATATTACTTCCTTTTAAGAGAGGTCTTTCGTTATCAACGTGATAAAAAATGTATATATACATTCCATGTGCTATATGTCCTTTAAGAAAATCTGGTAAAGTATTCATATTTATTAATCACTAAACATTTAATTTGTGATGACTTACCGAGAACCATATCTCTGACCGTTTCAATATCTCTTTCAACCTTTTCTCTGTCATTTTCTCCAATTCTTGCCATCGCTTTTATCCTCCATTCTGGCTCATCAGATATATGCACTTGGCTACCGTAACGTGGAATTACAGCAGTCATTTTATCCAATACTGTGAATATGTAATTAAAATAAATGAAGTTAATAATAAAGGTATAAATATATTTACATAATATTTTTTTGAATCGTTTAATGTGTAGTTGGCATGTATATTGTTGAATCTATTGCATACTATTATTAAAATAAACTATTAAATCTGCTTTTATTTTGGACACACCTCTGTGTTTACATATCCATTTCTTCTAACTGAATATAATCCAATACGCTGTTATGTAAATGCAAAGGTCTTTTGTACTTAGGACGTTACTGAAAGTTGAACAGTTTTCGCTGGACTAAAAATTGTGATGTTATTTTGCTAAAAAAAAAAAAAAAAACTCACCATAAGGGTTAGCTGTCATCTGGAATCCATAGAATCTATTATTTCCCATTCGATGCTCTAGAGTCACAGTTTGTCTCACCCTTTCAAAGTAAATTACACGAAGGGAGCAAGAAGCAGCTATTATATTACGTGTACGTGTTACTTCAATTTTTCAGATTTTAAGAAAGTTTGAAATTCAGAGCAAATAATAAAAAACATATTTAAATGCATATATATATTCAGAAAAAATATCCTGTATTATCTTCATCATACTGCCATCCTGTATTATCTTCATCATCATACTGCATTCTGCCATTATTGTTAGGATACTTGCCTCATATTGAGAAGTTTATATGTACCACAATCTTCAGTTAATTTCTTCATCTTGAGGTAACAATTTTTGTTTTAATACTATCCATTAAGTAAACTCGATTTTACCCGTCCCTCTTTTTCCTGCCATCATATCTTCTAGCATATATTTCTTGATCAGTTCCTTCTCAATGAACGCTCCAACCTATTTATCTTAATATTTTAATTACATTATCCATATTTTTATATCCACGTCTCCAGTCTCTTTCCATCATTTCTGCGTTGTGTCTACTTTTCTACTCTACAGATTAAAACATAGAACAATTTATGACACTTTATCTTAACACTTTATTTACTCAAGTACAAACAAAATAAGAATTTCCCTCTTCCTGGATGCTTCTTTTGCAAAAGCCAAGGATTTACTAAAAGTTATCGGTTGATTTGGCATATTCTCTATTTTAAATTCCGTATGCTTATCTAAAATTAATATTTCAAAATGATTTGTTTCCTAGAATAAGTTAATTCATTATTTTGAAATGATTATAAAGTTCAGAAATTTCATAAGTTACATTACGAAAGAATTTTAATGTAGCTAAATTGCCCATTATTCCAGTGCCGTGCCGTGGGGGACGAGCGAGACGATGGCTCCGGGCGCCCAAGTAAAGGGGCACAAAATTCGGGAAGAAAATAGAAAATGGAAGGAAAAAGTTATAAAATGGGAGGAAACAGTAATAAAAGTGCTCAAAATCGAGGAAAAGCAGCATTTATTTTTCAAAATTTTCTTACGCTTCGCGCCGATAGTGGTGCTTGGCGGCTGATCTGGTCTGTTGACCTCACTTATATGTATGAGGGCACCGTCGTATACTCTCATTCCGAGCGTTGATTTTCGATGGCACGGCACTGCATTATTCACCCAATAGTTTGTAAGATAAATGGAAAATATTTGAAACACGTCCAAAAATATTATTTTTATAAATCGTCTAGGTCGTTAGAGGGCCTTTCGTAATCCCCAATCTCTCTGTTTATTGAATAACTGAAAAACAATGAAGAATTCAAAATAGTGCAATAATAATAATAATAATAATAATAATAATAATAATAATAATAATAATAATAATAATAATAATAATAATAATAATAATAATAGTCCTCACATCATGTAAAGGTAGAAATAACGAATTTAGTGAAAGCAAATATAAATATTTCATTCACTTTCCTTAAGTTCATTATTTCGCTAAATATTTTATGCATCAAATAGCTGCCATATACCGAGATTTTTATGCTTGTGTGTAGTCTAAAGATTAAAAAAAAAGAAAAAGAAAAATGTTTAAAAGAAAAGTAAGGACATGCTAAAGTGACACGGAAAACATGTACATTGTTGTAAGGGGAAACTTCTGAAACCTCAAGTTCGTTTCCTAATAATGCTACACTGTTGATATGGTGACAGGCCAAGGAAACAGCCTGCTAAACTGGTGTTGCTTTTTCATTTAATATAGAACGCTTTACAAGATTGAAGCCCGAGCGGTTGGTGCATCTGGAAAATTTCTACCATTTTAGATAGAGAATGAACTATATTAAACAACTTTCCTCTTTTTATATTTCTTCGTATCTTTACTCATACGGAGTTGGTCTATGGACTCGGACTTTTGATATACCTTGTATATTTTGCATCCTTTGTGTTTTATTGTCATATTGAGTACAGATTATCGTAGGTATATTTTATATTCAAGTTAGACTTCAAATAAATATTTGTGGAACCTTTTATGTTAGTAAGCTCTTCCTTTTCAATACATATGAAGATACATAAATAGATGGATAGATAGAGAGGGGTCTACATATATGCGTGTTTCTGTGTGTGATAAAATTGCGAAACTGCGAAGTTTCTGACCACATAAGACAAATAGAATATCTACTCTTATCTTTCATCTTTGGCAATTGAAGGAGATTTCGAAATAAGTCTTTGATCTTGACCTAGGAATAGGCCAAGGTAATAACTAACAAACAGTAGGAAAATAAAGATAAATAAAAATATAGTGATAAAAGTTATTGATAGTTAGTAAGAATTGTAATCTTTCTTGTATGACAGAAGATACCCCTTTATATCTACACATACATATATTCATAGAGTACGTCATTTGAGGCAGGCCAAGTTTCTTGTGGGAAGAAAATTTGTATGTTTTTTGACCTCGGCTTGCATTGAAGAAGAAGTAGGTCACACCATGTTCTGATAGCCTTTACCTCCATCCTCTCGCTCTGGTTTCCCCTTTGAACTCATTTTGCAAATTGATGAGCGAATCTCTCAGCCGCTTTGCAACAATACTTAAACGGTCTACAATATTATACACGTTTAACTGAAACAAATGTTGAAAAATGAGACATATAACAATCGAGAGATCTTGAAAATGAAATGAAATTAAGTATTTTAGTTTTGCTTCCCACGTTTATGCCGGCTAGGCTAAAGGAGACGGTGATTATAAGAAATGAATAAATTGGTGGAATGAAGAAAGTGGGAAGAAACGAGGGAAGCCCATGGATCATGTACGAGGGCCATACTACTTACTGAAGTGAAATTAATACGAGAAATACACTGACTAAGATCTTCATTATGACAAAACTAACACGATAACAGTGAAAAGTATGATTAATAGGATACAGCCTGTAGTTATCATTAACTCTTAAATGTTGATGTCTGTTTAACTAAAATAAAATAACTAAAATGAGATATATTTCAGCCGGAAGATATCAAATTGATTAAATAAGCATTCTTGTGGGCAGACGCGCACCCAGAAAATTTTGTTGGGAAAGGTCAAAGCTTGAGGTGGACGTCCAATACAGCAATCCACTGTGACTATGCAGTATTACTCTGCATTCGAAAAGATGATAAGAAATAGGAAAATGCAGACCTATAGTTTTATTGAGAAAGTGTACAAATACATGTCTAGTTGGGAATTTTTTAAAGAAGGAATCCAGACCCCCATGGGTACGCTCCTGCTTGTAGGTAATTTCTCATGTGTTAGTTTAGAGAAAATAGAGAAAAGCGAACATTTAAGACGTTGAAAAAATGTCGTTTGTGGCCTATAATAATTGATAATTTTTAAACTACTGCAATATATTCTTTATTTACTTACGCACTATACGGTACATGTGGAAAGTAGCAGAATTAAATAATCGTTCTTTACATTCTGAGAGTCACACATACACTTAATAGTAACGTAATACTACTAACAGTTACCTACATACTACTTGAAAATCCCATCTTCACAGAGGATTGAACCCTAGACTGTCCAGTTGGAGTGCAGTCAACTTATTAACTACATCTTTACAGACAGATATCCGTATAAAATCTATAAATGAAAATACAAACAACAAAGCCAGAAATTTTGTACTCCTAAACTCAGAGGTATCAAGTATTATACAGGGTGTATAAAACAATCCGGTCACATAGGGCTACTTGATTATGTGTAAAAATATGATAAAGCGGATACAGAAGACAGTTGTTCGAAGTATGTGGTTTTCCATGTAAAATACTGGAGTTTTTCCAATAGTATCAGGCTTTTAAGCGCCACATTGGTAAGGTATTTTATCTTATGTGAGAAACAAACAAACAAACAACTTTGCTAGTTCAGCAGTCGTATTGAATAGGGCGTAAAGGTACGCAAAAGTGACATGGTGAAGGTGCACTTGTTATGTGAGGAAACTTAGAATAGCTCGAAACTTTTTTCAACAACGCTGTATTGTCGGCGTTATGAGAATTCAAGGGAATAGTCTGGTGAAGTGGCAACATTGATATTCATTTAATATTCAACATGTTACCAGCAAAGAGCCCAAAAGGTTGGTACGATTGAATAATTCGATCGTTTTAGATTGAAAACCATTTATTTTCAACAAAAATAAACTATTTGCTGTGCAAAACTATATATTAATACTTAACAAGTACATACTTGTGACAGTTTCGCCAACTAACACTTTGGCTTCATCAGACTATATTGTTTTGCTCAGAAAAATTTTTGCGTTTAATTATATATCAAGCAAAGCTTCTTCTTATGAAAAATATTAAACCTAGTTTCATCAACTTTTATCACTTTCTACTTTTTTTTTGGTACACGTATTTATAACAGAGTTCTCCTATGGCCCCGAACCTTTGATACACCCTGTATTTTGTCTGCGATTTATATATTGTGTAGTATAGTGATAGCCAATTTATATTGCATTGAGGCCAGTAATGAAAACATACTCCACGTATTCCTACATCGTTGTTTAGCCGTGATGTGAGGTGGAAAATTTTCTTCTATATTTTTCCGGAAAATTTTCCGTTCTTAACAAATATCAGTGATCAAGTAACAATTCCTCAGTATTTATAAAATTGATTGAATTCATGTATAGAAATATTAAAAATTGAAAGATCGTTTAAAGAATCTGAAAATTTTCACGGCTGAGACAAAGCTAGAGAAAACCGTCTTATGCGTATTAAACTGACGAAATCTAATATTGTAAGATCAAAGGTGGATTCTGAGGGAAGAACGCATTGAAATTTTTAAAACATTCTTGAAATGAAGAATCGTTAGATTTTCACTTCATGAAACGTTTTAAGACAATAGTTATTGCCAATAAATTTTACGGCTAAACAACGATGTAGGAATAAGTGGAGTATGTTTTTATGAATCCTAAAATATTCATAACTTTTAAGAAATTGAAATTTTAAATAATAGAATGGAATATTTGTGTTCTACGAACTCAATGTATGTTCTTTGCACTTTGCATATACACACACACATACAGGGAGAGAGAGAGAGAGAGAGAGAGAGAGAGCGGAGTTGAATTGAGTTGATTTTGAGTTTAATGTCCCTTTCAACAGCGAGACTATATAAGACGGGACCAACTGATTAACGTGGAATCCGAACTGCATGAGCTCCCGCTGGGAATCGAAGCCAGATCTTCCATGCCAAGAGCGTGTATGCTAACCGTTTAGCAACGAAGAAGCTCGCAAATGAAGAGAGAGAGAAACACTGTGTAAATTTTACCGCCCAACTTGAAATATTAGAAAATTTTCTGGTTCCCAAAAGCTAATTGGAAAATTATAATTTGTTGCTGACTAACTTTCCTTTACAGAAATTCAATTTTGTAGCTGAATGTGCAGTTAAATATAGCGGAAAATTTTCCACCTAACATCACTATACATAATATCCAAAATTGTTTGTCTTATGAAAAGTTTTTTCCACTTGTCTCTACATCGTGATGAAAATTTTCCGATCTATGAAAATTCCTTTCACTTGTTTCTACAAAGGAATAAAACTTTCCGATTCACAAAAAGTTGTTTTACTTTTTGCTTCAAAATGGTGAAAATTTTCCGACTCATAAAAAGTTCTTCATTTTTTCCATATAAGACAGAAAATATTTCGATTCATGAAAAAATTGTTTAACTTGTTCCTACATAGTACTGAAAATTGTCTCAGCCAGGAAAATTTTCAGATTCTTTAAACGATCTTTCACTTTTTAACATTTCTGTACATGAATTCAACCAATTTTATGGTTGCTGAGGAATTGTAACTTGATTATTGATATTTTTTAGAACGGAAAATTTTCCACCTCACATCACTAACTGAGGCCCGTGACAAAATAAAAACATATTTGAAACACAGGGATATTTAAAATAAGTAATTAAATAAAAAATAATATAGAATGTTTGCAATTTTTGTATACTTATTGTTGTAACTCAAATATTGAAACAAACCAAAAATATTTAGTGCACATTAGAAGAACAGGCATTGTTTTTATTCGGAGAAGTGAAATTTGAACTTCTCTTTACAAGAGTTTGAACGATAAGTAATATAGGCCTACTTCATATCTTTATTCATTAGAAGAACAGGCATTGTTTTTATTCGGAGAAGTGAAATTTGAACTTCTCTTTACAAGAGTTTGAACGATAAGTGATATACTTCATATCTTTATTCATGGGCCGGATAAAGCATACTCGCAGTTGAGAATTTGGCACGTAAGCTGCTACTTGGCCAGCACTAACTAATTCCTTACATGAAGCACGTTAGACATATTTTGATTGGAAATTTAATGAAATTTAACCTCGTTATCCTTAAAATGCACTTACCTTATCGGTACATAAATCCTAAAGAAGTTAGATTACAGTGTTGGATACTTAAAACAGGTTATTGTATATAAATACTCCTCCAGTGTCTATGACTATTCAAACACAATATAGAAGTGTTAGCACTGAATCTGTTTTGGATACTAACAATCGTTTCATAAAATCCTACCATATATTCCGCTAAAGGCTTACCACCCTTTGGAAGTCATATGCTCGATAAGAAATCTCTGACAGATAAACGTGTAGTCTCACATGACGTTGACCTCTGACTGTTGATGTGTCAAAAACCAGTCAGATAAGAAGTTCCGACTACCGGATCAACTGAATGCAGCGTCTGGCACTTCATGGAAGCTTGTCTTGGGATACGGATACTCAGCGGGTAGAGGGGAAAGGCAGAGGAAGGATTAATCTGATGAAGCACTTTGAAGGATTTCTTGGATCCGGGTTCTGAGGCATGCTGTTTCCTTGTAGCCATGCACTTGGAAGCTGATCTGTCGCCAAAGAGATAATGTTGACGAAAATAATGCATAATTTATTCCTCCTTCTCGACCCTCACATAATACAGAATGTCTCAAATTAGTATAGATATAAATTTTTAAACATAACATCACAATGGTTGAAGCACATAGCTATAGACCTATAATTTTCATTGTGTTATGTACCTGACGGAAGTAAATGTTTAAAACTGCCACGTACATAACCGACAACGAGTAGCAACTTATCGATTGTATTGTTTCTAATGGCATATCATCACTTGTCTGCTCAATTTACACTCTCAGTACCTAGAGTGTGTGTGCGTTTTCGGTGTTCTTTAGTTTCTTTAAGAATGATGAGCCTGATTTATACTTAAATTACCTCAATATAATGAATACTATATTTGTGTGCATTTACAAAAGTCAAAGAAGGCACGATGGGTGAATGGTAGAGGGCTTACCTTTTGTGCATGAGGGTCCCTGGCTCAATCCATGGTCAAATAAATTTGTGGCGGACAACATCATATCCATGGGGTTTCTCGGAGTACTCCCGTTTCCTTCCACATGTTCATTCCACCAATTATTTCATCATTATTTACTTGCCTTCATCATCCGTCTTCATTAGACTAAGGGGCATAATTAAGGAACGTTAAAGTGAAAAGTTTTAATTCGTTATATATATATATATATATATATATATATATATATATATATATATATATAAGGCATACATAAAAATAATCTATTAACTTCCTAAATTGATCCTGTGAATTTATAAATTTATACGGCTTGAAGGGTAAATAGGTAAGTAGAGAATGGCGCAGGACCCAGTTGAAAACTATATTAGGAAAGAGAGGAGTAAAAGGTTTAAAAGAATACTTAATACATAAATAAAAATTGGCAAAGTATGGTTTGTCTTTATGTAGTAGGAAGTTTCTGAGTCCTGTGTTCTTCATGGGTACAATCTTGACCAAATCTGCTTATCGATTGGTTAATTGAATGCACAGGCGTCAATTCCCACCGGGACACCAGGGACGTGTTCCCCCAATATTTATAAAACAGTTTTCGTCCTCCAATATTTCAAGTATCTTAGGTCAAATATGACCCAAAAGATGCTCAATCTGCAGCAGTTTGCTACGTTCACAGAACAATGAAAGACAAAGTTGATGTGAAAATAGTAGTACAAAAATTTGTTTTCAATTGTGAAAAAAGGCAGTCAGCTTTCGGCCCTATAAAGATGAAGTTGGAGTAAAGAAACAAACTGGTTTTGTTTAGATTGCGAGCAGCAAAGCAATTTTAGTTGTTTTAAAAAAAATAATTTTCAACTAATCTTTCATCTAGTATAATTTTTAACTAGTATACATTGTTGAGCCTCATTTACATTAGTTGCAAGCTTGTAGACCTAAAACCCGTTTTCAAAACTTTGAGTGTTCACTTCACACTATCTTTTATTATTATTTTGTTTTTGACATACACTTGCTGTCCAGCAGCGTCATTTCAGATTTGGCTTGGAAAAGGGGGGGGGGGGGGCAATATCCTTTTACAACGGTTATCGTTTGTCATCGTTATGGTCAATCTGTACCTGTTTCATGTAAAGGATCAGAGGCGTAATAGCTGAGCAGCTATGCGAAAAGGAAGATAAAAAGAAATGTCTTGAGGTTGCTAGGTAGAAATAATAAATAGATATGTGTGAAGTAACGATTATTGAAATGTAATGTGGTGAGACTTCTTCTAGAATAAAAAAGGTAAAAATATAGTTACCCTCGAAAAAGGATTTATTAATCTGCTAATATAATAATTCTTTTGATTACTAGTTATCCATACGTATTGACTTGTCTTATTATGTTTATAAGTATAACGAACTTATATCTTTTTGGTGCAACGTAACCCGGGACCCTGTATAAATCTTGAAGTAAAGTAAAAATAGGGTCTTAATTTTTATAAAAAAGGGACGTATGAATATTGAATGTACTTTTTTGCGTAGTGGGAGAAAAATTATACGTCAATCAACTATGACTAATATACACAGTGAAGATATGTCCGTAATTGGTAACTCAGAAGAAGCTATGTCTGAAACAGTGAATACTAAGCAGATCTTAGAGATGATTCAAAATCTAAGTAAATCCATGCAATCGAGGGATGATAACTTGATACAACAAATTAATGATGTTGCTGTGAAAGTTAATCAACAGATGTCTAATGATATTGCACTGAAAGTTGATGAAATTAAACAAAATACAAATCAACAAATACAGCAAATTTCTCAGGAAATTGATGAGAAATTAGATGTAAAATTTCAACAGTTTGCTGATAAATCGTCACAAGATATCAATACGTTGAAAAGGTCTATAGAAGTTTTAGAATCCGCTATAACTCAACAAGCATCACAAATGAAAGACACGACTTCTAAAATTAATAATCATACTCTACAAATAGAAGTTTTGGAGTCCGTTACTACACAACAAGCGACTCAAATAAAGGACAATATATCTAAAATTCACAACCATAGTCTTTTGATACAGGATATGCAGGAGGAGCTGGAAGAACATGAAAGAAAAAATTGAAGAAATTAAAGCGAATGCAGAGTGATGATGAAGATGATTTAGATGATAGGCTATCAGAAGATGATTATGATTTGCTGGAAGAAAACTTAGGTGTCAAGGTTCAAAGGAAAAGATTCAAACGTCTTCCTAGAGTTGAGGATAAAGATTCCGAAGATGAAGCAGAAGAAAACGAACAACAGGAGAGAGACGCTATTGCAAATCAGTTGTTTGAGGGATTAGATCATGAAGAAGAGAAAACTTCCGAGGCCGGACAGCATGCTGAAGCTGAGCAATATGATGATGAACAGTCGGAAGGTGAATATTCAGATGAAGATGGCTTCATTGTGGATGATGAAGGCAGACCTGAGAAAAGGCGAAAGAGAAAACCAATATTTACTGATGCTGCATTACAAGAGGCTCAGGACATCTTCGGTGTTGATTTCGATTATGATGAATTTGATAAATACGATGATGAATATGAGGATGATATGGAAGAAGATGAATATATGGATGATGAAGAAGGATAAGAAGGTGAAAGAAGACGAAGAGCAGAGAAAGCAACACGCAAGAAACCTACAAAGAAATCTATATTTGAAATTTACGAGCCTAGTGAATTGAAACGTGACCACTTCACAGATCTTGATAATGATATAACGAATACAGATATTCCTGAGCGTATGCAACTCCGTGATGTACCAGTTACTTCTTTCCCTGAAGGCTCGGATGAACCAGAAGAAGAAGCAGAATGGATTTACAAGCAGGCATTCTGTAAGCCCACAGAAGAACTGAAGGACGTGTTTTTACGCTTCCTTCTGTATTATTCTCACGAGATTACTGAGATGCAACAGGCATGGAAACAGAAAGAGCGAGAACGGGCCAGAGAAAACAGGAAAAGGAAAAAGAAGAAGAAAAGGATAGGAAGCGATGAAGAGGAAGAGGAGGATGAAGAAGAGGAGCACGTGGAAGAGGCAGTGGATGACAATGAGACTGTGAAACAAGCGGTTCGAAGCTTACCCTATGCCATATGTAGGAAAGCTGGTCTTGATGGTTTAGTGGAAAACTTTGGTCTGAGTGTTGAGCAGTTCGCTGAAAATTTACGTGATAATTATCAGCGACATGAAGTAGAGCAGTATCCTATCGAGCCATTAGAAGTTGCACGCGACTACACCAGCAATAAATTTCCCACAGCGGAGGAGGTTTTGAGAGCAGCGTAGTTCATGGTTGTCACTCAGTTGTCGCGGGAACCTTTAGTGAGACAATGTGTTTGTGAAGTATTCTTTGAGGAATGCTTGATTGAATTTAAATGATGTTCGTTAATCCATCTTTATATATACGCGCTTAAGCAATGCTTGAACTTGATACTGTATGAAATGATTGTGTAGCATATATGTTGTCTTAATTATTTTTGTTGTTAATTTATTTTCTCATTGTAATGAATTTTAAATGTTATGTTTATCTTCATTTATTTTATATGCTCAAGATAGGGCAGATTTTATTCAGTTAAAATTCCTGACATCGATCTTGAATTGAAGTTCCTTTAATTTACTGCGTTATTTGCAAAGTTTAGATGATTTAGTTCTATTTTTGTAATCTCAATTACTAATGCACTAAATGGTGATCGCTAGTATGTTTGCATGCTATATAGACTTCTGATCTTGTTAACCTTTAATATGATAGTGATCTTTATTTGTAAACAATATCGATTGTACGTACATGGATGTTTTCGCATATTGAAGGAATGAATAGTTAACTAGTAAATTTGCAGAACCCTATTGAATAAGTCCATCGACGTTTTTAATATATGGATATATGAATAATTGTAAAAATAAAAGAATATAATATTGTAATATGGTATATATATATATATATATATAGAAATGGAGAAGTAAATGTTCGTGTCAATGTAACATTATTTAATACGAGGGCTATTCCAAAAGTGAGTAATGGTTATCCAGGGTTCTTTCCTTCGTAGTAAAGCTACTGCGGAATTCCCGTCCATGGCGACATTTTATACAACGGTTATCGTTTGTCATCGTTATTGTCAATCTGTACCTGTTTCATGTAAAGGATCAGAGGCGTAATAGCTGAGCAGCTATGCGAAAAGGAAGATAAAAAGAAATGTCTTGAGGTTGCTAGGTAGAAATAATAAATAGATATGTGTGAAGTAACGATTATTGAAATGTAATGTGGTGAGACTTCTTCTAGAATAAAAAAGGTAAAAATATAGTTACCCTCGAAAAAGGATTTATTAATCTGCTAATATAATAATTCTTCTGATTACTAGTTATCCATACGTATTGACTTGTCTTATTATGTTTATAAGTATAACGAACTTACACTTTGATATAAGTAAAATTTCGCGTTTTTCACTGACTTACTACTATTCTATTGACAAAATCTATATAAATCTCAAACTAGGGGGGAATACGCCTCTCTGCCCCCCCTAAATGACGCCCCTGTTGGTATCATTAACAAAAATTATAAAACAAGATTGAGGTCTACTGTTTCAGTAAACAAACAAACTGTAAACTGTATGTTTTTAGTACCACGTTTCCTTTAAAAAAATGACTATCAAAGGTAAAAATAAAACAAAAAAGTTAAATTTTTGTTTGCTTTTTAAGTCAAAAATGCTTTAACCTGAAATGTACGGAGACTATTTTTTTTTAAATATTTTTCTCAGGTGAGGACTCCCGGACCCTCCGCTCTGTCTCCTCCAAAGTTTATGACCTGCTGATGCCAATGATTGAATGAGTATAACTTCCTTTAAACTGAAAACTATTTTTGGAATAATGTTGTTAATATATTTCTTTATTATTTATGTAAGTACCATTAGTAGCACTGGGGTAGCCTAACTATTTGAGTAGAAAAGGATAGTTGATAAAACATACTTAAGTTTAATTATGAAGGAACAATAGTTTCATAAAGTCAGTTTGTAGTTAAAGCTTGTATCAGGAAATTTTGATAGAAGCATATGACAGACATCTACATTATAACAGATTCCTAATTTTCAATTGTTGCTAATAGGCAGCTCGATCCATAAGTCTTTATCATACTATGTAAGCAAAAACAATTTATATATGTTAGCTTAGAGCAGAGATGTTTACTCGTATGATAAGGTATCGGGAGAACAAAAAAGTTTTACACGATCAATTTGGATCTGATAAGTGTAATGAGAGTGATAAAATATAACAAAATGCAGACAATATATTATTGCAGCTCGAATACACTGCCATATTGGATGTGTGAATACATTTTAAAACATAAAGCAAGTAACATAAACATGAATATTTGAAGAGATCTTTACAAAAATGTGAGGAGGAAGTTACATCAGAATATAGAAGGTTAGAAAAAGGAGGCGTGTAGTAAAATAGATAAGACAATTATTGTGAAAGACAGTAAACAGCAAATAATCGTACCTGAACTCGTATCTTTGGTATGAATATAAACAGGGTCAGCGTGACTATTATCTTGTCAAAAATCGGAATTATCACTTTCCACAGGTGGCTTTTCTTTCTACTTCTTATAAAACTATTAAGGGTCCATGCTACAGTCCTGTAAGAAAGAGAGTTCTGTACGAAATCAATCGATGTACACAAAAAATATCATCTCTGTATACAATATATTTCAAAAGAATTAAAAAAAACATTACATTTCTACTTTGTCTTTCTGGACAGTAACCATGTATTTTAATTGATTTCTAAAATGAAAAAGTATTATTTTTTTAAAATAATGCTTCAATTTCAATGGCACCAAATCCATGCGTACAACTAATAAGTTATAATATTTTTTTTCAAACGTTTGCATTACTATTACAAAAAACTGAGCATTTAGCATAATGAATTCTGTAAATTATTGGTAACTCAGTACATACTATATACATATTTATTCAAAAAATATTGGAACAAGTCACAGACAGATGATGTGATTTTCAAATCACGGCCTATGTTTAGCAGAAGGGGTCCAGGTCTTTTCTCAAAAAATGTTACAGTTTTGGTAATTTCTGTTCACATTCGATTAGTTTAGGGTAGGGTTGGTTAGTTTAAGTTAGGTTAGGCTAGTTTAGGTTACGTTAGGTTAGTTTAGTTTATGTTATATTAGTGTAGGACTCCCGCACAATTTTCCGAAAAATGATAGAATTTCGCTTATTTCTACTAATATTACGTTAGTTTAGGTTAGTTCAGGTTAGCTTACATTAGTTTATGTTAGGCTAGGTTAGATTTGGTTACGATATGTTACGTCTATGTACTTGCATCACTCATTTCTCCTGTAAATTTTGCGTTTTATACGTGCTTCTGGACCCCTTGTACTAAACATACCCCCAAATCACATACCTTATATGAATTTTCTTGGGCTAAGATCTTTCTCTTTATCATCAAGACTCGGTAACATTGAATTTTCCGTGCAAACTGAAGTGAAAAAAAATGAACACGCGCTGTTACAGCGAAGGAAAACATAATCTTAACGTTCAATGTTACTTTTAAATCACAAACCTAATTTCAATCAATTTCTCAAATACTATTTATTTTATCAAAATACAAATTACGAATTCATGGTCTTTAGATACATACCTGCAACAGCAAATTTTCTTTCCTACCGCTATTGGTTTATAACATCGATACAATGCACCTAAAACTCACAATACTGCTGATCGCTATGCACGATGTAGGCACTAAAACATATGACACTCCACATGCGTCAATAATTCATTAGGAGTCCAGTAGAGGCGCTGATTCTTGAAAGCAAGTTCGTACGCTCAAGAATTCACGAAGAATTTCAGCAAATCCACGGCTAACATCACGTGAAGTGTTATGACATGACGTAGTTTGTGACTTCAAATACACTATGGCCGGTACAGGGTTAAACTGTATGTTCACATCTCATATAGCCTCTGTGTTGACAAGGTGCCGACACATACGATATTTGTACTTTGTAATGTCTAAGTATCTTCGAATATACTACATACAATACGGTCTAGAATGTGCAAAGAAACTATATTAGAAACGACAAGTAAATATTTCCCCATTCTCCCTTCTCTCAATGAACTACATTTACAGTAAAATAAGTCAACAATTGTAATACACTTTTCTCGAAAAAACAATCATAATACATAATGAAAACTACTAAGATTATTTCATATTTTCATTCTGTCACGTAGAACATTTAACGGCAGAAAAGAAAGTGTCCCCATAAAATTAATGAATAAATGTAGTTTCGAAAATATAAATGCACCGCAATAGTCCCATACAAATATAAAATTGATACCTTCCGATTTCATGGTTCTTTTTAGATTTACCTTGATACCTTATAAATAAGTTTATAGTTTCAGAGGTGTGGTCGTCCAAAAGCTGAAAAAAAAAGTGTATCGCACTATGGATTATTCCGAACAAAAGAAACCATGAATGTGGCGTATTCACTTCCGTCTTTTTCCTACTTTGGACCAACCACTACTCTCTGTTTCACCCTAGGAAGATTATAAAACAGAAGTACACCAAACGCGTCTGTCAGAAAGGATGAAAACATATGCATATGTCCCTTTATACATATGCATATGTCTCGTACAACAAGGTTATGGACTCTACGGTTGCCTCTATTTGCAGAACAAGTGGAAACTGAATGACGCAAGTTACTTTATGTACTTGTTTATAACAATATCTTTACTTAAATAACTTAATAGTGTGCATAATCCAATTTTATGTATGGCCAAACGGCAAAGCAGAATGAAAAGATTTTCGGTTTATATTAGACCCCAATTCCAATTGAGATGTTATCATATCATATTGATTATAATAGTATATCAAGGAGGAATAGGGAGGAGTACGAATTTTTGCAAAAAATTTAGTATCTCGCCAACCGCTCAACTAAGAAAGCTGAAATTTGACATTAAAAAAAAAAGAAAAAACAAACAGACAGCTAGCAATTTGAGCGTTTTTGATAATTCCCTTCAGATTCTAGACACTTCTAACATTCAACTTCTTTACAGACACCTCTGGATAGGAAAGGAATCCAATTCTATCAATCAGTATTACATGTTTATTGCATCAATTTAAAAAATGTCAGTTTGTTGATTCATTTGTTTCCTTTATAATTACAAAGTAATCACATTCCTATGTCTGGTTTTGTGAAACACATGATTTCATTGTTTCGGAGTTTCGATCAAGACAATTAACAAAATAGACATGTTTAACCCTAGAAAGGTAAACTACGTAAATTTTACGTGTACGAGTTGGAAACACTGATGTGACGTAGCAGGAACTGTGTGTAGAAATACAAAACTCTAGATATGCTATCGCGGGTTAGTTGGCTTGAAGTTCCGACGTTAATTACTTCGGTAGGTGTTATGTTGTCTGTGCCAAACGATTGAGTGTAGAACTTTATACGTAAATTTGACGTATGTTTACCTTTTAACGTAAAATCTTACACGTAAGTTTAGCGTGTGTTTACCTTTAGCGTTAGTTTTCTTGCACGCATTTTTTACGTATGTTTGCCATCAATGGATCATTGTCATTCGTAAATATTTAATTATTACTACAAAAATGGACGAGAGTGGTGCAATAAATAGCGAGGAAGCTATTTTTGCGGATATTAGAGGAACCTCTGTCGGAGTCATCTGCTTCTTCTTCTGATCTCACATCAAATTCAGCATTATCTTCCTCCATTTCTGAATCTAAGATCCAGTGAAAATGATATTGAACAACATTTTGTGTCAGCAATTCGAACTGTTGAATGTGAAACCTCCAATTCAACCAAAGAAGCGGCAAGTTTCCACATGTAGTATAAACGAACATAGCAGTTCCGCCAAGCATTCAAGAGAAGAATCTGGATAAAATTAGACAGAGGGCAGTATATTTTAGAGATGAGAAGGCAAATGAACTTCCAGTTGACGAAAGGCAAGTGAAAGTTAGTGGTGTTACTAAATTGCTAGGAAAGAATGGTCCCTGGAACACAAATCCAATGACAGATTCAAGTGGAAAGATCCCAAGAAGGAACACTGCTATAACTGCAATAAGCCAGTATGTGGTGAACATCAGATCAAAATGTATTATAACTGTGTGTGATTTGCGAACCAATCTGACTTATAATGTAAAAGAACTATTCAATATGAATTCAATATTTCCTAGTAACAAAAATAAACAGTGATATATCTAGACTTTCTCAGAGGTTTGTTCTTAAGTGTTAACAATGTTTATTTTGCTTTTTTTTCTATGTACTTCTAAAAGATTTAGGATAAGAGCAGCGCCGTAACTTAGATCTTTTCTGAGGGGAGGGGGGGCAAACATTAATATGTGTATTTGGGCCCCCTAGATAAAGTTGTTTTTATAATTCTTGTGCACCTCTCTTTCCATTTTCTCTTACTCTTTATGGGTCCCGGAGCCTGTGGGTCCTCCCACACGGCAAGATCTGCGGGGCCGTTACTTACGCCCCTGGGCCCGTTCCATACATGACAAATTAATTAAGGGGACAATATTGACAAATCTCAAAGCCATACGAATAAATATTATTTTTAGGGCCCCTAATAGTAAATATTCGTTTACTGAAATGGGCTCACGACTCATTTTTGTTTTATTTACCTTTTGTGTGCTTTTTGTTTATGTAATGTAGCGAACCTGTTGGATGCTTCATTTATAATTTCATGTTCGTGCCGTATATGAGGTGAGAAAATTTTGTCTTAAAAAGGGGCCTCTCAAAGGGCGGGGAGCTTTCCTAGGTTGCAGTTGTCACTCCTGCCCCTACAAATTACGGCCCTGGATAATAGTTGCGCTGTAATACTATCTAAACAATAAAACTTCAATTTTGGAACCTTGAGCAAAGCAACAATAATAGTTTCTAAATGAATCGTATATTTATAAATCATTATTTAGTGTGTACGTAAATATTACGTATGTTTACCTTTAATGGGTTGATAGTGAAGTTTGCCTTTCTAGGGTTAATCCTCTTCTGGGTGCAGCAGTCCTTTCCAAGAAATAATTACAGCGTGTAATTTTTTTAAAAGCAAATTGATACCTACAAATAAAGGTTGATAGGGGGGAGACCATTAAACCAGTTATTATCAGTAATAGTTGAGTTACAGAATATATTGCTTTGTAAATACAAACTCTTTTAATTTGAACATCTAAGTAAAAGTTCCTCGCATACGTATTGATTCCCTTTTTAGTGGGAGGGCGCGCTTTTAGTATATGACGAGTTGGTAGTGGGTTATATGTAAAAATAATCGAAAACGATTGACATTAGTGTCGAATTCATAGTTTGGGTGTCAGCTGACCCCCCTACACTTTTGGGCTGGCTATCGGCCTGAGGTGTAGTATAACAAAAAATTAAATTATGTTCATTTTTGAAATGAAATGAAATCTTTGAGTTTTACGTCCCACGATTATGCCGCCTAGGCTAAAGAGACGGTTATGATGAAACAATGAATGAAATGGTGGAATGAAGAAAGTGGGAGGAAACAGGAAAACCCCGAGGAAACCCACGTACACGGTGTTTGTCCCCACAAACGTCACTTGGCGCGAGCTGGGATCGAACCAGGGACCCCAAGCACCAGAGGAGAACGATCTACCACTAAGCCACCGCGGCCCTATATGTTAATTTTTGTAGCAGTAGTGTGGCCAGGGAGGTTCCGAGGCTATACAACCCCCATTTTTTTAAATTTCAGCATTATTATTTTTGTCAAAGTTATACCTAGCAATTTTAAAACTGTCAAAGTTTATAGCCTATGCTATTCTCATTTTCAGTATTCTTTTTTGGATTTTATTGTTATTTATCAATTCGAATTTATGAACCAGTTTAAAAGAAGAAACGGTTTTGGTGAATTCGGTCAGTAACAGAATTTAAAATGTATTTGAAGATTTTAGAAACAAATTAAACTTTAGAGTTGACTTGCACGGCAGTTTATAATTGATCATGTGTGCAGCGTAGCTGGTACGTTTGTCTAGCATATTAATATAAGTACTTGCAACTCTAACTGTAGCAGACAACAAAAGAATAAGCATGGCACAACTAAGAGTGTCAGATTTACTTTTCAGAAAAACTTTTTTAAAATGTAGCTACTTTTGCAGTAGATACACAAAGAAAGTAAGACTAACTATAAGAATCACAATAGAGGTATGCAAACTCATTCTTTATCAGTTAAACTTCTTACGATAAGGTAAATTTAGCAACATGAGCTCAGTTGTTGCCACGTCGACGGAAGCGGGATGACAGTTTTGCTTCATTGTGTTCTGTGATAGTTCAGTGAATTTTGTTGCGCGCGTTTCTTCTGTTGTGTTTTATTTTACTATTTTCTTGTTATAGTTATTCCGTACGTTTTTCGTGTGTTATTATTAGTGTTGTTATTAGTTAATTTTGTGTTTAACTGCTGTAGTGTTATTTTTGGAGACTAGCTGAAAAGGTAAACCTCTTTCTACTGGTGAGAAAACCATGTTGTTAAACGTTTATTCATATTTTCGAAACCAGGCAGTGAAGCTGGAGAGAGGGTTTGTCTTTTGGCGTCAAGGCATCCCTGGAAAGAGGGAGAGTAATAGTGATTCATACCATGACTGAGAGTGTGTTAATTCCTGGAGCTGACCTCGTTTTTCGGGCACAAAAGCAGGTGATTATCACGGAGAATTAAATGCAGCAAAATACGTATGAACAACATTTCCAAGAAAAAACTCCTTCCGATTATACCGCCAAATTCCGTGATTGTTATTGATAATGGCCTCACACACTCAGTAAAAGACGAAAAAATTCTTAAGAAATCATATACTAAAAAAGAAATTGTAGAGTGATTAAGAAATAAAGATGTTGAATGCGATTCAAGCTGGAACAAATTTGACGTAATAGAAATGTTAAAATAAGGTGTTTCTAACATAGAAATTCCTGCATAATAGACATCATTGCAAAGGAAGCCGGACATCAAATTCTTCGTCTCCCCCCTTATCATTGCGAAGTCTCTATCACAGAACTTGTGTGGTGTGAAGGTTTGCGTGTTTCTTGCCTCTAGGAGTAGATTACGTATGGTAAATAATAACACTTCCTCTTCTATTATTATTATTATTATTATTATTATTATTATTATTATTATTATTATTATTATTATTATTATTATTATTATTATTATTATTATTATTATTATTATTATTATTATTATTATTATTGAGTCGCTTACCGCTGCGTTGTTTGGTTTATGTTCTTCCTTTTTTATTTTCTCAAATCGGCCTCCTTCTACTCATAATAAGTGGCAACGTCGCGCTGTAAGACGTCTCACGTCATTGTCATTTCGTCATTGAATGTCATTTCCGTTTTATAATATTCTTATCGTGAGACAGAGAGTAGGTTCGACCATATCTGAGAATTATTTATGAACTAAAGGGAATGCCTTGCACTGAGAGAAGAAACCTGATTTTTAGGGTAGAAAATCTGGAGAGGTGAAATTTATCAGGACTATGATCACACGAAAGATATTCGGCATTAGGCTACGTACATGTCTGTTCCTTAGCCAGTAACAAACTACAGACACAAATAAACATAAACCATGTATGTCCTTGATAGGCACGTAAAGGATACGGAAAACCGTTATTATATACTTTGATAAAAGATTGTCTGGTTATACGGACACTGATAGTTACATTCTTGTGTATGATCTAGATTTTCCTTATGGCTATAATAAAGTTACAGGGAAAGGAAATGAATACGTAGTAGTATCCAGAAAATTTGTAAGGAACATGCGTAAAGATGATACGTATGCAGCATCTAGGCTAAACTAGCTCTACTCCTCCCAACACAGTACAGAAAATCTGTATACTTGTGGCTTTCTTTACGCTGATGTGAATCACTACTTCACAGTTCCTTGTGTTCGAAATAACACGTGTTGCAACGTATTTCTTTTGGATATCTCTACAGATATGTACTTTTTCCAACAGCTTTGTAAGCATATTTTCTTTTCCTTTTTTTCTAATTTTATTTTTTTTAATTTTGAGGTGAGAAATCACCTCTTAAATTTGTGAGCCTATATCATTAGCGGTATGTTTATATCAAATTCAAGGAGTGTTGATCTCCTCTAACATCCAAAGAACGCTCCTAAGTTATAAGTATATTTCTCTGTCTGTTAGAAGATAATCTTCGTATAATTTATCACATTTTCACTTGCCATTTACTTTATTTGTAATTTCTCAAACAAATATATTGCTTAAGGTTGAGATTATAAGATATAAGGTGCAATTATTATTAAGTATTCTGCTTTTCGGCAGGTCCTGGGACTAATGGAGATTTTTTCATTTTATTTTTATGTTTTTTTTTTTTTTTTTTTTTTTTTTACTTTTTAGATTTGAGCCTAGAAATGTTTCTTCCACTTTTCTCGGTCTTCAGCTTCCTTTTCCAACTCTCAATATTTTTTTTCCTATCTTTCAAATTATCGATCAGCTGTGTTCTTCCTATTCCTCGCTTCCCTTCCATCTTTCCTTCTATGGCAGTGTGAAGAAGACAATTTTTTCGCAAGATGTGTCCAGTTCAATTGGCCTTTCTACGAAGGATGGTGGCTAGAAGTGTCCTATTCTCTCGTATCCGTTTTTAAACATCTTCGTTTCTTCTCTCTGTCCATTTTATCTTCTCCATCTTCCTCTAACACTACATTTCGAAGCTCTTTAAGTATTTCTTCTCTAACTTCCGCAATGTCCAAGCATCTGAACTATACAGTCCAATGCTCCATATACATACAGCACTTGACCAACTTCTTAAGTCCAATATTGAGCCTCTACCAAATGATAATTAACCCATTTTGCATTTAAATATTAACATATCTCCAATTAAACTAACAAGCTTATTTTTAAAATAATCTATCATATTTTTAGCGTATAAATAAACAAGTATTAATGTGATCTGTAAACCATGTGAAGGAGATTGATTTCTATGGTGTGATATCTTCGACATTATTATTTAAACCGAAAGTGGTAATCGATTTGTACCACTTCCAATTTTTGTAGAGACATCAGAATAGAGATGGAATATGCTTTTCGGACGGTTAATTGATTACAGAAAATCCCTTCTCGCTATATGTTATCGCTTTTATTCTACAACAATTAGGTTAAAACCGGAAGTAGTTGGTTTCATCTACTTCAGGTTTGAGTAGAGGGTTAAGAGATAAGATAGTACATATTCTTAGAACGTTAGGTCGATTCCATAAAACAACTCTTTTCTATCGTTTAGCCATTTATCATTGTACATTAATATTGAAAACGGAAGTCTTAATAGATTAATACCATTTTAATTTTAGTAGAGAGGTAAGAACGGAAATGAAATGAATTATTGAGACTCTTAATCTTTTGCAGAAAATTTCCTTTCTTTATCTATTACTGTTTCTACTCCCTGACGATCAACGTTGAAACAGAAAGTGGTTCATTTTATGACAACTCTGGTTTTAACAGAAAGATTAGAAGTTTAATATATTTTTCATACATTTAATAGATTGCAGAAAAAAAACTTTCCCGTCATTTCGCTACTGTTTTAGCTTTATAAAGATCAAAATTTAAATCGAAAAGGGTTAATTCCTGGTACTACTATGGAAATTAGGTTGACCATGGAATCAGGAGGCTTAATTGATTGAAGAAAGTAATTTTTCATTAGTTGGCAACGTTTTCTCTATATCACAATTAGCATTAAAACTAAAGGAATGTTTTTTACCAGTTCCGGTTTCAATAGGGAATTAAGGGAGAAAATGATACTTACTTTTAGGACGCAGTATTAATTTAATTAAACTGTATTGCCCTATCTTTCAGCGTTTTTTCTTCTCTATGTAGATTACTATTGAAAGCGAAGTCGTAATAGATTTTACCATTTCAGGTTTAGTAGGGACATAAGGTTGGAAATGAAACGGATCATTGAGATGCTTAATCAATTGCAGGGAATCTATTTTCTCTATCTATCACGGTTTCTATTCCAATTTCTATGAACATTAATACAGGAAATGGTTTATTTTCTGCCATTTCCAGTTTAATAGAGAGCTTAAAGAGTAGATAAAATATAGTTTTGAGATGCTTAATCGATTGCAGAAGACCGCTTCTCGCTATCTGTTATTTTTCTGTTCTATGTAAATCCAAAGAAATGTGTTGATCCAATGAAGATATGGTTGATTTAAGGAGCGAAAACTTTAATTTGAGAGGCCCAACAGGTCGAATGGTTGAGTGGTTCAAGATTACAATGAACGGGATGGTGTATACTTGCTTATGTCTTCCAGTAGAACCATTCACATTGTTAAAATATTTGGGGATTAGTCAATTACAACCCATTCTTCTTTCGATAACACATTTCCTTTGTAAGATTGTTACACATCTACCGTTTTTGTAACTATGAACTCGTAGTAAGTGTTGATCTTCAACCAGGATCTTCATAGGGCAGTCAGTCAGTCAGAAGCACTTATCTTTTGATAATAAAAGAAATGAAGTTCTAGGTCCTTCTTCTTCCTGGATTCTTTTTAAAATTGTGTATACATCGATATAAACAAACAATTCACTGTTTCCCTGCAAGAAATGAATTGACTTCATTATGGATTTCGGAGATGCCGATACAGTTTCTTTTCTCGAGGTTATCAAAGGTTAAGCAACCAGAATGTACTTCGTAAAGTAAAAAAATAGAAGTTTATCAGTAATATGGGAACTCCATGGGAACGAAATAACAGCTACAAGTAGTAGTATTAATACTATTAAAAGTATTATTAATTTAAAGATAAAGCATTTCTACACTTCCGTTATGTTGTAAAGCTTTAAAAGAGGTCAAATACCTCCATGGTCATTTATATCAACTTCCTAGTCATATAAACATGTGCTGTGATATAGTACATAAATCTTTAACGTAATGACTCAAAAGCATTCTTTCACCTATCTCATGATGTAAATATTACATTAACAACATCAACAGCAACTACTTCTATTACTACTACTAGCTTTTATTATTATTAATTTATTCAATTCAACCAACAGGTGCAGAACCTGCAAATGTTCTGTACAAAACGAAGTAATAACGTACAGTACACATAGGATAACAAAGCAAATTAATATAAGTTTCTTTATTAGGTGTCATATGTGCAACACAATGCAATTATAGTTCGCTCTTACGAAAGACATCCTGTAAAATATTCCCCGATTCTACATATTAATGAATTATACTGCGAATAAATGTTTGTAATAGATGATGCTTGCAGAAATGCCCGTTCAACGAAAAATAATTGGGAAATAATTGAAAGTCATACTTGAATCACTCACTTCTTAGAAAGGGCAGCTGAAAGAAAATGAAATGGTAGAGTTCTGGCTCATTCAAATGCTAAGTATGATAAGTAAATAATAATAATACTTTTAGACGGTGCAGCCGTAAATCTTTGAGAAGAATTAAAGTAATTCTCTCTTTACTACCTTAAGATATTCAAAGTGTAATCATTAAATAAACCCATTTTAAGCGACTAAATCTTTTCATGAGTTTTGCCATTTTATGAAATTATTATATTATAAAAATCTTCCCCTCCATATCTTGAAAGCAGAATTTTCGAAAACACTGGAATACGATACAACTTATTTTTAATGAGAATCTCATATGTTAAGTTTCATCTTTTTCAATTTAATTTAATTTATTTCGGAAAAACAACAGGCTAATGCCTAATTACATTTTTCCATTATGGTATGATATAAATACATATATAATAACAAAATAATATTATATCAATTGTATCGTAATATACTTTAAAACACATATAATAAAATAATAATATGAAAGCAAAATATACGGTCATACATTAAAATACACATAACATGATATACAGGATACAGCAAATTTATATGGAATGTAAATTTTGTTTATAACTAAAAATATCTATATCTGGGTGCCCTTGTAACATCTTATTATACAATAAACACATTTTTCTGGCAGTCTATATATCCAATGCATTAGTTCTTTGCGCTGAGTGGTGGAATATGTCATTATGGGGTCTCGTTCCTTTATGTGGGACGTGAATTTTGATTTCTGATAACAAATATTCTGTATCTATTGCATTATGAAGTATTTTATATAAGAAAGATAAAATGAAATGAGTTCTCCTGTTTTGAAGAGATTGTAATGAATATTTGTTTCGAAGACCTTCGTAGTTCTCACATTTTGGATATACCTGTTTCCTTATATGTCAAAAAGCGCAGAAATTTATTTTGAATTATTTTCGATTTTGTTTATATATTTCTTACTATTAAAACCCCATATCATCGCTGCATATTCCACCTTAGACAGTGAAGGCAGTGTTTAATGTTTTCATGACATTAGTGTTTTAAAAAAATCACTTCCTCATTTCATTACAAAGCCAACGTTCCTAAAGGCCTCACCAACTACTCTGTTGACATGAATATGGAATGATAAGTTTGACTGCAGACTGACTCCAAGGGTGATCAGCAACATAATCCACTCTCTCAATTGGGATTTGATTAATAGTATACACATTGCTTACATAGTTTATTTTCCTGCTGTATGATACTACTTTACATTTTTAATACTTAGTAGCAACTTGTTTGATTCATACCATCGGGAGGTAGCATTAATGTCACTTTGCAAAGAAATAGCATTTAATTCTGTGGAGATACTGCGATAGATTCTTAGATCGTCAACAAACAACAGTTTGTGGGAACATGCCATTACAGGTGGTAAATCGTTAACAAATAGTATAATTAATGGAGGTGCTAAGTTCGATCACTGAAGCACACCAGAGTCTACGATATATTCCTTAGTTAAGATGTTCTTGTATCGAACTCTATGTTTGCGATGGCAAAGATAGGACGCTATATGTTGTTGAAGATTTTGTGGAAAATTGAATGTCACAAGTTTGCTGAGAAATATATCATGATTAATTACGTTGAACGCTTGGAGAAAGCTGTATAAATTACATATACTTGTTCCTTTTTATCAATTTGATTAGTTATAAAGTGTGTGAGCTCTGAGAGATTAGTCACAGTTGATCTCTTTGGCATTAAGCCATGTTGAAAGGGAGGTATTAATGACCGTACATATGAGTAAATTTTTTCGTATATAATATTTCAAATACTTTAGATAGGGCAGATAGTAGTGTTACCGGTCGATATTTTTTTATTTGGTCAGTAGGAAAGTCCGTTTTGGAAATAGACAGTTGTCGCCAATCTTCAATTTCGTAGGAAATGTAAAAGCTATTCACTTGTTAAAAACAACTTGTAGGAGATGTTTCAGTATTTCTGAGCAGCCTTTAATGATATATGGTGGTATTTTGTCCGGTCCACAAGATGACCATGGTTTAAGTTTTTAAATAGCATTCTCAACATCTTCGATTTCTATAAAGTTAATGTTTAATTTATTCAGGATTTCTGAATTATTGTATTGCTCCATAGGAATAAGATTGTATCTTGATTTATTGTGTGTCACTTGAAAAGTTTTCATAACGCATTTGCAATAGCAGCATCTTTACTCAAAGTTTTATATCATAATGAAAGAATCTTCCTATCTTGATCGAGGTCTCTTGACATATTGTATTATTGACATAAATTTTGAATCCCCTCCTCTGTATTATACGCATTTTAATCAAGCTGACATAATGGAAACCCAGGTCGTGATAAATATACTATCTCCATTTAAAAATTCATTTCAAATCTTTAACTCACTTTCCTGGATGTGATTATTAAGAAGATCATTTTAAATGTTATTTATAAGATGCAATAAAAGCTTATTCTCTTCCTGGAAAATAAAATAGTTAAGTGCTTGGAGTAGTATTTAATTCAGTGCATTTTCAGAGTTAATTTTATTGACCACTATTTTGTTGCGGAATTGGAGTGAATAACTCATTACTTCTCTTAATAATAAGCACATCAATAGAATAATTTGGTTAATATTCTAATTGTCACGTACCCGCCAGGAAGGACAAACAAAAATCTCTTTCTTTGTTATCTTTAAGCATTAAAAACAGCTCAAGATATGGAAATGACTGACAACGACGGAAACCAGTATGGAACCGAATAAAACCTGACCCCGCATGCTAACACCCAACCTTCAAATAAATGACTATTAAAGTGTTTTAGTAACTAGATAAAACGAAAAAACAAAGATAAAATTCCAAATAAAAAGGTGGGTGGCAGCAGCGGGGGCTTCTCACACTCACTCTCACTCTCACACTCACTCTCATCGCCGTTCTTCGCAGTGAATCTTCTCGACAAAGTGATTGAAGAGCTGACCTTCCTGGAGTATGGGACTGAAACCTAAGTCATTTTTCTCTATCCTCTCTCTGATTTATGAGCTGTGGATTTGGGTAGCGAAGTCGGTATCCCGTGAGGGGATAACTTACTGTAACACACTATACTACCTGTAATACAATAGCCAATAAACCAGTTACTGTCTAAATTAAAATAGTTCCTTTCAGTAGACAACATTGACACCTAAGTAGTTTCTGTAATTGTCTCTTTTGAGTATTGAAAAGATAATTTAGAGAATCGAAACATAATAATTGTTAAAATTGGGAGACTCTGATTTTTGTTTAAAAATCGAGTACCTTAGAAATTTTAATGGCATAGATTTTATGTACTTTTTTAATATATATATATATATATATATATATATATATATATATATATATATATATATATATATTCTTTCGTATTAAAGCTCCCATATACAGTAAATGTAACGGTCACATGTTGTAATTTTGGTCGGACTTAGCCTAAAATCAAAGATTTCTTCATCCTTTATTGACGATAATGGTAATACGGATAATTATGGTAATTAATAAATCTATAATGACATTTAAATCATTTATTGGAGATAATAATGTTAAGAGTAATCAGTTTAAGATAGCTATAATTTGGAATTTAGTAATTGTATTAATAGGTGTTAGGTGTTATTATTATATTTTTAAAATGTATCATTACTTTTCGCAGAAAGTATTTATATACATTTGTAGAACGCCAACAATATCAAATAAACGTATTAATTCTCGGTAAAATTTTATACGACGCGTTAAATGCGCTAGAGAATCAAGTCCACTTCTTGGTAATTTGAGACATATTTCATCATTAAGATCTCTTGTTGAAACTCCTTTCAGATTTTAAAAGATTAGTGTTCAGATGATGTAAATAACTCTTATAATATAAAAAGCAATGTTAACTTTTTCATATGCTCACGCGCATGCATAGACCTTATCTCTTTTTCCCACAACTTTAGTAATTGGATCTGATTCCATTCTGCTCCATATATACCGGTAATCAGTATAACAAAATTTTAGAGGAATTGGGAGATATAAGTTTGTATATCGCTTATATATTGTAGAGATAAATGTGGACCAAGAAAAGAGCTTTGAGGCACTCAAAGCATAGGGTATGTCCCTCATTCATTCATTTCATAAAACGCTTAAGAAAAAATTAGTAATATTTTCTTTATTACTTTCGTTGATTTTTGCTCTTACGAATTGTGAGATTTCAGAATTGTTAGTAACTTGCAGATCTTCCTGTGATTTATGGCGCACCTTTCACATCAATTATTAGAAAAAGCACTAAGAAGAAAAGTCAATACTTGTATCGGCACTAGGGCCAGTAGAGAAGTAAAAGGACTATCTACATTGTGGACGATAATCGCACTTTTTTTTAAATACCAGTCATTTGACTTCCATGATCGTCACTTCGTATTCAGCCTTACTGATGATTGTTACCAATGAAATAACAATAATCAACTCGGGAGGATCGAACTGTAAAACTAAGCCAGGTCAGTTGCCGTAAACGCATCAGACCCAGGAATGTATAAGAAGCAAATCCTAACAGGACCAGGAAAGAACACTCTCAACCCAACTCCTTGCAGATGAGGTTAAAATACATACACCAAAAAGCGTCTGGTAAATCGATTGTTACGGTCCACAAGGAGAACCAGAAATTTGTTTAACATATTTTGTAGAACATAAAGTAGATTTAAAAAATGACTTTGTTGGTTAAGTATGAGATTTCTACATCCAGATAATAACCAATGAGTGGTAATAGAGCACTTGCTTCATTTCTTTAAGACGACAGGTGAAATAATTAATGTTCTACTGAAGAAGCACTATAATGTGAAATATTTATTTTAGGCGGAGCTGGCCATATGAGTCAATCACCATCCTCTTGCCATACATCAGTTTGTCTTCTACCAAATTAAATTTTAATGAGGTCGAAGATGGCTTGCGAATAGTTCAAGATGGATTCCCTTTGAAAGGGGACATAGTCGTTAAGTTGACAAAATATATAGTGATTTAATTTGATGCCACTAATATATAACAAGTGACAATTAGTGGGAGTTGTTTAATCCACCAATACGAGCAACATATTGCATTTTGGAACGTTCAAAGATAAAGCAGTGAATAAGATTTTCGTTTCAGGATTGTTAGATACGTCGAGTTTAGTTTCCATCAGGACGTTAATTTACTGAAGAGGAAACTTAGTTTTAATACTATCCTTTTGGCTGGAAATCGGCTACTACAATAAAGTTACTCGCTCCTATTCTTACAATTAATCATGCTATGCTGTAGTTATTATCGAAATATTTTCCTGTCATGCGAGAACTAAATAATAAGGCACTTTTGGAAAAATTTGCCCAATGAAAACTCACCCTCAGCAATAAATTACCTTGCGAATTTTTCATAAGAAGGGACTATACCATATTCTAGAATTATTAATGAAATATTTGTTTATAAAATATCAATAAATTAGCAGTCGTATTTGAGAATATTACCAAAAAATCACCAAAGAATAAATTTTCTTTTGGATATTTTCGTCTCACGCAGCATTATAGAGTTAATGAAATATGAAATGTCCATGGGAAGAAGGAAAGATGTCCACTTTTGGGCAAAATTTAGATTTTCATGCCATCTTGTAGAGCATGTTGAGCAGTTTCATTCAATATATCAAAAAGGGGGGAAAGGTTTACGGTTAGCCTGCTATAGCTGTTTAAAAAGTCCTTGTAAAATGGAAGAGAGGACATCGGCATCACTTGCAATGGAAAAAGGGGGGATGTACACTTTTGGGTAAAATTTATATTTTCATGGCACTCATTTTATTCTTATTTTTCTGCCTTTTTTTGTCGATAATGTTCAACTGTGTATATGTTCCAGTGTTGACAGACAAATACAGCTAAATATAACTTCAACAATCTATTTGTTTAAAAAATAATAAAAGAAATATCTCTCAACATTCATCATCTTGAACTGTTCTGTGACTCTTGCAGTCGTCCAAATAAGAATTATCTATACTTTATTCAGATGCCTTCACTACGGTTCATTCCCGTTGTGCCTACTTCCCGTTCTGCCTACAGACCCTCCAGCACTTTAAAGAAAATATTTTTAATTATCTTATCTCTAGGCAGAACGGTAATTCCCGTTGTGCCTACTTCCCGTTGTGCCTACTCTTTCGAGACGGGGAATTATGTGCAGGGAGGAATTTTTGTAGGGAATATTTCTTTAGTATTTCTAAAAGCTTCTGTAAAAACAACCACCACCTCTACAAGTTTCATCATACATGGAAAATTGGTTGACTCAGTTGCAAGGATGTTAGACATTGTATGTGAAACAAACATTAAAAAAAAAAAAAGATCTAATATCAAGCAATTTCAGAACAAAATTTTATTTGGGTTTCCAGTAGCTTACCTCCAGCATGCTAAGACTTGCAGTACTAAAAAATGCCACAGTTCACATCCCCAAGACATGTCTGGCCAACTATTAAACAAACAACGCAAGAGGATGCATAAGGCGGCCTTTAAAAAGAGTGTTTGTCTCCATCATATCTCTTTCCTCGAATTGATTGATTCAGTTGCCAGTAACCCGTTTGACATTGTATCTGAAACGAACACGAAACAGACTTACTTCGGGCTAATATCAATTCATTTCACAACCGAATTTTAATCGGTTTTCCAGTAGTTTATCTCCAGCATACTAAGGCTTGCAGTACTAAAAAGTGCCACAATTCACATCCTCAAGACATGTTCGGCCATACATTAAACAAACAATGCAAGAGGATGCATAAGGCGGCCCTTTTGAAAAAAAAGAGCCTTTGTCTTTTACATCACTGCTCCTTCTTTGGCATTACCTTAACAGGTAATTTGTCTTCTAACACGATTCTATACTACATGCAATGTTACATATACTTATATTGTCAATGTAAATACTACATATCGTCAATGTTAATACCATATATCGTTAATATAGCCAATATATTTAAAACATCTCACCATCACTGTTCTAAATGCAAACAGTATGCAACTGCATCTGTGTAAGCCACCAAGTCTATTACATGTGATTCCAGACGTGCCTTCAATGATTTTATTTTTTGTTCAATTCGCTTATATTTCAGCTTTGGTTCCTTCGGCTTTTTTCCTACCTCCAACATCAGCATACAAGCTTCATTCTCACTCTGTTCTTGCTGCAACAGCTGTACAAATGTAAAAATATTTGGATGTTCTCTTGTCAGTTTTCTGTTTAATTTAGAGTGCCAGTCCTCTACAACATTATTTGTTCTTCCCTCAACATTATCATATTGGTTCCATATATCTCTGGAAAAGAGAGAAACATTAATTACATAAAACAAATCAAAGCTTGACAATAGACATTCAACAACGATTGGAAGTTGCATGTTAACGTCTGTCGTAGATAACGTTAAGGATAACGTCTGTTGTTTGTTGTTAGTAACGGTAAATTTATAAGTATTCAGTTTTGTAATCATTACACTAGTATAGAGTTAATTTCAGATCTCTGGTATCACAGATATTTACGATTATTAGGAAGGCTAGAACCACGTGTAATAGGCTTGATGGCTTACATAGATGTGGTTGCATACTGTTTACATTTTGAACAACGATTATGAGATCTTTATTTAAATTGCATTGGGTATATTGACGATATGTGGTATTTAGTATTTACATTGACAGTATAAATGAAATGAAATGAAATTTTTAAGTTTTACGTCCTACGGTAATGCTGGCTAGGCTAAAGGAGACGGTGATGATGAGAAATGAATGAAATAGTGGAAAGTAGGAGAAAACGGTAGAACACCGAGAAAACCAACGCACACGGTGTTTGTCCACCACAAAGCTCACCTGGCTCGAGCTGGGATCGAACCATGGACCCCATGCACCAGAGGTGAACGCTCTACCCCTGAGCCATTGCGGTCCCATTTTTTTCTTTTTTTACAATATAAGTACGACATATTGCGTGTAATACAGAATCATGTATAGAGGACAAAGCACCTGATCATATATAGAGGTGATGCCGGAAAAAGATCTGTGATGTAGAAGACAAAGGCTTTTTTTAGAAAAAGAAAAGAGACCGAATTATGCATCTTCTTGCATTGTTTGTTTAATATATGGCCTATTACGTACTGCGAGCCTTAGAATGTTGGAGATGAACTACTGGAAAACTGAATAAAATTTTGTTGTGAAATGACTTGATATTAGACCGAAATAAGTTTATTTTCTTGTAACTGAATCAATTAATTTTCCATTTCTCTGTAAGTATTAAAAAAACACATCTCTACTAAAGTAGACGTGAATAACGCTGCTAATAACAAAACTGTACCTAGTCATTTTTTCTGAGAAGAGCAAGTAAGATAACATTTAAAATATATGATGAAATTTAAAGGAATAGTTATTCTTCTTACAGAATCTATTAGAATTACTAAAGAAAAAATCCCTAGAAAAGATCCCTCCCTGCACAGAATTCCCCGTCTCGAAAGAGTAGGCAGAACGGGAAGTAGGCACAACGGGAATTACCGTTCTGCCTACAGATAAGATCATTAAAAATATTTTCTACAAAGTGCTGGAGGGCCTGTAGGCATAACGGGAAGTAGGCACAACGGGAAGACACCCTTCACTACATTGCACATGAAAAGCAGAGGTTCACTTCCATTCAAGTAACATTTCCAGTATTTTTCCATTATTCAGATGCCAGCTTAGGCAACTTTACCTTTCCGAAAGCAATGTCAGAGAGTCGTTTATACGATGTTGAATATAAGGTCAACAAAGTCAGTGAAATTTTGTATCCCACTTATTTTCCTTGCCTCACTCTCCGATACTTGATACTGATTCGACGATAAAAGTACATTTTCAAAATTTGCGTTGTACATTAAAGTACCAAGTTAAATTGGTTGGGAACAGTTTGAATAGGATGCTATGGCGTAATTTATAAGATCTTTTCCACTTTCTTAGAAAGTTGCCTATCTCGAAAGAGAAATGTCAGTATCTGCAAGTTTATGGAAATCCCAAAGAAGTAATTAGGGGAGTAAAGAATGATAAAACCAACAAAGGAAGAAAACAACCTATTTTTAATAATGTTGTTTATAATTGTTTTAAAGAAAAAATATCGCCTCCTTTTTCCGTTTTTCTGCCTACAATAGACCCCTTTTATCCAAGTACGAACCAACTTCATGTCAGTTATTCTGTATTCTTTTACTTACAATAATAAACATTGAGCGTAAGATTTTGTAAGCTAATTTTTAAATATAATAAAGAACTTGTAAACCAAATTTGAAGCATTTTCGCCGATTAGTTTAGGAAATAAAATGTTTTGAACTTTAAAAACCGTTTCTTGAAAAATTAGTGAAAATGGAATCCCCCCCTTTCCCCTGTACTCTTCATATTTGTATACGAAACATGAACAAGAACTAAAGTGATCTTAAGTGATTTGTATACAACCAAAGGTAGTTTTGTCAAGTCCAAAATACGCCTCTTGAAAACAGTTCTTATTTGTAAAAGAACATAGTGATCGCTTTTGGCTGTTGTAATGGTCTGCCAAAGCAGCTCAATAAAAATTCTGCTGCTTTTGTTATAAGTAAAAAAAAAATGAAAAAAAGAAAAAAAGAAAAAGAAAAAAAACGAATAGTTTGGTGTGATGAATGTAGGGGGACGCCGAATTCTATTTCGCCCCAGGCGCCGAAATCTCTAGCTACGGCTCTGGCCGGAAGTCATCAAAATCAATCCAGCGATCTAGGAGTTGAGAGATCACTCATAAATCCCATAACATCATAAGCATACATATTACATCATAATATCACAAGCATAACATCAGTATACATGAAACACCAGTAGTTTGTACAAGAAGAATAATATTTATTTATTACATAATATATGAAAATAAGGAAATGATTAAAATAAATAAAGATGAGCAACTCCTTTAATGTTGCCACAATCAGTATCACTTAAGTAAATAAGTCAATAACGAAGGGCGTCCCCTTGGGCGTTAATCCTATCGATTTCCAGGCTAGTTGACATGTGCTTTTTTTCCCTAAACTTCAGCTAACAAGGGACATTACCCAAATGTCCGGCTCCGATTTCAATATTTTTTTTTTTTCAAATAGAGGGAATGTATGCATTATTTGTGATGACAGAAATTTTTGCTGTGGTGCGTGTTTCTTATTATTACTTTTTTAAATATAAATTTTAAGAGTTGTGATGTGGTTATTAGAAATTACTGCAGAAGTCCCTTACTACCTTTGTAAACGGAGAGTTGATGAAAGAACAACCATGTAGATACATACAAGGCCTAGGGGGAAGTCGTGTTGAAGGTATGATCTTGAGGGCAGCCATCCTGAAATCCACCATTTTGAATTAAGGTCAAATTTTATTTAAATAGATATAGGGTAATATGATACATAATTTCGGGCTAGAATTTAACCAGGAAAACAATGGTAAAGTAAGTTTTCAGATACGCATATTTGATTGGAGTTACAGGCATATTAATAGTTTATACTTACTATGTGCGTAAGTCTCTTACCTCCGCTTCTAACCCGGGTATTAATGACAATAAGTGAATAAACGCTTCGGTAATACAGAGGGTGTTCAGTCTACATTTGTCCAATTTCGACTTACCTAAAAATTTAGAAGAATCCATGGCGCCAGGTCCGTAAGTGCTCGATGTGTTTCCCTTGGTTCCTAATAACATCCCGACAGCGTAATTTCCACTGTAACAGGCTTCTCTGAAGAACTGGTAGGGGAATCTTGTCCCATTCCCTTTGCACAGCTTTCCAAAGTCCTTCCACAGTTGTCACACGCCGTTTTCCCACAACCCGCTTCAGCAATCCAAATTCACAATAGTCCATAGGACTTGCATCTGGAGATTTAACAGGTACCTCATTGAAAGGTATCATCTGTATACCACTCGCCTCCTCCATCTTCCTGTAGAATTCGAGGGACGATCGTGAGGTAAGTGATGAGGCCTTGTCCATGTGAATGCGCACCAGATTGGCGTCATTTCCATACAATGTTGGAATCTCATGCTCGTAGATCGACCGCATGATCTGCTCCTAAAAATACTGCAAATTTATTTTGCAGTTCTTTGCTACCCTATGAATCTTCAGTTTTCCTCGGTAACAGTAGTCAGTAACGACCATGAGCCCTTTTGGGAAGGATTCCTTACAGACACGGACCCACCTTCTGAAGTTCTTGGCGCCTTTCTCTCGGTACATGGTGGCTCTCGGTTTGCCGCAGTCGGAAAGGTAAATCGAGCGTTACGACGTACATCCATCTTTGTTTAGCCAGATTCCTTTCCGTACAGCTTCCGGGCGTTACACTTTTGTTCCTTTTGGTGGGCATCCGTGAGAAGATGGCCGCGAGCTTTCATGACGTATTCCAGCTTGAGTTGATGGTGTAACGTCCGGCTCACAGTTCCCAAAGACACGTCAAGACGATTAGCCATACACCTTTGTGTTGGCGGATTTTCTTGCATTGGCATTTTGCAAAGTTTCCTCTGCATAGTAGAGGTGGCCTTGGTGCATTCCCGCTTCCTAGGCAACTTCGTTGGTGATCCAAATGGTGGATCTTCGTTGCCCTTGTACTTTTTAATAACATTTTTATTCAACTTAAACTGATGTTGCAACCATTCTTCTTGCACTGTTTTCTAATGACAGAAACACCAACGTGGGCGTCATAAAGAGCCGCAACATAGCCTTTTCAAAAATGGCTTAGTTTGGGCGGCATTATGGTCACAGAGCGGAAACCCACGCACTTGGAAACAAATTTAACACAACACTCACAGCAATGGTCCTGTTTTGTGCGTTATTGTCGTCCGCGCGGAAAAGCAACTCCGTTCCCAGGAATTCATTGCACAACGCTGCAGGACGCCACGAGCCAGGTCGGGTGAGTCCATTCTGCTCGGGAGGGGGAAGGAACGAAATCGGCCAAACGTAGGCTAAACAACCTCTGTACATATTATGCCTGGCGGCAAGTTGTAGGGTAATGGTAACCTTAATGGCGCTCTCTTGAAATCGCCAGTTTGAATTAAAGTGAAGTTTTGTAAAATGAAAACCATAGCATGTGACACCTCATTTTCATGGCAAATTTTGCCAAAAGGCAGTGGTATGCTTATTTTTGTTCTATAGTTAGCCAGTACGAATTTAGGGCTGCTTCTAATGTGCAACAAAGTCCATTATTCGATCTTTCAAACTGACAACACTCCTAATTTTCACCGCATGTTTTGAGATTCTAACTGGCACTTTGCAATTGTTGTAATGGCTAATGTTTTCTAAATTTACTATATTTTTAAGACTTCAATTTTTCAGTTCATGAGTAGTGTTGGGATAACCAACCAGCAATCCTTCTGAATTTTGAAAACTTGCAAAGTAATTATTTATTTCCTATACATGCCCTTCAAAAACTCGTTTACTGACATGAATCATAGCACAACAAAACAACTCCAACTTTGCATTCAGGTAAACCGAAGATGTAGCTTGTAATGGATAGTAGATGAGACGATAAATCAAATGAAAATTCATTTCAAGAAGGAAAACGAAATATGATTGTCGTGTAAAAGAATGGTCTTTTGTTTTGTTTTATATTTATTTCTTTATTGTTTATTTATTTATTTATTTATTTTCTATGGCAATTCATTACCTAGTCAGACAAAAATTTCATTCATTTCCTAGCGATTGTTGACGAAGGTTCATATTTGTATGATTTATAATCAGTTTTGATCGGGAACTCGATTAAGTTACACCTCTTTATAAACAAGTTACCTGTTTTCATATTATGTTCACGGAATAAACAGCGTGTTGGGAACAGTCATATTATGCCTCTTTGATATTTTCTATCATTCCTTCTGTTCGTTTAAAGTTTTATTTATTAAAAATATTTTATTGTTTGTCGTTTGCGAAACATGTATGCTACATTTCCTGATAATTGTCTATTCATATAACAACAATTTGTTATAATTTCATTTATATTTCTTTACATCACATAGGTCCCTTGGCTTCTCATGTATTCTGGTTTGAAATAAATAAGTACATTCCAGCAATATTTAAAATTAAGAAAGAATGCTGAATGTTTATCCCAACAATATTCATGAACTGACAAATCGCAAGTCTTAAAAAATTTAATAAATTTAGAAAACATGAACCATTACAACAATTGCAAAGTGCCAATTGGAAACTTTAAATATGCGGTGAAAATTAGGAATGTTGCCAATTTGAAAGATCGAATAATGGACGTTTGGTGCACATTAGAAGCAGTCCTAAATTCATACAGATTAACTATAGAACAAAAATAAGCATACCATTGGCTTTTTGGGAAAATTTGCTATTAAGATGAGATGTCATATGCTATGGTTTTCATTTTACAAAACTACACTTTAATTCAAAATGGCGGATTTCGAGAAGACTGCCGTTAAGGTTACCATTACCGTACCACCTGCTTCTAGAAATAATGTGTATTACCGAAGCTTTTATTCACTTATTTTCATTAATACGCGGGTTAGAAGCGGAGGAAAGGGACTTATGGATCTCGAAAATTATGGATTCGACACTAATATAAATCATTTTGGATATGTTGTTTCTAACTTTTCCTCCTCCTTTCTCCCGATGATCATGGGGGCTAAGGTTGAATTTGAACTGAATCTGTATTGGAGGGTTTCTATTTATCTTAGCAATTACGAAAATTATGGATCTGTCACCAATGTCGGTCATTCTCCACAAGTTATTTTACCCCTACTCCCGATGACAATGGGGATTAAACTTGTACTTGAACTGCATCAGGAGTGTCACTATTCATCTCAACGATCCCAAAAACTATGAATTTGACTTTAACATCCGTCAGTAGTTCGCTCGTGGCTATATAGTTAGCGTAAGCATCTTTGGGTGGGAAACTCGGATTTAATTCCAGGCGTAGGTCGGCTTATGTGTTTTGAGTGACCCTTTTAGCTGTAGGTCCATGTTTCAAATAGCCTTTGCTGCTGAAAGAGACATTAAACTCCGATGCACCGTTATTAATATCCTTTTTGCTAATATTTACCCTCTCCTTACTCCGTACCAAATCCCATCCCCTAACCAGCAAGTTGAAAATCGTTAAAAGAGCTTTGTGCTTCATTTGGACTGGTGAAGACCTATCTATTTACAAAATTTGGTGGCTCTAGGCCATTTCATTTGATACTAGTATTTGATTATATTAAATTCCTTCATTTCCTTGCAGCACGACATTGGCCTACACGCGAATGTTTCAGAAGAGAAAGATGACCTTGGAGATTCCTTTTTGTATATATTTTGCTTTTATTGTTCCACACGTTTTTGCGATTTTATTCAGTTGCTGATGTAACTACTAACGTCAACATTATGTTGGCTAAGCACATACATAGTTCGATGTTTCCTTGAATTAACGAGAGCTCAATCTTATTAATTACAGCTGCGGGATTTGGGCCACTGCAAAATTTAATGATTTTTGTTTTTATCCTTTTTCTTTTATCTTTCCTCCGTTGCGTGGCTAGGCATAAACATAGATGTATTGGGCACATACGGTATTCACATAGATGTATAAGTTAGGGTAAGTTCATGGTCTTTTGATAGGCCTATATAATATATATGCATATGATACATACGCGCTGAGTGGTCACTGAATTGATACCACCCTTCATACAGGAAGGCGTGACCAGCAGCTGAGTTGATAACATGGCCACTCCGACTATTGTAAAGAAAGAACACACTCAAGACTACATGTTGGCAGACAGTATACTGTTACAGTGGGTAGTGGACAGGATACATCTGCATGATGGTGGGTGCTCAAATGACATGTGCATCAATAACCCCCACACAGAACATTTGTCGGAATCGTCCGTTCCATTGTAGTTAAGGTGAACAAGGTATGGCAAGAATATGGGGTAACGACCTCCAAGAGACGGAACTGTAGTGGCATACGAAAGGCCACATCACAGGGGAAGCTTCTCGTCAAACTATTCATGACAGCCAAACAAACGGGAATTACGAGACCAATACAATAATGGAAGCACAACACCCATATCCCACGCAAGTAGGATATTTAGACATCTATGCAATACTCGTATGTTTTAAGTTTCTGACAAAACTTTGGCGTATTTAATACTGGACAAACCATATGAGACCTAAAGGAAAAATAATCATAACCATCCTTATAAATTAAAAAAAAAAAAAAACCGCAGTTCATTCTGTTTATGCTGATAGAACAATGTCAGCAGCGTACTGGTAGTTTCAATCTGATACCAACAAACACATGCTTCTTCCTACAAGCGAACGGTGCACTAACACTAATTATAACTCCGCCAAGTTCACTCGTCTGGTCCACTTATCCAGGTCATTAACATTACTTGGATTTCATTTCATTTTAATATTGAGAACAAATATGCATGTGGTATAGTGTACAAGATTGTAGAATATAACATTTTCTAAGAAATACCGGCGATCACTCGTTTGTGAAAGACAGATCGGCATAATGGGACTTCACCACTTTAGAACTATAATATTTGGTTCTACTCAAAATTGGCCATAATGAAACGTCCGTACATAGAAGTTTAACTGTAATTGAGTTGCAATTCTTAGGTTTCATCTCTGTGATTTCTCAAGTAAGTGGTCAAAAATATATACAGGGTGTTCCAAAACAACACCGACAATGTTTGGGATATGATTCCTGACACCAATATAATACAAAAAAAAAAAAAGATAAACCTGTTTGCAGAAATCCATCATCTCGGAGATATAGGCCGCCGCAAACATGAGAAAATGAACTTTAAAGGTTCATAGCTTCACTACTATGGGACGTACAGTAGTCGGGTCAAGACTTCACTTAGGATCTAATATGTGCAAAGTCCAAATATCCATGTTTATGAATTATGCGGTACTCAAGCAACAACTTTTGTAAAGTTATTTGGTGAATACTTCAGATTATATGCCCATAGGCAAACTCCCTAAGGATGCCACGGTTCCATAAACTTAGATAAAGTACAATTTTTTTAAGTGTTAGAAAATAGTTATAAAACAAGTAACACGAACGTGGTAACGCAGATGCAAAGTCCCTTAGCGTCAAATACTACGAGCATTATACGACTTATTTTGAACACGTAAACAACGAAGATACAAGGAATTGAAAATTAGACTTTTACCAAAGAACTTTACTTCAAAAAAGTGTTTAGATAAGTATCACATCCAATTCCATACGTGGTTTACAATGGACAGAAAGGTCATAATGAGGTTTAAAGCAATTTTACATTTCATAAGATTCTGGAGATATGGGAAAATAGTTAATTTTGATATATTATTTAAAATTGCGTATTTGAGGAAATTTCTGAAAAGACTTTTTGATTTATTTTGCTTCTCTAATTTTACAACTACTTTTGGTAGGTGTGGTTATAACAATTACAGAATTACATAATTTTAAGGGGGCACGATGGCTCAATATTAGAGCATTTATCTCTGGCGCGTGAGCCCCCTGGCTCGATCCCCTTCCAAGTAATTTTGTGGTGGACAACTTCGTGTCAGTGGGTTTTCTCTGGGTACTGTTGTTTCCTTCTACATTCTCATTCCACCAATTCTTCCATCTTCATTCATTTACCTTAATCATAGTCTTCCTTAGTCTAACAGGCACAATCGTGTTAAGTTGAATATATATATATACCTAGGTATCATTTCGTTTTTACATAATTTTAAGCAGTATTGCAATTTTACTAGTATTTATCATATCTCCGGAACAATTTGACATATCAAGTTGCTCTATTCTGTATTATGATCTTCAAATCCATTGAAAGCGATCTAAAACAGTTTTTTTAAATAAAGGATTTGATAAAAGCCAGATTTTTAATCTCTTGCACCTTCAATTCTTTTCATTCGAAATCTGGTATATCGTGATCACAGTATTAGACACTAAAATATTTTGGACAAGCATTATTCCATCCATCTTACGAGCATAATCACTGCTATACCCTTTTAGGATTTTTGTTAACATTTGTTACCATACATAGTATCGCTTTTGACAGCTTATTTAGGTTCTATAACAGATATTTAAGCCGGGATTTTTTTATTAGTCAAGTCAGGGATGGACCAAAGAATACACCAGATGCTTTTTCGAACCGGTTGGTCAACTTGACTGCGCCAAGTGGGTGCGGAGGTGTAAGGCTTTTTTATTTTTTCTTAATGTAAATATTTTTTTTTCGTAAGGTGCTAATTTCAAAAAAAAAAAAAAAAAAAGACTAGTTTTCACGATATCAGATTGGAACTTTGCATACCAATTTTGTGTACCTTCAAGTATTTCTCAAATTTATCTGAGATTCCTACGTCAAACCGGGTCCGGGCATGAGGGACGCAAGTATTCCGAGGGGGTGATTTTTTCAGAAAAATTTCCGGCTTTCCCCGATTTTTTCAGTTTAGGTAAATGATACGTACAGTCCGCAGCAAAAAACCTGCAACGTGAGCATGTAAGTTTATTGTGAAACGACGAAGTCTTTTGCTCCAAAACGTGTGCAGGGGAGGACGCCGAGGTTTCTCCTGGCGTGATTCGTGTCACTTAGACGTTATGCTGATTCCCTGCGCTGTTAGGCGTTGTTTCACAGTAAGCTCACATGCTTATGTTGCAGATTTTTTGCTGCGAACTGTGCATGTGAGTGGTACCGTTGGAAATGGCTTGTTGTACTAAAGAAAATAATGTTTGAACCATGGCTTTACGCCAAATAGTAATGACGCAGTAAATTTGTATAATATGTATTTATATGTGTGTGTATATCTATAGAGAAGTCCAAATTCAGATTTTAAAAAATCTACCCTTTGTTTTCAAGATACAAGATTGAAAATTAGCACAGGTATTATGTTCATAACAGCATATTTTTTTAAAAGAAATCAGATCCCTACATCAAACTAGGCTTGGGTCAGAGGGGCAAAGTGTTTAGGTTGGATTTTCAAAAATACTTCCGAGTGTTTCCTAATTTTCCGGTTCAGGTGTACGACACCGACATGAGAGTGGTAGCGCTGGAAAGGGCTCTTTATACTAAAGAAAATGACATTTGAACCATGACTCTAGGTCAAGTGTAAATGGCGCAGTATATTTTTGAAGTATATATATGCACCCAAAAACATTGCTATTCATCACGAACTGAGTTGTCAGTTCTACGGCAGATTCTGAAAGTGCCCCCGTTTTGATTCAATGAATAGCAGAATTGCCGGGTGCATGTAAGTAAAAGTTTTATCACGATAAGTTCAAAGTTTCTTTTTCATTGTTTTCTGGAATTGCATAATGTAGACTGATCCTTAACACACCTTTTGATGCACTGAAACATCCACACTGTTGCCAATTCAGAATGTTAATTTATGAAAATCACGTTTTCCCTAGTAACCCCTCACAGATGCCTCATCCGATTAGTTATCGGTGGAAATGAAAAATTCTTTTTTTTTTTTCATTCCATAGTTTCCAAGCTACTGCAACTATACAAACTGAAAATTAAGGACAGAACGTCAATACGTATGAATTCTGAGTCAGTTTACGTTACTTGTAAAAAAAAATTGATTTACACCTTTGGTTACATCTGGCAACACTGTGTGGTTCCTAGTGTACTTTAATCGTTGCTTCCTAGTTTAAAAATATATGTATAAACAAGGTTCTATTTTGGTATTTCCATTTTTTGTGTACCGCTTCCGGTTCAAAAGTTCTACAATCACAAACTCAGTGTTGCGTTGTATATTGGATACCCTGTAGTAGCTGTTTGAGTGAAAGCCTAAAATTTACCTCAAAACGTGGAAATAGTAAAAGGGATAGAGGCTACCAATGATTGGATGTTTGTGATACATTATCATTCTTAGTTTGCAATACTGAATAAAAAGTAATGTATTACAAGTTATCGTTAAACATATAGCTCTGAAACATTCAATAATCTACCATAGTGCTATTTGAAAATACAAAACGTTGTGTTTGGCTGACAACAATGTTAACATGATGGTTTCAGATAGTATGTTAAACTATGTGTTCCTGCCTATTTTCGCATGGTACAAAATGGTGGAATATTTATCTTGATATACTCTTGTAACTTTTAAACTAATAAACAAGAAACAATGCCATATGTTTCTAATAAATAAAATAATAATAATAATAATAATAATAATAATAATAATAATAATAATAATAATAATAATAATAATAATAATAATAATAATAATAATAATAAGATATAAACTAATAAACAAGAACAATATATATATATCAGGGGCTTATAGGCATCATTAGGAGGGCGTGGGGGCTTTTTCCCACAAGGGCCACTATTAACATTTCACAAATCAAATTGTTCGGTACTTTTTGATGGTACAAAGTCTGTCATCTTTCCATTCGAAAAATTTCTTAACAAATCTTTTTCAGTAGACATCAACACAAATGTTTCCTAATGTTCCTGAAACATGGTACTGCTTAACCTACTTTGAATGTATTTCTACTTTGAAAAACTTCTTTCACATGTTACCTGAATTACAGGCAAAGTCAATAGACATTTGTAGCAAACCTGGATAAGCATTACTATGCAAATTACACATCTGCAAATTAAAAAAAAAAAGAAAAAACACGTTGTACAATTTTTGCAACACGTATTACACTCGCCTTCCTTCTGAAGAAATGTTTTTTTTTTTTTTTTTTTAAATTCTGAATAAATTGTGCCATCAGCACAATTAGTCGTTCCTTTTCGGTTGTACTCGTTGTCAAGACAGACTTTCAAGAATTCGCACCTCCATGAAAACTCCAAGAGAAGACTTTTATAGAATCCTTGTAGACTTCTTTACTGAACTTTTCCAGAAGGTAAGTAAATTTATCGAAAGCCGTGTTTGGAAGTTCTATTCCTTGATTGAAGTTCCTAGGTCCAAATAATCCATAAAGTATCTTGCTTCTTGAATCTTGAAGAAATATTCGAAATTATCGTATTCAATATTGTTGAAAGTTCTCTTGAACTTTCGGCTATCGGACATAGTTTCGGATCTACAAGGTGCCGAAAGCGTGGAAAAATGACTTTCGGATGCCAAAAGTTTGGAAACTATCTAACGTAAAGAGGGCGGGTAAAAAATTCACTGAAGAAGTCATACCTGCTGTATTGAATTTTTCATGTTTCACAATCCTACCATGCACGCGCAAGGAATTCCCCAAAGGAATGTAGGGAGTCCCGGATAATCTGCCAAATGAAAATTCGTCTAAATGGATATGAATTGATAGGGTTTCTACCAGGTAACAATCATTCTTTTGTATTAAGTCGATGTCTGGAACAAATACAAAATGGCGGACATCTTTATGCCCGTTGTGTGTGGTTGCATAATCGCCATGTTCGGATGCTGGCCAACAGTGACGTTCTGAGCATTAAGTGTACCGAATTTGTATTAAAATGCTCTAGAAAGACATCTGGACTGTCCGTAGAGCACAACAGATCAATAAGGGTGATTCACATGTGTGGAAACACTTTACGAAAAATGCCCAAAAATGCACTCATATTCAGTAAACGTGAGTTCAAAGTGTCGGAAATGTAAAGATTAGTTTCAAGAACATGAAAGCCATTGCCGATTCACCAATAATATTTCCTCAATCCAATGCAATATGATGTGAACTGTTGCATACCAATAAGGATGAAACAACTGAGGCCAAGTTTAAATTGTGCGAGGGGACTCACAAAGAAACTGGGTAAACTAAATGAATGTTACTAGTGGGATTGCATGATCGATGTTGAAATGTGGCCAATGTGTGTGTTGATATCAACATGTATCTAATGGACAAATGTCAACATGTCCCACTACTGCTGGGACACCATCCCACCTGCGAAAAATAGGAAAACAACTACTCGGGTCTTGAATTTGAGGCCCTGGGCTCCTAGTACGTTTGGAAACTGCGACCACGCGAGCGAAAGGAAGTGCTTTAGCCATGAGGCCTCGAGGGAACCGCACTTTCTCTGTATTCATTTCTTTGAGGAGTACCCTCTTTGTTTGGCAAGCGCTCTCTTACAGCCTCCCGACATGCCTGTGTGTTTCATTTTGTTATTCCTACTGCAAAGTTGTAAACAATCAGAGCTTTAAGACGTTTCTTCCTATTTCTCATGTCGTTTTATTTTCCATATCTATGGTGTTCCAGCAGTAGTGTTACATGTGTTTATTTCCGTCTTTGTCTTGGCATGTGCACTGTGTGTAAAATACCAATTTCTGGAGGTCCTTTCCTATATTTCGAGTACGTCATATAGTATCCCAGAAGACGTGGGACATGATACAAGTTTGTTATTTTAACGCTCTATCAGGATTTGAACCATGGATTAAGAGATTTTTTTTCATATGTGTCGACTGTGGGACAATGTCCCAAACAAAGAGGGACATTGATACGATCTTGTTCTAGTTACGTTCTACCAAAAAATGCACCAGATGTAACAGCGGAATGTACAACACTTTTTCCCCTAGTTTTCGCACTTGGGACGGTGTCCCAGCAGTAGTGGGACATGTTGGCATTTGTCCATTAGATACATGTTGATATCAACACACACATTGGCCCCATCAATCGATCATGCAATCCCACTAGTGACATTCATTTAGTTTACCCAGTTTATTTATGAGTCCCACTGCACAATTTAAACTTGGCTTCAGTTGCTGCATCCTTATTGGTATGCAATCGTGCACATCATATTGCATCGGATTGAGGGAATATTATTGGTGAATCGGCAATCGCTTTCATGTTCTTGATGCTATTCCTTACATTTCCGACGCTTTGAACTCACGTTTACTGAATATGAGTGCATTTTTGGGCATTTTTCGTTAAGTGTTTCCACACATGTGAATCACCCTGCTTCATCTAATGTTGTCTACCGACACTCCAGATGTCTTTCTAGAGCATTTGAGAACAAATTCGCTACACTTAATACTCAGAATGTCACTGTTGGCCATCATCCATACCTGGCGATTATGCAACCACACACAACTGGCATAAAGATGTCCGCCATTTTGTATTTGTTCCAGGCATCGACTTAATACAAAAGAATGATTGTTACCTGGTAGAAACCCTATCAATTCATATACATTTAGACGAATTTTCATTTGGCAGATTATCCGGGACTCCCTACGTTCCTTTGGGGAATCCCTTGCGCGTGCATGGTAGGATTGTGAAACATGAAAAATTCAATACAGCAGGTATGACTTCTTCAGTGAATTTTTTACCCGCCCTCTTTACGTTAGATAGTTTCCAAACTATTGGCATCCGAAAGTCATTTTCCCACGCTTTCGGCACCTTGTAGATCCGAAAATATGTCCGATAGCCGAAAGTTCAAGAGAACTTTTTTTTTCTGTCTCACGGCAGGAGTCACCTGCCAAGAGCTGTAACACTTATTTTGTAACACCCGGTATATATATGGATTATAACTTGGTAGAGTTCTTCTGCGTAATTTAAATTGATGTTTTTCTGTTCATCATTATTTACCTAATATGGTAAGAATTAGCATTGAAAGTGACAAAAACTGAAGTATTGTATTGATAATAGTATCATTAAAGGGATAAGATTCATATTAAGAGCTACAATTAAATAATTTTATACACGGCCTACCCGTTAGTCATTTTTCTTTCCTTCCCTTTGTATGTTTTATTTATACTGACAGGACATTGTCTAGCAAAGTTTGGAGGATACATATTATCTCTCGCGATTCTCCCAATTCGTGTCAGATTCCTATTTAATCAATTGTTTCATAACCCATTAACTTTTATTGATCGCCCATCTCTTTAGCCTAAAAGATATAATCATGGGACGTAAAGGTACAATTTCATTGTTCCCTTACCCTTCAATAAAAGCAAATATCAGAAAATTCCATTTAAATCGGTATCTCTTAAACATTTGTGCAGAATTTCATGTACCGGTGTGCAGGACCGATGGTTTTGAAAGCACGGTAATAAGCGACGAAAATGACATTTTTTTTTTTTTTTATTATTTTTTAGGGATCAATGTTCGCTTAGACCCATCTTGTGCATAGTTTAGGATTATATTTTCTTTTCCAAAACTGCGAATTGCTATTCTCAACGGCTTCGAAAATATAATGAAGAGTAAGTGATTGAGTCAATATGTCTATTTTTAAATAAGTATATATATATATATATATATATATATATATATATATATATATATATATATATATATATATATATATATATATATATATATATATATATATATATATATATATATTAATATTTACATTGGGTAATACAATCTATTCATACACTCTTGGGACGTTCATGTGATCATATAAGAATAACGTCTTTACGCAATTATAAATCAGCTGATTACACATTCTGGCATTTGGCCATTATTTTCTTTGCAGAAAGAAAAAGAATTGGAATTTTGCGTGCTAACATTATAAATAATAAGCAATAATTATTATATTTATCACAGAGCGTATTCTACATATCACAAATAATTATTAAAAAGGAGCCACATTAAATATGAACTTCAAATCATGTGATTATTGTTTTCTTATTAATTTGTCTAGCTGCATACCAGTACATTGAATACCATACACGTGGCATCTTGGTTTGTGTCGCCTTTATGTTGTTCCATACACAAACAATACTCGTATTCTGGGCATTGTTATTAAAAAACATAAACAGTTCAAGCAAAACTATATGTCCATTAAACAGATGCAGAGTACAGGCTAAGTCGGACAATAATAATTATTATAATTTCTGTTAATGTAATTCAAGAGAAAAAGTATTGAAAATTTTATTTACACCTTTCCCTTTTCCTTGGAACACTGAAAATAGGGGTGTTCCAAGAACCGGTTAACCGGTTTCGGTTCGGTTTGGGAACGGTTCGGTTCGGTTTGGAAACGGTTTTGAGACCCTGCACAGCAAAATGGAGTAAGTCTTAATATTTCAAAATGTCTCGAAAGTAACTTACGCCACTTTGCCATCCAACGCCTCATATGTTTAAGATAATTAACAGTTTATTTTATATCTTCTTATATATAAAATATATAAAATATATAATATACATGAACCAACAAGTAAGTGTTAGGATAGGGGAAGAACTGACGGAAGAGAGTGCAATTGGAAGGGAAGTTCGACAAGGATGCTGCCTCTCGCCAACACTATTTAATGTCTATCTAGAAGAGATAGTGAAAAAGAGTGTACATGATAATGACCGCATTTCTGTAGAAGGTAGAATGATTAGATGCATAAGATTTGCAGACGATATGGCGCTTGTTCCAAAATCTGAAAACAAAATCAATAAAATGTTAGAAAACCTGAAGATGGGCTTTGAAAAGTATGGGATGAAAATAAATGTTAGAAAGACAAAAGCCATGGTGTTTGGAACGAAAAGGTCTTTGTCAAATATAAAAGTGGGAGGGGGGAAAATAGAACAAGTGAATAGTCTTCGATATCTGGGTAGTATTCTTAGTAATGACATGAAGTTCGAACGTGAAATAAAAGCATATATAGGAATGGCGAAGGAAGCCTTTAGGAGGAAGAAAAATCTGTTTTGTGGGACCTTGAATAAAGAGTTGAGAAAAAGACTCATAAAATGCTTCGTGTAGGGTGTTGTACTGTATGGGGCGGAAACGTGGACATTACGTAAAGATGATGAAAATCGACTGGAAGCCTTGGAAATGTGGGTGTGGAGAAGAATGGAAAGAATTAGTTGGGTCGAACGGAAAACGAATGAGAGAGTGTTAGAAATAGTGGGTGAGAAAAAAAACACTTTTAGATATTATTAGGAAGAGGAAGAGAAACTGGTTGGGACATTGTCTAAGAAGAGATTGTATCATGAGGGACGTCCTAGAGGATATGGTGGCGGGAAAGAGAGGGAGGGGGCGAAGGAGACGACAATTAATGGATGATATAAAAACAGAAAGATCATACGCGAAGACGAAGAAGTTAGTAGAGGACCGTGGAGCATGGAAGCTTTTCAGTTGCGGCAAGTGACTTGCCAATAAAGGCAGAATACCTATGATGATGATGATATATACAAAGATCAATTTTTTGTTTTTTTTTCTGCCGTATTCGTGAGTTTTCATTGAGCTTTCACTGTTTTTTTCCTTCACTAATCATGCGTCTCCTTCAGTCTAAAAGTCATATTTTCTAATTGTGGGTCGTGAAATTAGATGTTTCATTTTTTTTTCAGCTTTTGTGCATAGAAGCCCACACTATCTTCGCATAGGACAGATAAAACATATATCTAAGTAACTGTAGAGAAGAGACCATAAGGCAGAATTACAAATAGACTATTATAGATACTAGTATAAATGTCCCTCTTTGTACAGGAAGAAACGATTTAAGGGAAATGACTTTAAGGTATATTTGGAAGCTATTTCCCTTACGATATTTATTTGAATAAAACTGAAATAAGAAAAGAAAATAAAATCAATTCGGAGGTGATAACTGTGTTCAGAAGGTTCATAGTTATCACCTGCATTTCACATTGTGCTGCCGTTATTTTGTGTAAAAACTTGAGTTTGCTCCTCGGGGATACGACACTAGTTCTAAACAGAACAAGTCCTAAAAATCATTTCGCGTCACAAGTCCTAAACGGCACAAGTAGTTAGATATGGTTACCACGAGCGCACTTTTCCCCTTCCACCCATAACTAACAAAAATTATGAAGCCGCCACTGACTGTTACACTTTAACGCAGAAGGAACCAACTAATTATACAAAGTTACACAGCGCAAAGTATTCCCATAACTACAATGCTAAAGTGAGATTGAATATGCTTTTATGACATTTAAAATCATAAAAACTTACATCTAAAAACTTACAATCTAAAATCTTACATCTAAAACTACAACTCTTCTAACTTATAATGCCCCCATGGTAGGGTATTGATTCCATCCTTTAAAACACATCTCTTATCATCCACAGAACTTAAAGCTAACTTATTTACTTCTATACTGTACAAATCGTGCTTATAACTTCTAATCAAATTCATCTTCTTATAATATTCTCTTTGGCTAATCAAACAGTCCTTATATTCGTTAAATGCAAGTTCTTTATACACGACACTCTTCTTAACACCTTTAGCTTTCTTACAACACTTTTCTTTATCGAACTTACCTTTAAAGTCTTTATCTGCTAAATCTATTTGAGGTGCTTTTATACTATACATCTTACTTCTTAAACCCACAAACTCTTCTATGATTGTGCCTTTAATTTCATCCTTCATCTTACCAAGTATTTTCTTATTGATTTGTGGTATCTTATATTTGTTATCTTTAGGGTAATCACTCGTGTCGAAGTAATCTATGTAATTTTTCATGTCCTCGTACACATCTTCTGTTTGGATATGGTATATATAACTATCGGTATCTGTATAACATACTTCTATTTTGTCTTGATATTTTGGTTTCATCACATTATAATGGAAATCGTACATTAAATATTTTGACAAATCTAGAATTGACATACCAACATAAATCGGTTTGTTAAATTGCACTTTAACCTTGTTCATGTGAATTGCTACTAAATTTTCCGTAAAAACTGTAGTACTCTTATAATTTGGTTTTGCTACAAGCTTCTCGTATTTTTTCTCATCAGTTACAAGTTTAATATTAACTCTCTTTCTAATATTCTCCATAGTCTTCCCAAATACTGAATTATTCATGAGCTTATAAAAGTCTTTTTCAAAATCATTTGTTGCTTTCGTTCTCATCTGTGTGTTTAAATCAATATATTTCTTTAACCAATCTGATTGTTCGAACTCTATTACTCGATGTATCTTGCTAAGTTTTAATCCAAGTGAAAGACATTGTTTTAGGTTTCGATAGTGAATTACATATTTTTGTTTGTCATATAGGGTTGTTAATAGCTTTGATTGTTTTGAACCATTCGGACATATGTTTTGAGGAGCTAATGGATAGTCTTTGTGATAGTCATGTAATTCTTTAGGATATTCAAGATCAACTTCTAATATGTAACCAGTATCAGAATCATCAGGTATATTTGTGAAATCTATTTCTTCAATCTCATCTTCACTTAACCATCTAAATCCCTTATACGCTAGATATTGACTCATTGCCCATCCATACAAGTTATTAGCATCTAGATACATTAAGTAAGAATCTTATCTGTTCTTATCATAATCTTCCATATACTTATTGTTTGCTTTTACATACCTTTTTGAGCATTGGCTAATTCCACCTCTTATACCTTTCTCTACCATTAATACCATATCATAATCCCACAACAATTCTAACTTTATATTTGGCATCTTTAACATTGCATCCCAAGCTAAACCTGGTGCCGTCATATACCAAGCAGGATCAAGATCATAAACTTTAAGACATGTTTCTCTAAAGTTCTCAAACACATCTGCTAACAATAATACATCTGTTTTCAAATATAAATCATGGTATTGTCCGAGATTCTTAATGTCAAATGTTTCCCATACTTTCTTTGCATGTTCATAATCTTCATCACTTATATGTGTGTTCATAAGCTTGTTGAAGAATGCTTCCTTTAAAGGTAATTTTCTTTCTCTAAACCTATCCCAATTGTTAACATAATCATATGGGTAAACACCTTTTCTTATTACAAGCTGAAACTGTTCTTGATTAGGATAAAAGTGTTGGGTATGTATCATTTGCTCAGGTTTCAAGTTCGATGACAATTTGTCTAAACTAGAAGCCATAAATCTAAATGAATCTACAAATTTCAATTTAATAGTTCCAACCTTTTTACTGAATGATATGTATCTTTCTTCATTATTGGGTATTAGATCAATTTCTTCTTTATTACATCCAAGTTCTTTTATAAACAAGTGTGAGTCATATCCTGTCAAGTTATGTATGATCACTGGTACAAACTTTGGTACTTTAACTTTTAAATTGCAGTTATTACATAGAGGTGCTATAAATTTTCCTGTTATATGATCGTGGTGCTTAACTTTATAATTTTCTTTAGTATACTCCTGCTTACAGTAATAACAACATTTAGATTCATTGAACTCTTTCCTCTGACTTTTTGTTAATGGTAATTCGTTATTTTGTTTGTATATGTTCGATATGTGTTTAGCTTCTTTTGTTAACAGTCTTATAAATTTCTTAGCAGCGTTCTTACCTCTATACAAAACAGGATTAGTTTTACTTCCATCGCTCTTTACTACATAATAACAAAATCCAGATGGCTTATGTTGTTGATATTTTTTCGTATATGGCTCGTTATCTGGATAACATTCTTTACAACCCATAACTTTATGTAACAAACATTCAAAATCAGCATAAATCACAAATGGCATTTTCATTATGTATTGGTAGTTTTTAAATTCAACACATTTACCTTCTTCAGGCATTATTATTTTTACTGGTTCATTTAACGAACAATCTTGCTCATGTTTATTTAAAGCGTTTTGAGAGTAAAAGTATAACAAACATCTGTCACATAAATATTTTCGAGCTCTCCTTTTTGTTATTTTAGTACTAACTAATCTACTTAGGTCTTTAATCCAACAATAATGTGTTTTAACTTGGTCTTCATTTTGTTCTTTTATATATAATAAATTGATATGATTTTCTTTCTTGTTTTGTGTATGATATAGTATAAAAATTGAATAGTCTTTATCATATGCATAGACATTTATAGAAATATTAAGTAATTTTTCGGCTTTTGAGATGTCACTTAGTTTTACAGGATAATGATGCCTTTTAATTTTTTTTCTAAGCCTATAACAATATGCTTATACTTCGGTGGTCATTGTGGATCTTTTTCAACAGGATGTAATGCAGAAGTGATTGAATATAAGAAACATTTTTCATCTTTATTCTTTACATTTATGACTGCTTTTTTATTTTTAATTTTATCAGGTAGATCTATGTATGTTGATCCTCTATATGGTGTATATTTAACGATTGCTAGTTGTAAAAAGTTAATGTTTATAAGAGACCAACCAGAACCTCCAGCTTGGAACTCATCCATTCTTGTTCTTAATCTTTGTTTCATCTTAGTTATTTCTTCTTTTAAATTACTTGATTTATATATTTCTTGGTTTTCAGTGTTAAAATAGAAGTTTTGAGTTTCTTCACCTTTTTTATATGTACAACTTATATAAAGATTAGCTTTCAATGAACTATGTTTACTTAAGCTAATTTGTAATCTGTTTAATATAGCTTTAGATGTAGCAGTAATATATTGTTCAAGTGGATCTTGTGACTTATAATCTGTTGTAAATCTCCATGTTTCTAATCTTGTTTTTAATGCAATGTTCTGACGTTTTACATCGATTGGTGCTGATTCAACTTTGATTCTTGGTTCTTCAAATACTTCTTGTTTAAATGGGAATATATTTCTAATCTGTCTTCTGCTTTGTTCATCATCATATTGTCTAAGAAGGTCTATCAATTCTGGTTTTCTTAATCGGGAATATCTTCTGATTCCCTTCTCCTTACATTGTCGTCTTAACTCTATTACGGTAAATCTAGTATAATTACTCATCCTATTTATTCTATAGAAAATCTTATTATAACTAAATTTTTATCTTCGCCAGATTATTTCAGTTCATTTTTGTACTATTTTTGCCTCTATATACCCTAATTCAAGGATCTGCGGGTCCACCAGCACTGGACCCCTTTCAAACATACACCTAACATTGTACACTCCTGCCATTGTGTACATATTACGCGTTGTATTAGAACAGGACTTTCACGGGAATAACCCATCAAAGTCACATATACACATATTAAAATGAAATCATTTCTGTAAACTTACTCATCATCATCATAATCATCACTACCATATTTATATCCATCATCACTACTCAAATCAGATGGTTTTTGTTGTGCTATTAATAATTCTTTTTCCTTTAACAGTATTTGCTTCTCTAGTAGTGCTGCTAAGAGTTTAAGATCATGATGAATTAGTTTAAGTCTATCATGTAATAAATCAAATTCTTTCTCCATATTTATTATTAGAAAATTAAGAAAAATGAGTAAATTAAAAAAAATTAAGAATAAAAACGAACATGACTAGTGCTAAGGAAATATTATCTTACAAACCTATATTTGATTGTGTATGTAAACATTTAGATATTGGTGGTTATAATGATGAAGACAAAATAAATTTTAGCGTGTCCATAGGTATGTTAGATCATTTGTTCAAGAAAGCCAATAAAGAAAAGAACTCATTTCTTATACAAAACGTTCTCTATGCAAACGTTATGGACTTGTCTGATGAAATATTAGATTCACTGACTGATGAACAATGGTTATCTATAGGTTATGATGATTATGAGGAGGAATATAACTATGATCACGTTACAGAAGATTTCATACGTAAATATCAGGAGAAAGTTAATTTGAGTGAAATATGTTTATGGAAAAAGTTATCAGAAAAGTTGATAAGAGAATTAGCTGATAAAGTTGATTGGGGGATTATTTCAGGAATCCAAGACTTATCTGAAGACTTTATAAAAGAATTTGCAGATAGAGATGATTGGGGGATTATTTCAGGAAGCCAAGACTTATCAGAAGACTTTATAACAGAATTTGCAGATAAAGTTGATTGGAAAGAAGTATCGTATAATCAAAACCTATCTGAAGAATTTATTAGTGAGTTTATAGACAAAGTTAACTTTGATGCTATATCTTATGGAAGCAAACTCTCTGAAGGCTTTATACGAGAACATGCAGATAAAGTTTCTTGGGAGTGCTTATCTGGATCTCAACAATTATCAGAAAACCTTATAAGAGATTACGCTGACAAAGTAGATTGGGAAATAATTTCAATGTTTCAAACTTTAACAGAAGGATTTATTGCAGAGTTCAAAGACAGATTTCATTGGCATAGCATTTCAATTTATCAAGACCTCTCTGTAGAGTTTATATATGCATTTAGACATTTTATGGATTGGAGAGTTATAATAAGAAAATATCATAATAATCCTGATTTAGGTGATATATTGAATTTAGCATTTGATGTTACAGCAGATGATTTTATTTAATGTTTAACTAATTAACTTTTATGGCTATTATACCATAAAAGTCGTAACCTTTACAAATATCTAAACACACAACTTATTGTTAATTGTCCCTTATACTTAAAAACAAATCAATAACAAACTCATCATCTTCTTCTCCATCCGCATTCTTTAGGTCTACATGACAACCATGCGAAATAACACAATCATACTTTTCTTTTACTTTATTTAGAAGGTTAATCGAGTTTGGGTCTTTGGTTTTAGACGATATAGTCATGTCTGGATATTTTTCTTGTAAGCATTGTAATCTTGTTTTTATGTTACACTCTTGAATTCTTCCAACCCAATACCTGTAACTCTCATAGCTCTTTACTTGTTCTCTTTTGTTTGTTTCGTACTTTTCTAATATCTTTTGTAGTTGAATAGGGGAGAGATTCTTTTTAATAATAACTAGTTTGTGTACTTTCCCTGGATCTTCTGTATGTTCAGCTGCGATTGTTTTAAGGCGATCTATTTCCTTTTCTTGTTTCTCATTGTTTATACGTAATTGATTCATTTGTTGTTCTATCTCTTGCACTCTTGCTTCTAGTTGCTCCTGTTCATCCTTGTATTGTTTAAAGTCTTTTGTGTAATAGTCGATAATGATTTGATTGCATTTAAGGTAAAACTCAGGAGAAACCCATCGAGATATATCCAAAATTAACTCTTTACATACATATGTTCCTCTTATTTCGTTCCATGTTTCACCTTTACCTCCTGTTATTGTTTTGATAATTTCATCTCCTATTATTATAGTAGATGAAATATACTCTATTAGTTCTTTTGATTCTTTATTTTTCAGCCAATTATCAAATCTTTTCCCACCATCTTGACATAGTTTAGTAGCATTGAAATATCCTGTACTCTTATCTATAATCAATTGAAATCACCAAAAATACCATACCAATAATTGTCTTTAATCTGTTCATAATAAATATCGTTTAAACTAAGAGAACTATCCATAGTACTCATATTTATTATATAGAAAATGTTGATTTTTAACTTCATTTTCATTACCACCTAGTTCTACTGTGTAAGATGACTTTTTGAAGTTCCTAGAATCCGAGGAACTTTGAATTTTGTTAAATCAGCCTTTTACTAGATATTTAGAGCGACCCCTCGTATATGAGGAGTCGGTTATTTTTTGATCGTAGTATTTTATTAACTCTTGTGATTAATTCCAACCCTGGAAATATATGCTATGGGGTTGCGTTTCGCTACCCCTCATCACATTTAAACCAGCCTTTTATGGTTATTCCATAAAAGACAACATTCATATATTTACACTACAACATTACTCTTATCTACCCAACTATTATGTGAATCATCAAAACCTAGCCATTTAACGTATACTTTGTCACCTTTCTTTCTTAACACCTTTTCCACCAAGTATTCATCTTTGTTTCGTCTTTAATAGTTCTGGCTCGTAAAATCTGCCTTGTACATTCTCTTCTTCTAAATCTTTAATTCTCTATGTAGGCGGATTGGATGGAATAACTTCACTAATAACAAATACTTCTGTTGACCAATTAGGTGTATATCCTTTCTCAAATAACCCTTTCGACTTACTTATACGAACATGATCACCTAATTTGTATTTGGGTTTAACACGCAAATATTCTTTCTCATACACTTTCTCCAATATTATTCGCTCATTCTTCTTATTAACTTCTATAGGCTTTAAACCAATTGTTCTATGAATTTGATGATTATACTCTTTAACTAGTGTTGGTAATATCTCTATCCATTTATAATTTCCTTGTGTTGTGAACCTTTTCCACATGTTTTGTTTAAGTGTTCTATTGAATCTTTCAACAACAGAAGCTTTCTTACCACTATAGGTTGAGTAATGATTAATCTGATTTTCCTCCATTAACTTCTTAAACTCTTTATTGTAAAACTCTTTACCTTGATCAGTTTGTAAGTTACTAGGTTTTCTCGTTCTTAATATGGATTCGAATGCTTCTGTAACATTCTTACCACTCTTACCTTTAACAGGTACAGCAAACGCATATTTCGAAAACACATCTATAATCGTTAGCAGATACTTATAACCTTTATTTAATTTGGAAACACCTTTTAATACTCCACTATCCATTTCAACAAGATCAGCTTGCCAAAGATCATCGATACCTTTTATAACTACACTTAATCTGTCAAAGTTTTTTCTAGATGGTTTGTGAATTTCTTTTATAATGTCTTCTCTAACACCTTTACCTTCTTCTAGTCAATCAGGCTTTTTAACGAATTGAGTTTTAGTAACACCGCATACAGAACAAATACCTTTCTTCAGATATCTTCCATTCTTTGTTTGTTCAATTGTAATGGTATCTTTCTCCGTATCTGTCAATTTCTTACACTTAACACAATACATCCTGTTTATTATATAGAAAATCAATAACTACCGCTGTTTAATATTAGGCTATCAACATTGTCATCATCATCATCACTATCTTCATCTTCTCTTTCTACATGCATAATAAGCAATAATAATTTACCATGTTTCAGATCAGAATCTTTAGATGGTCTAACTGCTAATTGATCATTTATATTGAAGTGTAATGGAAAAGTTTCAATTAGAGAACCATTTAAATATATATCTATAAAATACGTATTATAAGACGATTCTATATGCATTATCCTACCTTTATAAAGTAATTTGTATGCGGTAGATAGATTATGTATTAAAAAGAATGGATTTTCAACATTTTCTGATATCAATCGACCTGGAAGCTCTATAACATAACTCCGTTTGATGAAGTTAAGATCTTCTTTTAACATGACAATATCTTTTCTCACAACTGTATTATCTAACTCCGATATCATTTTAACATTACCAAAGATATCCATATTTATTGTATAGTAAATGTTTTTATGAAAGCTCTCTTTCTATGTACATTACAACAAACAGTAATTGTCCTTCTTCCATAGCAGAATTTTTATTTGGTTTAATCGTAATTATATCGTTCTTCTTAAAGTCAAAAGGTATCTCTTTAATCAAAGTATCACCCAAATATATATCTAGAAAGTATTTATCCAAACTTAAGTCCATGTGCATTATTTTCCCATTATAGAGAAATTTGTAACCATTAAAGAGATTAAATATTCTAAAGATTGAGTCTTTAACATTCTTAGTACTCAATCGATATAATAGAGGTATGGTTTCTTTCTGCATAATCAATTTACTACTATCCATCCTAAGCTTTTGAAAATATTCTTTCTTTATGTATGCGTCTTGTAACGTTTCTAATGCATCTTCAAATCGTTTTCTATCGTTCTCTAATTGGGTTTCTATTGACCTAAGTTGACTTACGCTAACAACATCATTTAAATTCTCCAACAATTTTAATTTTTCTTCACTAATATTAACATCATCTTTTCTATCTTTAACATTACCAAATATATCCATACTCATTTATTATACAGAAAATGTCCATCCTAATTTTTCAAAACATTTCTTTAACATCTCTATTTGTTTAGATGAGTGTTTAAAATCAATATCAACATGAACATCGTGCTTTTTCAACAGATAGTACAAAACACATTTTAAGTTAATAAACAATACTCTTTTCGGATACAGTTCTTCAAAGGTTTCGTATAAGTTTTCGAAGTCGCTTATAAGTGTTTCTTCCATATGTCGTAAGTTTAATGGTTTTTGATCGGTAAGGTGATAGTGTATTAAATAGGCATCATCATAATATTTTGTGTATTTGTTTTTCTTTAGTAATTCTAAAACATCTTTTGTTGATATTAAATGTTTTGGTATATTTTTAAATTCATCATTTAACACCTTGAACACATCTTCGGGGATAATTTTATCCTGTAAAGCTTGCAGACGAGATAACTGTAATCTAAATCTTTTTGTAGTATCATACCATGGTTTTCTTATGCAAGCATCTCCCATTCCTTCACAAGTACTGTAAACAAAACCATTCGCTACAGAACAATCATCACAAATGTATGTGCTCCCACCTTTTGTTAACGACTTACAACCACAATTACTGCATTTTAATGGTGCGGTGCTATAATTTGACATGTCCTTTAAGGTAATTATTGGGCGTAACTTTTCCAACTCTTCTTCCGTGTACAAAAATTTAGATATTAGCATTTTCCATAAATCAATAGCTGTATATACGTTGCTTCTATCTTTTAAGTCTATCTCACTAACATACTCAAAATACTGATAAAAATTATATCTATCTAGTGCATCGAGTTCATCCTGATGCTCCTCAAAATAATCTAAAAATCTATTGTGTATAGCTTCCATATTTATCTTAAACAAAACTTTTATGGATACAACCCATAAAAGCACTTAATCATTTTTAATCATATACATAACGTCACTAAAAGAATACCTTTGATTTAGAAGATTTAAAACCTTAACACAAAGATGACCACATATAACTGAATTAAAGTCTTGTATTCGTTCGTCATTGTAAAATAAGTTTTCGGTGCTAAGATATTGTACTAGCTGCTTAGGAGGAACACCACCATAAGAATCGAACACGTACTTTATGTTGCTATCTTTCCAATAGCATATCCAATGAGTACCAATGTTTTCTGATTTATCGAGGTTAACTATACCACACTTATGTACATAGGGTTTTTGTGGAAGTTCATCACTCATAAATACACATCTAAATCGTTTTATCTTTAATTCTTTAACCAACCTCTCTATATCGAAGTTGGTCAATGGTTTTAGTTTTTTGACTTCTTTGGTTTACCTGTTCCCTGCTTTTCTTCCATAGCCATATTGTGTCTTTTTTGTTCTTCAAGATCTTGTTTATTCTTCTTAGCATCCAATACAGTTTTAGTAATCGCTGCTGCAACACCTGCTAATGAGCCAACTGCTCCTAAAGCTGCTAGAATGGCTGGAATTGTAAAAATAAAACCACCCATATGCTCTTTCTTAATCTTTTTCATTTGTGCAGTAGTTTAAGTTAAATCCATTCCTTTACCTTCTTTAATTTTCTTAGATTTATCACTAAGTTGTTTCTTTGTTAATACATGATCAATATTTAAATCCTTTAGTTCGTTGTAAGGAACGCTAAACATACAACCTTTAATAGAATACATCTTCCTATTTATTTAAGAGAAAATCTTAGTTTGTAAAAGTATCGTTGTTGTTGCTCCACCAAAATCAATTAAGGAATCATTCTCATCTGTTATCCTTATCTCAAAATTGTCAACCTTGTCTTTGGATATAGGAAAAAATAATGGATAAATAGGCTCATATATAATACTATGTTTAAACTCGGCATCTGTTTTAAATGATGCTATAATTCCTGTTTCTCTATGTGTGTATTCTGTATCTTTAACAAACATACCATCTGCTATATTACAGTGAACATTTATAGTATCGAATGGGTGAAACTTTGGCAACTTACTTCCAATATGTGTTTTGTTTTTTTCTAAAACTTCAAGAACATTAAACCCGAGGACAGTACCTATACCCCCAATTGTAACATCATTACTATCAGTTTCTATTTTCACTCTGTTTCTTAAATGATCTTCTGATAATGTTATGTTGATTGACTGAGATTTTAAATACTCATTAAGTGATTTCAAATTGTATTGCCCTTCTGATATAAAGACTTGTTTATTACCATACGAAAAACTGTTTTTTTCCTGTTATGTTTGGAGTTAGATACGTACTGTAAAACCCAACTAGTCCTATACTTAAATAGTTGTTACTGTTGTCTAATTCGTAATGGAGTTTCTTCTTTAAAACAGAAGTATCACTCGTTAACATAATACCTTAGCCATTTGTTATATAATAAATGAATGAGTTTGATATACCTAGAGATATTCCAAGAGAGAAAGTAATCAAGTTAATAGAAGATGTCATTCAAAAGTTAGAATACAGTTTAAAGGAAAAGACAAAACTACGAATTGTTAAATATGCATACTACACTTTGATCACGTTATCAGTTATACTTTCTGCAACAACTGGATTTATTAATATTTTTATACCTGTAACAATTTACTCAATATTAACATCTCTTGCAACTGGAAGTGCTATAATAACAGGTTTGTCTTCTAAGTTGAACATAAGCAAAATAAAGGATGAATATAAAACCATTGTCACTTGTATTAACTCATTTAAAGAACAGTTAGAGATGATAATAACATTAAATGGTGAAATGGATAATGAATATATAAAAGATACGTTGCTTAAGATCAGAGAACAACTTAAAGATATAAGATCATTATGAAGGTTGTTACGATTCTATGTAAGAACAAAATATCAACGGGCATATAGAGATTTTAAAGGTGAGCAAAACGCTCACCTTACGGCTCATCCTCAAACTGTTTTCGTTAACGAACCCGGTCTCTACTCATTCTTACTGGACGTCACTGATGAAGGTTGTGTTTCAGTTTTACGATCCTAACTCTATCAATCTGTTTAACCGCCTCAAAGAACAAGAAGCTATCACAGCCCAAGGCAACACTCTTAAAAACAGACAAATACAAAAACCAAGGGGCTATAGGGTAGCCCCCGGTAGGTTTAGTAACAACTTTACACAAAGAGACGATTTTCTCTATAATAAATGAGTAAGAAAACTATTAATTAGGATGTAAGAGATGATAAAAGAAACAACAGCTAAAAAAAGAAATGGAGAACTTATACCTGATGATATTCGATGTCTTATAGTGGGTCCGTCTGGGTGTGGTAAGACGTTTTTGCTATTTAATTTTTTATTACAGCCAGGTTGGTTAAACAATAATTACTTCTATATATATTCTAAAAGCATGAATCAGCCAAAGTATGAGCAGTTAAAAGATTGATTTGAAAAACTAAAGTTTAAGAAGCAAATAGCAACGTTCTTAAGCGGTAATGATTCTATTGTACCTATTGATGAATGTGAAAAATACTCTGTCGTTGTGTCTGATGATTACATTTTAGAGAATCAAGATACTGTTAGAAATTACTTTACAAGAGGAAGGCATAGACATTTAGACTGTTTCTATCTTGCACAAACATATTCAAAAGTACCTAAACAGCTTATAAAAGATAACGTTAACTTCCTGTGCATATTTAGACAAGATGATACTAATCTTAAACATGTGTATAATGAGTTTGTTGGGAGATATGTCTTACGATAAATTTAAAGAGATATGTTCAAAATGTTGGCAAGAAGATTATGGTTTTATAGTAATTGATATGACAAGGAAGGTAAACAATGGTAAGTATAGGAACAAGATAAAACACTTTATAAACGTTTGACTTTTTTACGTTTATTGACTTTTTTCACGTTTGACGTTTTTTCACGTTTATTGACGTTTATTGACGTTTTTTGACGATTATTGACGTTTGTTCGTTTTCTATATAATAAATGGATGAGAAAGACATTAATGTGAATATCAAGTTAAAGGAGTTCTTGATAAAGGGCTTCAAATCTTGGAAGAAAGAAAGAGCAGGTATATATGATAAATTTAAAACACAAGAGCAACCTGTAATTGATGCTATTCTAAACTTGGGAAGTGAGATCAAAGAAGTAGCAGAACAAAATAAAAATCTAATAACTGAACTTGTTCCAGTTGTACATAAGACGGCTTCGATAGATCCTAGTCTACTAGAAACACCTAAAAAGATAACTTATGATAGTTCTCCAAGCAGTAGTGATACACCTATAACGGGAGAAATAAAACAAATGAGAAAACAAATTAAAGACAAAGTGGAAGGAGTAGAGCCTTTAACAACAGCCCAATGATTTGGTAAGATTGCAACGAAATATTATAGTAAAAGAAATGATAGTGTATTTGGAATAAGAACTGTAGAAGAAGATGGAAAAATAATAAATAAGGTAGGAAATTCTGAAGTTAAAGTGAATGGTGATGATTTGATAATTAATGGTAAAACTTATAAAGGAACAGAAGGTCTATGGGAATTGTTAACGATGAATACTAATAAAACCATTGAAGATTATGATGATGACGATTTTGACCAGTACAAGGAAATAATAATAGAATCAGATGCTGCCTTCCAAAAATATAATCGAGATAAAAAATAGCATCTAGTAGAGGTTCTAAGTACATTAATATTATCAAGCCTATTTGGGATAATTATATTAAACCATCTTTACCTCCAACACCACCAAGAAAGAAAACACCAAAGTCTGGGGAAGGAATTAAACAATATACCGAGATACCTAAAGAATATGTATGGATGGATGACGTGAGAAAGCTTATAGATAGGCTAATTGTTATAGATGGAGAAGAAAAGGCTGGAAATGATAACTTTTATAATGAGAAAGTAGGTATAGTGAGTATGATTAATAACAAGCTTTCACAATTTATTCCTAATGATCCAAAAGGTATAGGTTATTTGATTAAGATCTTAAATACATTACCACCACGATTCTGGAATGATGAGAAGCTTGGAAAAAGGATTAGTAAATGATTTGATTAATAAACTTCCAGTTGAATTACATATTCCAGGTTTTAAATTTTGTGGGCCTCGGACTAAGCTTCAAGAAAGGTTAGAAAGAGGTGATGAAGATATTAGCCCATTAGATGAGGCTTGTAAAGAACACGATATATACTACAGAGACAATAAAGATACAGAGTCAAGACATATTGCAGATAAGGAACTAGAAACTAAAGCATGGAAAAGAGCATTTAGTAGTGATGCGTCAATTGGTGAACGATTAGCTGCTTTTGGGTTGGTACTGCTATGAATGCTAAGGTTAAGTTAGGATGGGGATTATAAGTTTTTAAATGTTATTATGTATGATTCTTTTATGGGTATATCCCATAAAAGCGTTGTTTCAAGATTTTCTTTATAATAAATGGATAGTGTTGAGAGTTACGAGTTATAGGGTTTTAAAGCTAACACAAGAACATTTAATAATTTGAATGAAGCTAACAAAGATTTTGAGTTTGATTTCGATGTGGGCGATGGCTTTATACATCCACACAAAGCAGATTGTCATATGACTTTTGAAGTTGTTGGTGCATCAGTTGGGGGAACATTTTGCGCAAATGATACTATAAAACTTGTAGATAACTTCTTACCCTTCTTCTTTTCTCAAATTGACGTTAGAAAGCATGGAGTTATAGATAAGATTGAACTACCAGGAATAACATCCACAGCTATTGGAACATTAAAGATTTCCAAACCAGAAGTTGAATATCTAAAACAAGCAGGATTTGAAAAGATGATAAACTTGGTCTAAGAAAGGACTTTAGTGTTTTGTATCCACTAAGATTAATTCCAGGCTTTTTAAGTGATTAAAAGAGGTTATGTGGAAAGGCGGATTGAGAATAACATTTACAAAAGCTAACAACAATAACGATGTCTTGTACAAATGGACTGGATCAGGAGCAGCTCCTCATGATGGAAAAATAACAATAAAAAGTATGGAGATAAGAATGCCTATTGTTGAATACGAATCTAATTATGCAAACAAGTTAAAGTTGAATATTCTTAAAGAGCCTAAAATCCTGTTTTCATACCATACTTATCAATGTGTTCAAAAGACTGTTGTAGGTTCTTTCTTGGAGTTTGATGTTACTACTCAATTTAATTCTAGAAAATTTGATATGCCTGATTTCGTAGTTGTAATGTTTCAAACTGATAGAAGTGGCAAACAAACAGCAGATGCAAGTAAGTTTGACCATTGTAAGGTAAAGAATATCTATCTTAAGAATGGAAGGAATGAGGTATTTCCAAAAGAATCAAGAAACTTAGATATTGCTAACAGGGATTATTTTAAGATGTATGAAGATTATACTGCATTTAAGAGAATAACATGTGGCAATACTGAAATGTACTATGGCCCTAAAGAGTTTATAGATAACAGACCAATGTATGTATTTATTGTAGTAAGAGTAAGAATGTATCGGCAAATGAGAGAACAAACAAAGATTGTAGTAGACTTTGCAGAAGCTGTGGCTGCTAATACTATATGCTATGCGATTTTAATTGGACAAAATAACTTTACATATGATCCTAAGAATGAGAAAGTAGTAGAAGAGTTTTAAATAGTTAAATGTATTTTATGGTGTTAATGGAAGTTTTCCATAAACGCAATTAACAAAAATGATTAAAATATTTTTGTGAAGATAAAATTTGAAGAGTGTTCATTGATTCTCTATATAATAAATACGATGGCGAGTCATATTGAACTTTTAAATAAGCTTGGAAGTCTTCAGCAAAAACAAGTTATTGGATTAAGAGAATTAGAATTAAATACAGAATATAAGATTGTGAAAATGGAAAAGATTAAAACTAAGTTTGGAAAGAGCATTTTAGTTGAATGTGAAGATTTTAAGGTATTTCTTCCACCTAGATTTACAAAACACTTAACAGATAAAATGAATGATGAGATCGTTAAAAATGGAATAAAAATCAAATACACTGGTTTAAAAGATAACTATCCAACTGTTGAGTTCTGTATGTAAATTTCAAATGAGGATCGGTTTTGTGAATCCAAAAAATAACAAAAATGAACAAAAATATGTCGTCAGAAGTAAAAAATGAAGTGGATAGAATGGATCCTCAAAAGAAATTTATACTTACTAATAATTTCAATGTAATTGTGAAAAATGTGCAAACCGAAATTCAAGTAGTTTTTGATATTAACGACTGTCTATTCAGCTTGAATTATGATCAGTGGACAGAGTTTAAGAAGTCATTGTTTCCTATTGAGAACGAGGTTAGCAGAAGATTCCGTTATCAGTATCCGAACTTGTAATTTTAAGTATGTTTTAAGTGTATAAGTGTTTTTATAGTATCAAGACTATAAAAACTAAGACCATTGGATATATAGAACATAATGTCAATTGAATTTTAAAGATCTATGTATAAATAAGGGATTTATGTTAGTTTTTTGTAATTATATCCTTAGAGTTATGCAATTTATAAGACATTCAATAGACAGCCAGTTTATTTCTCTATTGAATGTCGTTTCAATTTTGAAAATCGGTAAATATTTGACGAAGTTATAGGAAATTCGAAATTTCGGGAAATTTCAAGAATTTTTACGGGTTTATTTTTGAGTTTTCGGGGAAATGTTATTCTTTAAAAAAGTCTTGGAATTTTATGTAGATTATGGTACTATTTTTATTTTTTAGATTTGATGAAATGTTGTAGAAATATTGAAAAAGTGGTAATATCCTGTAAGTTATGCAACCATTTATGCATTTTATAAAATTGGTTATGTTATTAGTATTCATTTACCGTTTGAATTTTTGAAGTCGGTTAATTAGGGACCTTGCTATTGAATTTTAACGTTATTTGGGGGTGGGACTGCCAGTTTTGCCAACTCATTTTTAACAATTATAATATTTATTAGTAATGGGTTGAATTCACCCCTATATGTTTTAAAGCGATATCTTTAAAAATTAAAATCCTGGAACGTTCCGAAAAAATATATTGAGTCGGAGAGACTGACTTTTTTCTTTTTTTGAACATTAATGTTTTAGCTATATTTACCAGCTAGATGGCTATGATCAAGAAGTTACTCACCTACTCAATAGATGGTGTTGCATATCATGTAGTTTATCACTGAGTGTTGATGGGAAGGAAAGAGAGAAAGAGACTCAAGAGATATTTTGTTGTGGATTCAGTGACGTCGTCTAACAGCTATTATACAACGTCATCGGTACGGCGCTCTCTGGTAAAGACAAAAAGAATGATTGAATATGTATATGACGTAGTCTAACAGCTATTATACAACGTCATCGGTATACAGCTCCATCTCACGAGTGCTAGCTAAAAAGTTTGTTGGCATGAGAAGGCTAATGTATATATGTATGTTAGTGTGAGGAGAAGGAAAGAAAATCGGATTGAGCGGTCCTGTGCTGGTACTGGAATCGTTCAAAATGAATCAGTGACAGATCACCTGTTCCGGAGTTGTATGTATTCCTTCTCATTGAGTTTTTAAAGCTAATTATTAACGGATCTTCATGATTCAAGTGTCAAATAAAAGCTTATAAACTGGAGATTAAGATGCAATAAATATATTTTGTGTAGGATTTCATTGTAATATTTTAGATGTAAGTTTTTATGATTTTAAATGTCATAAAAGCATATTCAATTTTACTTTGCGCTATCCTTCTGCGTTAATGTACAATAGTCAGTGGCGGCTTCATAATTTTTGGTAGTTAGGGGTGGAGGGGAAAAGTGCGCTCGTAGTAACCGTATCTAACTACTGGCACAAGACCTAAAAATCATTTCGCGGTACTAATTCTAAACGGCAGAAGACTTAAACGGCACTGGACCTAAAGATCTCTTGTGGTGTTACCATCGCGTTCGTGCCAAGAATACTGCTAATCTGTTAGTCAAAGTTTTAGATATACTGTTTCATATTACGGAACGAGATTCTAGCTTAGTTCTTACAAATAATTTTTATAAATACATATTCTATCGTTCTGATATAAAATAAATAAATAAATAAACTTTATTCAATAAAGTCTATTGAGTGATATGCATAAAGACGACTAAGTACTAGTAAGTATAATCTCACCTCTTGAACGAGATTAATCTACAAGTGAGTTCTTACTCGTAATTTGTATGCATAAAAATAATGTATAGGAATGAGATTGTTCTCACTGTGACATTTCGTGTGAACTTGGCTTTGAAGACGTTTCAACACAATTGACGTAATGAAAGCAATGTTTGTATTCTTCCCTTTTCTAAGTCAGGAATTCAGAGGTGTACATCAAGTGAAAACATGTCAGTAAAATTAAAATCAGTATCGTTATTTATTCAGTATAAAAGCAGGACTTTTCTTCTGTTGGATTAGATTGATTAAAGTATGGCTACTTTCGTTTGAATATTCCAGCAATATAAAACAGTGACGACTAAGTTCTTAACACCATACGGCCACAACTCTATTTCAATTTTGAGAAACCAATTTGGGAGCACTCTTCTATTTGTGATAGGGAAACAAAACGGAAGTGATAACTCATGCAACAGTAATATATATATATATATGAAATATTTCAATGTCACAGAAATACACCCTTTAGACTAAGGGAGACAATGATTAAAACAAATGAATGATTATGGAAGAATTGGTGGAATAAGAAAGTGGGAGGAAATGAGAGTACTACGAGAAAATCCACGGACACGATGATGTCCACCAAAACCTCACTTGGCCGGGGATCGAACCAGGGACCTCACTCGCCAGAGGTAAGCTCTTTACAGTTTTTTAAAAAAGTTAACTGATACACCGAACGAGTCTCAGTAACTTAATTTCCTTATTTTACTCTGTTTTTACTTCATTGCACAGTCTACAGTTTTTCTAGTAACTTCCTTAACAATAGGTGCACGAACACAGAAACATAGAGAACAGTTAAAATTTCAAAGGCTTTTCCACCGGGAATCAAATTCGGGACCCCGTACTACAAAAGAGCATGTGCTAGCCACCAGACCAGCAGGAGGGGTGGAAGCACCACTGAGCCACCGTAGCCCCTTCTCATACAACAGTGTTAGGGGTTTCCACAGATTTTGTAAAAGAAATGGCAACCCGAAAACATCTAGAAGAGGCTAAAGAACGGGAACTAAAGTTTTTTTTTAAAAAAAAGCAGAAAAATTCGATTAGCTCCAAAATTATAATAAATAGAAAAAATGATAAATTGGAATCTTGTTCCTCATAAAAGGTTACATGTATGAGGAACTTAGAGGAACATAGGTATATACATAGAACATATGAAGAACATAGGTATTTACATGTAATCACACATAGAAAGTATTGGAGCGCACATGTTTAAATCGGAGGTGAACGGGGCACCGGTAACCCTAAAATGAGGTCCACTATGAATTACTAAAGAACAAGAAGTGGTTCCTTCCTACATCACCATACTTATTTATTATATTTATTTTTAACATGTTTTTGTTTATTTATTGTATTTATTTATCATTGAGAGTGCAACGTGAGAGCAAAAACTTCCTTCTCATTATTCAGAGCCTCTCTGGTTTCCAGTAAATCCCCAAGAAAATGCTGTGTGATCCATTGTACAGTTTTTCAAATCTATATAGACGTTTATAGTCATGCACATCGGAGTCTCTCCGAACTTTGAACACTTTTCTTCTTGGCTCCACATCCATAAATTCTGCCATTTCGATCCATTCTCACACACTGTGAGACAAGTGAAACAGGTACTGAGGTGGTTCAAAAAATTTGTAGATTAATCTCAGCTAATTGAAATTGTACTCAACTTCATGCTACGAAAAGTGAGAAATCACAGTTTCATTCATAAGTTCCAAGCATTTACTCAGGTACCTGAGATTAAAGTCAAATGATGTCACATTGGATGATATTCATAAAGATGAGTAAGTACTAGCGTGTATAATTTCACCTCTCGAACGAGATTAATCTACAGGTTAGTTCTTACTCGTAATTCGTATGCATAAAAAGAACGAATAGCGAATGAGATTGTTCTCCTTGTGACACGCAGTTCCGTCTCATGTGAACTTGGCTTTGATGACGTTATGTAATGAAAGGGATGATGTAATGAAACGGATGTTTATTTCTTTCCCTTTTCTAAATCAGGAATTCAGATGTGTGCAGCAAAAACATGTTAGTAAAATTAAAATCAGTGACGTTATTAATCGAGCACAAAAGCACGACTTTTCCTTCTCTTGAATTAGATTGATTAAAGTACGGCTACTTTAGTTTGAATATTCCAGCAATATAAATCAGTGACGATTAAGTTCTCAGCACTACACAGCTGCAACTCTGCTTTAAGTTTGAGGAGCCAATTAATATTGGACTAGCGTCAATTACCCGCTCCGCTGGGTTAAAATAAAAAGAAAAAATAGTAATATGTTCAGTAAGTCAGTCGCTTTTAACTATTACTGAAGCGCTCTCTAATGTCAGACATTCCCGATCATTTTTATAAATCTGTATCTTCCCCTACCCCAAGTTGCGGGGCTGAATTTTGATTTAAACGGCATCGGAAGTGTCACTGTTCATCTCAGCGAATCCGAATACTATGTATTCTGCACTAATATCAGTCATTTTCGATCCCACTCCTCCTGTCCCATGTTGAGGGGTATGGTATCGGAAATGTCACTGTTCATCTCAGCGACCCCCGAAACAATGAATTCGACACTGATACTGGTCATTTTCGATCATTTTTATTTATCTCCTCCCTCTCCCTCCCACAAGCTGCGAAGCTGAATTTGAATTTAAAGGGGATCGGAAGTGACACTGCTCATCTCAACGATCTCGAAAACTATGGAATCGACACTAGGTATAGATCATTTTTGTAATCATTTTATGGATCTACCCCTCCTCCAAGTTGCGGGGCTGAATTTGTATGTAAACGTAATCAGAAGTATCACTGTTCAATTCCGCGACCCCGAAAACTATAGATTCGATACTAATATTACTAATTTTCTCATTTTTAAATATCTCTATCTCCCCCTCTCCTAAGTTGCACCGTGAAAATGATATGATAAAACCCATCCCAGGTCTGAACCTCATCTATGTTGAAAATTTGATCGAGATCGGTCAGGTGGTTCAAGAGATTAAGGATACAAACATAGTGACTTTTAATTTTATGTATATAAACATAGAAAGGGAACATTTTGCAATTGTGATGGGGAAACAAAACAGAAGTGCTAACTCTGCAACGGTGTTAGGGGTTTCTGGGCATTTAAATAATTCTCTTCCTCGGTTTCCCGAACACATTTAGAATAGGTTAAAGAACGGGAGTCAAAGTTTAAAGTAAGCAGAAAAAATTGTAGGTAGCTGCAAATCTAAAATGCTGAAATATTGAAATCGGAAGTGGTCGGTGTATCGGTGACGCTAAGATGGTGTCCACTATGAATTGGCAAAGAACAAGAGGTAGTTTCTTCCTACATCATCATGTATTTTTATATTTATTTTTAATATATTTTTTATGTATTATATTTATTTAAAGTTTAGAGTGCAATACATAAGACTGTAATACATTTATAGTTAAGAATGCAAGATAGGTTTCGCCATTCTAGACACTTTGCTGCTTCCCCAGCTGTTCTAGCCTCAACTATACTGTGCAATAAACGTTGTACAGTACTAACGAGGAAACTCATGAAGGTAACAAATGTCTCATACGTGGATAAAACGAAAAAAACAAAACAAGAAGTAACAGGAATAGTAAGACAAATTCCTTTTCTGTTAATATATTCATCCTCATGTTCACCTGGTTTCTTGTTAACAATGTGTGTGCAGTACATTACTCCTATAGCATAGGAAAACGTGTATTTTTTTTACGCCGTATAGTTCTCGCATCCTGAAGCCTTGCAGTGGTTTAGGAGAATTTTAGCCATTGTTCCACTTTTCCTTTAATATTTGCCACAACTTCCCATTTAGTTCTTGATACTGTGGACTGGTGAAGGCCAACATCTTCTGCAACGCCAGTTTAAAATCCATTGTCCCCAACATAACACAAGAAAACTCTTCTCATTATTCAGAGCTACACCTCCGGTTTCCAGTAAATCCCCAAGCAAATGCTGTGCCATCCATTGTACATACATTTTGGGTTTGAAATCTATACAGTGTGTTTGAAAACAACACCGACAGCGTTTGGGAGGTTATTGCTCACACCAAGATCGTAATCGGGTCAAGACTTCAGTTAGGAACTAATATGTGCGCTATCCAAAAATACATGTTTCAGAATCCTGCGGTACTCACACAGCAATTTTTATCAGGGAGTTTGGCTACGGGCATATAATCTGAAGTACTCACCAACTACCTCTATAAAAATTGTTTCGGAAGTACCACAGAAATGTGTAACTTGGATATTTGTATGGGATACATACTAGTTCCTAAATAAAGTCTTGACCCGACAAAGGTAGATCCCAAAGATTTGGAGATATGGGCCTTTAAAGTTCACTTTTTCATGTTTTCGGCAGCCTATAAATCCGAAAGAAAGCATTTGTGCACCCTGGTTGGTCTATATTTTTGTCTTATCTTCTTGTCGGGAATCACCTCCCAAACGTTGTCGGTTTTGTATTCAAACACCTGTATAGACATTTATAGTCATACACATTAGAGTCTCTCCGAACTTGTGCACTTCTCTTCTTGGCTCCACATCCATAAATTCAGCCATTTTGATTCACTCTCATACACTGTGAGACAAGTGAAGTAGGTGCTGAGGTGGCCTTGTCTTACAAAAACGAAGTGGAATCTGTCCCATGTTTAGGAACGTTTTGATGTCAGCAATCATATGCTAACGAATGGACGTCTAGTGCTACTTGAAAATTTAACACGTTATACCAGTTTGGCAACACTGACAACTAAATAACCTTAAATGTTGATTACTTCCAGTCTCTATGTTAGTGTAAACGTATTTGGACAGGCATAATTTCACTTGATTGTATTATACCTGTAACATTGAACATTTGCATTCACTTCCCCATAGTGAGCCATTAGAGGGACTCGACATTTGAAAACCCTGTATCTCGGAAACGAAGCGACATCAGACCCATGTTTATAGGAACACTTTTACTTATTTGAATGTTCGGAATCACCTCGTCAGTTTTGGCCATGCATTTATGCTACACCCTGTATACATTTATAGCATATAATTTCATTTGTTCAGTAATGAATCTCAAATCTTTGTATTGAAGTAGTGATTAATCATTTGTTACATAAATGTCATTTAATTTAACTTGTCTATCCTTAATCAGTTTAAGTCTTTATATAACATATTGACGAACATCGTGTAAGTTGAATAATGAATATAGTTTATGTTACTCCTAAGATCGTCTGCGAATTCATATCATCCGTTCATTATATAGATATAAAGACAAATGGTTTGTCCTAAAGATGTAATGTAGTTGCCAGTTGCAACATTTATTATGAAGATTCAAATCAAGGTACTGGAAATAATTTGACGTTGTAATTTGGCATTTCCGGGACATCGGAGCGCTACCTTGTAGGGCTATAGGTCTAACTTACTAATGAGCCATATTCATACTACCAGATACTGAATAACAAAGATATATCTTATTTTCACTGGATGGTATGACCTAAGAATCTTTGAACGGATGTATTTTGCTTGCCATCGCTGTTATAAATGAATAAATTAACACTTTCAAAAGCTGGATAAGTTTCACGTATTACTCGTACATTTTTGTAGTAATCTTTGTGGGATGTTTTTAGAAAAAAGAAGAAATTACACAACTACAGTATACCATTTTGAGTAGCGATTTCCATTCTAAGGTGTGTAACAAGCAGCAGATAAGTAGTTACCTGTATTTCTTCTATAAAATTACAACTGTTAACAAAATAATAGAGGTAGCAAATTAAGCTCCGACACGGAATATATTAATAATTGTATCATAACTCCACAAATAAATAAACGAAAATTCATAATTTCATGAAAACATTCACGAGATATGTAAGGATTTGTCATGTATCCGGCCATTAAAGATATCACAGAAATAACCCATCTAAAACACACACACACAGAGGTGCAAAAAGTGCAGCCAAGTTCGTCAGCCTCAAAAAGTGTTGAGATGAAGGTTGGATGAGTCGAATTCCTTGACTACTGCATCTGAAATGAACACTGTAATTTGACGCGAGGTATCTAACAAATTCGAGCACACCAATATGTCTGTTCCTCGTTTCACCGCCGGAATATTCCACCTCTAATGCTGCTGGTGGCCCCAAAACCCACCACTTCCACTAGCACAAAACCCAAGGCTCGTCAACATAATTTTTCTTGACACCTCGTGGAGGATTATACGGTTTTCTTGTCTGGGTTTCGAACCAATAACCAGATTGAAATTTTAAAGGCTGGTGGCGGCCCCAAACCCGCCACGCTCACCACTGCAATCTGTAAGGCTAGTTAGCTTAATTTTCCTTGACATCTCGCTCCAAGTTGCAGTGTTCGTTTCAGAGGCAGTGACCGAAAAACTTGGTTCATCTATACTCCATTTCAACACTTTTTGAGGCTGACGAGGGTTAGTCACACAGAAAGTTGAGTGATTTGCAGGTTTTGCAATTTCATTTGTGTGTAAACGAGAACAGTCACCACTTGAACTTCAAACTATTATTTGCTAAGAACATAAGTATACTTCGTAAGTTGGTATCAATTTGTTATATGAACATAAAGTACCTAAAGATAGACAATAAAGGTTAGTCTAATAGAAAGTGGCACGATTTGTATTTTTTACAATTTGTACAGTGCCTACGTAAGTCATTATTCTGGTTTTCAATTATTATCTGCAGACTCCATTTATGTATATTATACTTTAGAATCAGTCCCCTTGCATGAGCATGAAGTACTTTAAAAATTTCAGCAATGAGTAATGGCTTCTTAAATACCCCATTATAAAGTTTTCTAATATTCTTACAGCCTTCATCGTGATGTGTTTTCTAACCCGAGAATGACTACTTTTTCGGAGGGAGTTGTCTCCAAATCTAAATTGCTGTACTCAACTTTGACATTAATCTCAAATTTTATTTGCTGAGTTGAGTTGATTTTAGTTTAGCGTCCCTTTCAACAGCGAGGCTATTTGAGACGTAGACCTACTTATTAACGTGGAATCCGAACCACACGAGCTCCCGTCGGGAGTCGAACCCAGGTCTCCCACGCTAAAGGCGCATACGCTGCCGCTTAGCCACGAGGGAGCTCTATTAATTTTTATTTGTTCACCAATAACCGTCATAGAGTCGCTTAAGTAAATTGCATACCTCCATGTGAGATATTTGTTGGTTTAAAGAGTAACACTACGATTCAAGTTTATTGTACCATGTGCAAGAATATGATACAGTGAAAGCTTGTTTTAATCTCCTATCAGCTTAGTTGGGATAAATGATAGTAAGTATCCTAAATGTCGGAAAAGTTGGGGCTCTTTGTTTACTTTTCAGGAACGAAAATACCCATAAAACGATCGTGTAAATTTCGTAGACTATGAGACGTAAATTAGACTCAATTATGTTTATTTTTTGAATATTTAAGCACCTAAAGATATAGTGTTTTTAATATTAGCTGAAATGCACATTTATCGCCCTAAAAGCGCTAGCGCTATCGCTTTTGAAAATATTTTGATAGTATATTTCGAATCCCCTCCTCTTTATTTCGAATATAAACTTCAAAGTGTAATGACAAAACCCCAGCTCTATACTTATGCTAATTATGTTTAAAACAAAAATATTTTAAGCGATTTCATACTTTCCTCGCATTCTCCATTTTATGAATGTAACGCAAAACATTTATGCAAAGAGCTTTCGTTCTTTCCTAAATAAGGGTTTCCGAAAACGTTTGGATGTATGTTCCCTTACTTTTAATCACAAGTTAATAGCTATACTGAGGTTCTTCATTCTAACCGGAGGGGCTAGTTATATTCTTATTTCTAATATAAATTTTATACTCTCTTCTTCTCCTTTAGAATAACAATTTTAGTCAAACATACACGAGTAAAGCCCATTTCGATATTGATATTGACTATGTTCCAAGATTCACATGAACTAGCTCAGTCACTTTCCAGGGTGTGCTGAATAACAACATCAACTTTAATGTGGATTAAAATACAGAAAAAGTATCTTAATATCGGAATTTTTAAAAAATCGGAGAATTTCTGCTTGTTTTAATTGCTAGTTTCGGTACCAAGTTAGATCTTTCTAATTTAATGTTCTCGTAAAATACTATGTTCTTAGCATGCATTTTCAACCCTATATCTCGCTTAGGATTGGAATTTAAATGCAAGTTACATGATATAGACCCATTTCGAATTTCGTAACAAGTATACTTGGTATTCATTCCATGCAAATCAGCTATCTTCCCGCGATGTGTTCATAAACAAGATAAATTTAATTTATATTTATTAGACTAGCTAGACTCCGTTCTTCGGATAGAAAAATAGGTATGTCTAAACTATTTAAAAGTTGTGTATCAAGGATTCCCTCCTTCCCTTAGATTGTGTATTTCAATCGAAATGAAATTATAAAAACAGCTAAACTCAAGCGTTCAATTTGCGAAAAAATCAACATTGCCCCGTAGGACGAGCATTTCAATCTAGATGCAATTGTGGAATTTTGCTATTCCATTGAGATGATTTCTCTTTTAATGCCCTCTATCTTCTCCTTGGCATGTTCAATCTTTAGTTACATATTTTTCTCTGTAATTTTTTCTCTTCTGGTTGCTACCGGTCTGTTTTCTGATGTTGCCTAACCGCTTTCGTATGATTTTCTCTTCCTGTGATTTTCCAATCCTGTCTTTGGATATAATATGATTAGAAACTATTTAAAGATTTTACGACGTGCAACAGTGAAAATGAAATGAAATCTTTGAGTTTTACGTCCCACGGTTATGCCGGTTAGACTAAAGGAGACGGTGATGATGAATAATGAATGAAATGGTGGAATGAAGAAAGTGGGAGGAAACGGGAGAACCCCGAGAAAACCCACGCACGCGGTGTTTGTCCACCACAAAGTTCACTTGGCGGGGGCTGGGATCGAGCCCGGAACCCCAAGCACCAGAGGTGAACGCTCTACCACTGAGCCACCGCGGCCCCCCACGTGCAACAGTGAAAAATGATAATATACAAATATATAATAATTAACGAATCCATTATTGCTGCGTAATATATTGTGTTCTTTGAATAGATGTTAAACCCCTACTACTCCCTTTACTAAATACATTATCATCAAAGTGGCATGACAAAAGCCCTCTCTGACGTAGGTTCTAGTCATATTTAAAAGTTCATGTCAATCGGTTCCATCGTTCCACTGTGATACGATCGCAAACAATATTATATTTATTTGTATTAGTATTGAACATTTTTATTAAAATTATCAAAGTTAGCAATTCAAAATACTTTGCAGAGTAGACGATTTGTTCATTCAATAGTGTGCATTAATTAACTTCCTTATAATGTTCGTTGCTATCTATGGAGAAACATATTCGAACTATTGGCTCAAGTGTCTTTCAAATTGTTTAGCGGTATGTGGATAAAGATGAGTTATGTGTTATAATCGAGAGCAGTAGATGAGTTAATTCCACTAAAGGACTATGTTCTAACTACTGAGTTACATGTGACCACAGTTTAATTTAAACATTTTCTTCTCGAAATAAATTAAACTCATTTATTTGGATATTGTGGTAATCGAAATAATACATTAATGACAGTATGTGTTCTCATTTATTTGATTGCATAAATATTATATTCGGATGAATGAACTTACTCTAATATTTTTAGAGATGCAAGGGTCGAAAAAAAACGGCTTTTTTTGGAAAAAACTCGGTTTTTTCTGCTTCGCTTTTTTGCTTGGGAAATTTTGGGCTTTTTTGAAAATTTTGCTTTAAACTGATAAAGCAGACTTTGTTTCGCTTCTCTACAACAAAAAACTGGTTTAATTAGTGGTTGATGCAAATAATAATATGAAACCTCGAAAATAAACCATGAATTACAAAAATATTTTTTTTAAAATTCTTAACATATTTACATTATGAATTATAAAGGATTAACCAATATACCAGGGTATGTAATAATATTTTAACCTCTTATATACAATAAGTACTTAAAAAACGATACGCAAATAACTACCAAAATTTTATTTTTACTTGAAAATATGACACACCCTCTTTTTGAAGCAAAATAAAGAAAAACATGAGAGAAATCTGCACATCAGGAGCTTCATTTCGGGTGGTTCTGTATATTCTTGAAATTTTTCAGTTAAGTTTTAACTTTCATATACATTGTATGAATATTTCGAGCAAATTTTTCACTGATTAATAACATACGTAATAATCTGTTACCACCTATCAGGTGCTTCGGATCTGCAAAATAGGTAAAGCTCCAAATTATGTAATGCACTGACTGTTCCTTAAGCTTGTTCAGATTCGAGAAAGTATTGAATTTTATGTTCATGGATCATATACGTAATAGACAGTTCATCTGAGCGTATGGTTTCCTAGGCTGTAGAATATATAACCACCATCACGGTTTACCCAGTCCTGAAGGTTTCTGAATTTTTAACAAGAAAATTCAACATATCGTTACGAAACTTTTAATTATTTATTTTATTTTATTTTATTTTTTCTTTTTTTTACGAAAAAGAAAAAGGATGGAATAATTATATTTAAAAAGAGTGGAAGAATCAGTCACTGTTCCAGTTCACAAGAAATACGACAAAATTGATTGTAATAATTATCGAAGCATTTCTCTTAACATTCTATTAATAAGATTGACCCCATACGCAGATGAAATTATTGGAGATTATCAGTGTGGATTTAGTCGAAATCAACCAGATATTTACCATTCGACAAATACTCAAAATGAAATGGGAATATATTACCCAGTACATCAACTGTTTATTGATTTTAGAAAGGCTTACAACTCGGTTAGGAGGGAAACATTGTACAACATTCTTACAGAATTTGGAATACGGAAAAAGCTAGATTTATTAAGTGTTTAAATGAATCCCAGAATAAAGTCCGAGTAGAAAAATGCGAGCTTCCAAGTCGAGATTGGCCTAAAACAAGGATATGCGTTATCGCAGTTATTATTCAGCTTTGTTCCGGAGTGCGCTATAAGAAAACTAAAAGATAGGAACCAGGGCCTAGAGTTGACTGGTATTCACCAGGTTATGGTGTATGCTGATGATGTAAATCTGATAGAAGAACAATCGAAAGAAATGCAGAGGCCTTATTAAACGCTTGCAGGGACATGAATAAATGCAGAGAAATCTACATACAATGAAGTTTACAAGGATCGTAATACGGCAAATTATGAATGCGTTAAAACATCAATTATTACTTTCGACACAGTGGATACTTTCAAATATCTTGGATCAGTATTACCAGACCAAATCATACCCACAAAGAAATTAAATGTCGACTGAAATCAGGAAATTCAATGTTATTATTCAGTTCCAAATATTTTTTCGTCGCGAATTCTGTCAAGGAATTTAAAGCTTAAAATATATAAAATGATAATCATGTCTGTAACGCTTTATGGTTATGAAACATGGCCGCTTATGCTGAGGGAAGAACACAGACTGAAATTATTTGAGAATAAAATTCTGGGACGAATATTTGGACCCAAGAGGAACGGGAATGGGGAATGGCGGAAACTTCATAAGGAACAAATTCATAATTTATACGGTTTACCAAACATCGTTAGTCATCAAGTCTAGGAGGCTCAGGTGGGCAGGTCATGTAACCAGAATGGAAGAAAGTAGGAACGCTTTCAAAGTGTTAACTGGAAATCCAATCGGGAAACGTCCATTAGGAAAACCTAGGCCCAGATGGGAGGACAATATTAAGATGGATCTAGCAGAAATAGGAATACAGAGTAGAAACTGGATTGAATTGGATAAGAGGGATACGGACAAAATCTCGCGGCCGAAACCTCGCGGACCAAAATCTCGCTTGGCCAAAACCTTGCGGAATGAAACCTTTCCTTAAAAGTTACCCAATGAGTTTGTTAATATGCAATTCTATATTATTATTATTATTATTATTATTATTATTATTATTATTATTATTATTATTATTATTATTATTATTATTATTATTATTATTATTATTATTATTATTATTATTATAATTAATAATAATAATAATAATAATAATAATAATAATAATAATAATAATAATAAAAAGAAGAAGATACAGAATATCGTGAGCGTGGGCTTTCTTGGGTTATTCCTGTTTTCTCCTACTTTCTTCGTTTCATTATTTACTTTATCCTGATCATCTACGTCTCGTTTAATCTACAAAACATAAACGAGGGATGTAAACATTCAGATATTATTTCATACTTTCATAAATATTATTAGATTTTGTTAGAGCGTCAAAATGAAGTAAAAACCATCCCGGGTTCAAACCCCATATATGTTGCAAATTTGATCGAGACCAATCGAGTGGTTCAAGAGTTATTAAGTCACAAACGTAGCCACTTTCATTTTTATGTATTTCTATATGTCTCCACCTTCCCCTCCCTCTTCCCGTCAAAGTGAAATGATAAAAAACATCCCAGGGTCTAACTTGATTTGAGTGGCAAATTTAGATCGAAAAAAATGAAATGAAATCTTTAAGTTTAACGTCCCACGATTATGCCGGTTAGACTAAAGGAGACGGTGATAATGAGAGATGAGTGAAATGGTGGAATGAAGAAAGTGGGAGGAAACGGGAGAACCCCAAGAAAACCAACGAGCACGGTGTATGTCCGCAAAAAGTCCACACGGCGCGAGTTGGGATCGAACCAAGGACCCCAAGCACCGGAGGTGAACGCTCTATCACTGAGCCACCGCGCCCCCTGCAAATTAGATCGAGATTGGTCTCTTGGTTCAAGAGTTATTAAGTTTTATTTATATTTAAATATAACCTCTCATCTTCGTTGTACCGCCAAAATGAAATTCTAAAATACACCCCAGGCACAAACTTCATTTATGTTGAAAATTTCATCGAGATCGGTCGAGTGGCCCAAGAGATATGATGCCAGAAAATAGTCATTTTCATTTTTATATAGGATAGATTTTCAAAGCACGCGTTAGAATTTTTCTTCTCATTATTTAAAATGCAATTATGTGTTATTTCAAAATATATACAAACAGAAATAGAGCATTCAATATCGAAGAAATCGTCGTGACGACGTTTTATACTGACGACATTTTCTCCAGACGAGATTACGTCCTGCGTAGTTTAGACCAGGCGAGATTCTGTGTCCCGAGATCAGGACCGCGAGGTTTTGGCCAGGCGAGATTTTGGGACGCGAGGTTTTTGGCCGGCGAGATTTTCGCCCGCGGGTTTTGGATAGGCGAGGTTTTGGCCAAGCGAGGTTTCGGGCCGGCGAGAGTTTGGACCGCGAGTTTTTGTACCCAAACCTGGATAAGGACAGAAGTCAATGGAGAGCTTTTGTCCTAGAGAGAGAGAGAGAATACATTTAAGTTAAGCACAACTGCACAACAAACATGAGTGAGTGGTTAGCTTTCGCGCTTCTATCGTATAGTCCGGGATTGAACCCCGCATTCGACCATTTTGACAAAAGTTTTTCTTAATTCCATCTGTAAATGTAGAGATAGTGCGTGTATTGTGAGTCCTGGCCGACTTCCTTTCTAATCGTTTTTAAATCTTTTGTTATTACTAATTGCGAGCAGTGATGGATTTGCGAAGAGGGTTAGGGTGCGGATATCTTTCGGATTGATGCCTCTACCCCGAAATTACGGAATTTCTAAAACAAACTAAATATTAGTTTTGCCTTTACTAATAAACTTCAAGCTGTCCTCAAATAAGAAATTAGGAACTTTTCGAAAAACTAAGCATTAATAAGAAAAGTCCCACCCAAAATACTTTTCTAAATCCGCCACTGATTATCAGTATAAAATGGTATTCAAGGTTGTATCTGGAAGATTATAGCTGAATATACTAACGAAACGAAATATTTGTTATGCCTGTACTCGTAAACTTAAGCTCCTCTTAAATAAAAGGAATTTTTAGAAAAACCAAACATTATTCAGAAAAACCCCTCCCAAATATTTTTCTAAATCCGATACTGATTATTTCTATCAAATGGTATTCAAGCTTGTGTCAGAAAGATTATTGTTAAATCATTGCAGAGTTACAGTACAACGGAAATGTGGAAGTACGCTTTTACGAATATATTGAAAAACGTTCGCTCTGACGGATATATTAAGAAACATAAGTTTAATTACGTGCTAGAAGCTAGACTACTAAGCTCTAAGAAGTGAAACACGGATGACTAAAAAGAAATGATCTAGAGAAGAAAAAAATGTCGATAATTCAGAAGTTAAAATAAGGTTAAATAGCTTCTAAAATTGCCCTCAAATGCTACGTATTTTATTTTTACTTTAATTCATAAACCATGTGCTCCATCCATTATGATGGTGAATTCCAGAGCGAAATATGGCATTCAGGTCATGGAATCTTACTTAACTTTAGAGTATATTATAAGAAAGGTATTTAAACAGAAAAATCATGAAAATGAAAAAAGCCAAAATTTCCAAAATTCTCGTTTTTTTCTCAAAAAAGCCGGCTTTTTATGTGCAAAAAACCATCGATTCAAAAAAGCCGGCTTTTTTGCATCTCTAAATATTTTACTCGTTTCTTAGGGTCTTTATGTAACTCTTATGTCCCAACATAGAAATAAGGTGATGTCTATTTTTATGTGTTCAAACTATTTTGTAATCGAAATCACATGACGTCATTTCCTCTATATTTTGATTAAGTGCCAAAATTACATCGTCCGTGCATTTTAAATCAATGAAGTTTCAAGAAGATAACAAACATTAATCCGATTGAAACTAGATTTAAACTTTGTTTGTCATGCAATTTTAGTACAATAACCTATGCTTCAATCTATACAGTGAAGAGGTTTATCAAACGTAAGTCATCCCTGAGAAATACTATCCACAACTTTTCAGATAGTAATCTTGACAAATTTCTTAGTATTTTCCAAGGTCACCAGAGTCACGTGTATCATAGGCAACTTAAATTATGTTAACATATATTATTATCTCTATTTACTCACCTAATTACTCCTGTAATGTCAAGAATCTGCAACCTTAACCTCAACATAACAGAGTCAAATGCAATAACAGACATCTAAAATTACCTTTATGTGCTTACAGTGAAGTACGTGCTGTACATAAATTACAACTTCAATGTGTTTGGTCCATCAGAGTTTCAGAATTGAGATTGGAATCCTCATTGTCTGTTATTAGTAGAATTCACGCATGGAAGTATTCAGAAAAATACAAATGTGTGTCGTCCCGGAACAGTCGTAATTAAAAACTTCTTGATGGTCTACTCGTAATCGAACAAACGAGTTTCGTTTCACATCATGAAACTATGGTACACTTTCAAAGTGAATTCAACATTTAAACAGTAACCAGTAGATTTATCACTTCCCTTTACATCAGAAGAAAAGCTCAGGTATGGAATCTCTTTGGAGACGCTAGATGTATAACAAAAAGAGTTTCTCGTTGTATTCTATAGTTTTTTGCTATACAGAAATCAATATTGAAAGGAAGTTGTTCATGATTTTACTAATACTTTGGATTGAAAACATATGAAATGAAATCTTTTAGTTTTACGTCCATGGTTATGCCGATTAGGCTAAAGGAGACGGTGATAATCAGTAATGAATGAAATGGTGGAATGAAGAAAGTGGGAGGAAATAGGAGAACCCCGAGGAAACCTACTCACACGGTGTTTGTCCATTACTTTGGATTTAATCTAATATAAATAAAATAAAAAGTTTATTTGTGTGTTAGGCTGTCTGTCTGTGTGCGGCTTGGTTACCAGACGAGTCGACAGTGAGTTGCCAAATTTTGGTCAGGGATACCTTGGTCCAGGACCCAGATCAAAACGAAGCGTTCTCTCAATTTGAACCATTGGGGTCTCAGGGGGCGTTTACCCCCCGTGACATGTAAAAGTAACAGAAAACGACCTATATTAGCGTCGAATTCATAGTTTTCGCTGTCACTGAGATCAATGGTGAAACTAAGATCGCATTCATCCCATTCGGCTGCGCCCGGAGGTTACGGGAAGGGGAGAAACATGTAAAAATTATCCAAAATGACCGATATTACTGTCAAATCCATAGTTTTCACGGTCACTGAGATCAATGGTGACACTTTCATTAGTGATTACTTGCAAATTCAGTTACCATTGTATGCGGTCAGGGGTCACCTGCCGGGAGCTACCGAGACATTTAAATATAATTCAAAATTATCGATATTGGTGTCAAACTTACAGTTTTCGGCGTGACTAAGTGAAATAGTGAAACTCCGATCACATTTACGTCCCTGAGGGCCGTTGGTCACCGGGGCAGGGGGACACCGAGACATGTAAAAATAATCCCAAATAACCGAGATTAGTGTCAAATCCATAGTTTTCGTCGTAGCTGAGATCAATGGTAACACTTCCAATAGCGATGACTTGCAAAGTAATCTACTATTGTATGCGGGGCGGGGCTACCTGCTGGGAGCTGGGTTAAGGAGACATGTAATAATAATCCAGAATGACCGATATTAGTGACTAATCCATAGATTTTGAGGTCGCTGAGCTCAATGGTGAAACTCAAGTTCGTGTTTACTATGAAATTTAGACCCCATCAGCTAAGGAACGGGGGCAATAGGGGTCATTGAGACATGTGAAAATAATCCAAAGTGACCGATACTAGTGTCAAATCCATAGTTTCTGCGGTTGCTGAGTTGAATGGTGATACTTACATAGTCATTGACTTCAAAACACATCCCCTATCGACTGGGTGCAAGAGGTGTTTTTTTTTAAATTTCGAAGCAGGGGGTCTCAGGGGGGCGTTTACCGGGACCACTTTGGGGACCAGACAAGCTGATCGACAGTTACCAAATTTTGGTAGCGGATACATTGGTCCAGGCCCCAAACCAAGGCGAAGCGTTTTTGTCAAAATTCGAACCAGGTTGGGTCTCAGGGAGGCGTTTACCGGGACATGGAAAAGTAATAGAAAATGATCGATATTAGTGTCGAATTCATAGTTTTTGCGGACATTGAGATCAATGGTGAAACTCCGATCGCATTAACTACCAAATTCACCCTATTCGGCTACTCGCCAGAGGTCACCGGGGGAAATGGATACCGAGACATGTAAAAATAATCCAAAATGATCGATATTAGTGTAGAATCCATAGTTTTGGCGGTCGTTGAAACGAATGGTGATACTCCTACAGGCGCTGACTTCCAAATACAGTCCCCATGCGTAGAATGGGTATATTCAGCTAGGAAATCAATAAGAGCAGAAAATAAACTTTGGGCTGTTGATTTTTAAAAATGTATAAAATAATATTTTCCCGCTTATTTTTACCGTTTTCGTTGTACGGAAATAAAATGGGAACCGAAAATTATACTAGATTTATAAAACTTTCTTTTTTAGTAGAGGTACAGTTCGACATAAGACATATCCTTGTAATACTAAATAGATATGATAAAACTGTTTCTAGAAACATTTTTCCATTATGATGATCAGTTCTGAAACTGGAAGTAGCTGATTTCTACTACTCCAGATTTAAATACTGGGATAAGAGTAGAGATCAAACTTATTTTTAGTACGTTCAAACCATATCAAGAGGCAATTTCTTAGTATTCCATATCGCTTCTCCACTATAAATAACAATGTTGAAAGTGACAGTACTAGCGGATTTATACTACTCCCTGTTTCAGAAGAAAAATAATCATATTCTTGTAACGTAGAATCCACATCGGAAAACCGCTTCTCGCTATATGCAAATTTCTTATTTTTGGTCTATAGTGTTCAACGTTGAAATCGAAAAAGATATTGTGCAAATGGACATATCTAAAACCCATTCCTCGATGAAAGAGTCGTGAAAATTAAATGTTTCATAAATCTTATATTTAATAATCAAGGAACATCCGATTATAACGTTTGGATAAATTTCAAATTGCGTTGTTATATTAATTTATGTAGGTGAATGTAATGGAGCTATTTTTATACTTATTCGTTGATGGAGTCACAAGAAAAATTATTTAAAGATTGTGGTTTTTGAAGAACCTTTTATGTTAGTGATGAATGTACGTACCCTTCTATATGTTTCTAATTTTGTTTTTTCCCTACAATAATTTGAAACTGAAAGATCCAATGGAATAATTTCTAAACGTATTCCTCCATGCGTTACGTGAATAGTAACTTGAAATTTAGAATATACGTCTTTGCATTGTCACAAGTGTGGTCATCAGATAGGTATTGTCAATCAGATCATAAAGAAGTTCATTGATATGTTGTATTGCAAACTATATACATGCTTAATATACATATCGTACCATTACCTAATCATATACAGACACTTTTTCTTAATAAAAATACTCTTCAAAATATACTCTAGAAAGTGCAATTAAAAACATATCCTTACGTAAACACTTTTTCTTTTGTTGTAAGTGGTCTGTCAAAGATCCCAAATTCGAGGATATTTTTCCTCGTGATTCAATTGACGGTTAAGGTTAAGACTAGTGTTCACGTATTAACATAGACATAACAATTAACATAAATTAACTTAAAAAGCGTGATTAGAAATTTATTCAACCGGCAGCACTTTTTACTAGCGCCATGATAAGATACTCTTTAACTTTTAAGTAATATTAAATTTATACATTATGTAAATTGACTTTGATAAAGAAAGATGCATTTAAGTAGATATGAAAAATAAATGAATTATATTATTATATCATTAAAATTCTCGTTTGTTCAAAAGAAAAAAAAACTGGAAAACAGTTTTCCATATAAATCAATGGGCTAACATACAAAGATTGCGTCATCACTCAATATCCTTAACAATAGGGTTTGTATGATTTTTGAAAAGTTTTTTTTCTATTTTTCTTGGAAAACAAGAAACGTTTTAGAAAACTAATAAATTTCCTTATATTATACAGGAACAGATCTTCAATAAAATTATCAAAATTGAAATTACATGCAAAGAATTTTTACCACCTGCACAATCGACCATTTGTGTATACATTTATCACTCATAAAAATGTTCTAAATTTCCTCTGAGAAAGATGAAAGAACTGCTGTTCCCTAGAGAAATGTTGTGCCTCTAATCCAAATTACTATTCTATTATTATTTGCTGATTAAGACATTAAGGAAATGTCTAGAGTTCTTTTATCTATTAGAAGCAGGGATGCAAATAACCATTCGCCCACTCGTCCGGGGCGAGTGGTTCATCGGTGCGGGCGAGTATTTGATATCATACCGAAGGTAAGTAAATGATTTCTTTTGTGGGATGTGGGCTAGTAGTTTTTTACTTGGGTTAGTAAAATTTTGTTGCTTATTTTCACCCTTGTGTTATAGGATGATAATATTCTGACAAGCAAAAACTAGGACACAAGTATAATAGTATAGTATAGTCTACTGCGTCGGCAATACGCTTGTCTATGTTTCATTTAACGTTAACCTCATTTTAGTTTTAAAAAAATGTACTACACAAAAATGTTGAAGGAATTCAACACAACTCGAAATGATTTCATGAATGACAAATGCATGCTAGATGAAACAATTTAAAATAATTTGTTGGAGTAACATAAAGGAGTTACTTTAATGAAAAATAAAACTCAAGTATGTTGAAACATAGAATTTTAATGAAAAATAAAACTCAAGTATGTTGAAACATAGAATTTTAATGAAAAATAAAAATGCGGTTCGTTTTAAACGGTTATTTATCCACTACCTTGTAAACTATTTCCAAAAAGTTAAATTATTTTCAATAACGCGTGACGTCTGTTTACCAGCTAAACATTAATACAGTGCTTGCTGACATATTTATAGTTTGAATTACGGCGCGCAGTAACTAGCTGTTTTGCAAAATCATATCATGCAATTATAGTTACATTTGGCTATTGTTAGATGTTTAAGACTTTTAGTTCTCAACTCAGATTTCTCACCATTGAAGACATTTTTTCATTTTAAAAAATCCATTCCAGTCAGAGCATGTGTGGAAAGAGTCACCTACTGAATTCTACTATATCACATACTTGAGAATATGGAATGGAGTTTTCTAGAAAATGCTTGAATATTTCACTCGATCTTAAATCTACCGCAAATGATTGTGGCACGCTTATCCTGTGATAGAAAATATAACTTTAAGGCTGGTTAAACTTTAAGTACACGTTCTGTAGCTGGCAACAAAGAAAGCCGAAGAAAAAGAGTTTCGAGTACTTGATTTCCACGAAGTCATAAAATTCACGTAGTCTAGCTTCACATGTGGTATATCAGGTGTATTTAAAGAGTATGAAAACATCTTCTGAACCATATTATCTATGCAAACTGATAAACAGTCTAGAACAGTTTGTATACAGTTATTCACTATATGTGCAGCACAACCAATACACGCAATTGGTTTGTTTAAAGAATTCTGAAGAATACTGTAAATATTCTTCTTAGTATTTCTTGCTGCACTTCCAAAATTGCAATTCGAATTATCAGCACACAAACCTACAACTTTCTTTTCAATTTATTTATATATTTATAATGGTTTCAGATTCAGCACTAGTCTATTTTACACTGAAACATTCGAATATTTTGTATTCCTGTAAATGTCTGAAGAATGTGAACACAGCCATACGTTTCATCACACTGATTTTGAAAATCGAGAAGCTGCATTCCACTCGCAGGACGAAAGTAGCGAACCGACAGTGGACACAGTTTCGTGGACTGATGATTTGAATAATCTATATATACTGTAATATAATTGACTTGATCCAATTCTTTCTGCAATTCTAAAAACCGCGCAAAGGCTAATCACATTCGTCACGATAACATCAGAGTTTGTTCTTGGACACAAATGCTAGGAATCGAAGAATTTCATGAGGAGTTTAGAACCACATCTCTGAACGAAATGACTCACTATGCATCACTGTGTGAAACGCAAAAAAATGTTTCTGATGCTGCCAGCATTTGTTTCTTCTGTCAGAAATCCTTACTTCGGAAAATGTGGAAACTACTGCACTGAAAGTAGCAGATATATTGGACGCCGATATATGATTTCATTTCTAGATGATGTTTTATTTCAAATCTTCCACTGTTGGCAATGGGAAACTGAGCTAAACATTTTTCACATTGTATGTACAACTCCAAAAGTGCATTACCACCTGCAATTCTTACTTTCCTGCAACAGTAGGCAACTCAAAAAACACGATCATTCAGGTGGTTTAGAATTAGAAAGGCTTTGGACCAAACATAAATTTTGTTGCATATATAGCAGTGTGGCGAACTGCAATAATAAAATAAAATAAATTGTTTACAATGACGTCTTTTTTATCGTGAGTGCAATGGATGACATAAAAAGTTACAAAATGTTTTTACTTAAGCAGTTCAAACAAGACGAACGATAAGAAATAGACATAAGAAGAAATCAGTTTCTCTCTTTTATCCAAAAATCTCGTAAAACAAGAAAAAGGTTACATAATGTGAAGGCTTAACATAAAAGAAGGAATGTCACAAACCTGCACTTTCGAGAAAATGGCATTTTAATACTGAAAACCGAGTAAAAGGAATAAAGTTAGTTATATTTTCTGCCTCTTTTTTACATCTACATCTACGCATGCATGGCATATGCAGTGAAACAGTTCCAAGAGTCACCAACAGATAGCACAAAGTACCAGGTAAAGCACATACATGGACATTCCTTGTTTTTCCCCTTACCCTTCAGCTGTAAACCCAATTGTTATAATAATAATAATAATAATAATAATAATAATAATAATAATAATAATAATAATAATACTTATCATTGTTAAAAACTCGTTTCATTTTCAAAATCTCTGATTTTGGCTAAAAGCATGTCTGCATAAAATGGTCATGTGTGCAGTTTTTGTCAATGAGCGGTCCAAAGGCAAAAAGGAATGAAAATCTCCGTGAGAAAGGAAAACAATTCTTAATATAAATTTTAGGTCAAAGTTCAAAGCACTTGCTTTTGACAGACGCTTTTTTGTTTCTTTTTTTCTCTGAAACAGAAAATTTCTGGTGGCTAAAAAGTTACAATACATAATATGCAAATTTGCAAGTAGGTCTATTTACATTGCAGTTTGTAGTCATAAAGAAATTATCATTAGAAGACATTATTGTAAAAATAAAGTTTTATTTCTTCATCTATCGCAAGTCTCAGGGGCCTCTTATACCTTGACCCCCAAAATGTAGATATTTTCGCGATATCGAATGTTAATATGTGTCAATATCAATATCGACACATCGCACAGGCCTAGATCCGAGAAATGATGCAATAATAATATTACGAATATATAGAAGATGCTTGTGGGTGTTTTCGTTACGTGTGGATGTTTCGTTTTGTGTTGCTAGACATTTATATTAAGCCTTTACATTATGTAACCTATTTCTTTTTTGCGAGATTTTTAATGGAAAAATTAGAGAAACTGTTTTCCTCTGACATCTATTTCTTACCTTTTATCTTCTTTGAACTGCTTAAGTAAGAACATTTTGTAACTTTTTATGTCATCCATTGCACTCATGATAAAAAAAGACGTCATTAAAGGAAATAGATGTCAGCAATAACTATGTTAGCAATAACTAGATAAATTTTCGTCAGTCATTTATTTCGATATCTTTCTTTCCAGATCTATCCGCTAGATAACAGTTTTGCATTTGTGGTATATTGATGACAGTGTTAATGAAATGATTTTTGTGTTCTTGAATTTAAGTTCGTTGCAGTTGTGCAACGGCCTTTTCACACGCGTTATGAAAAACACGTCCCGTACGACAATGCCATTATAAAGTGATACGCACAGTTCAAGTAAATTGGCTGCATTTGCAAAAGCAAGAGCAGTGGTAGACGTTTAGTGGAGATCTTGTGGAGTAAGTTTTGTGCAAATTGCTCACGGAATCAGAAGATCGGTTCCTGATGGATCTGCACTGAGAAAAAATGTATGTGGCGTACGTAAAATTGTATGTTACATTTGTAAATCCTGTAGATTTTGGACTTGACATACAGCAAACGTATAACTGAAAAAAGTATGTTTTATAATACTTTCAGTATATGTGTGTCATCTGTTTGTATTTTCCTGCTTTGCTTCGTTGATTTATATACGACGGAAAGATAGAGAAAAAATTCTTCATGAGAAGGTCTAAACTATTTCGTCTCATATCATTTTTCTCGTCATGAAAATGTTTCGTTGATTGATAAAAAAGGAAATGACATTTTGTTGCCTACGTCATTCATAATTGTCAGCGAGAAAGAGATAACACTTGAAGTATATTTATCTTCAACTCGCCTTGATGATGCCCGGTTCTCTTATGTTTTGAGACGGAGAACTACAGAATAGTACAACTCGGAATTTATTGAGCGTTTACGATAATTTTTTATTCGTGGAGAGACAACTGGTGTGGGGGTAAAGGTTATTCCGGGGGGTAGGGCAGGAGCCAGAAGTTTTCGTGGTTTCTACACCAAATGCAACAGCAAAGATAAAGTGATCGGTTGGTTGCGTTCGCTAGTATAATAATATTATACTGATGCTCCCGGTAACATCTGGTTCCTACTCTGCAGCCACAGACACACAGACACACACTAACGCACGGTGTTTTCTCTACTGTATATCAGAGGATTAAGAGCATGCTTCTACAAGCTGCTTATATTTTTCTCTAACGAAAGTTCAATTGCTTACTTTGTTTCCACTAAGATGCATACGTTGCTACTTTACATATACATTCACTTCTAAAGAACTTGGAACTAAAAATAGATTTCTTATTGACATTATAAGCACCCTTTCTCGATTCTTGAATCCTTTTGTCGATTTACTTTGTAAATTCTACAATGTTATTAGTGTGTAACGAAAAAGAAATCCGAAGATTACACACATACACAAATGTATATCTTCTATTATATAAAACTGAAAGTGACTATGCTTGTGACTTTATAACTCTTCAACTACCCGACAGATCTCGATCAAATTTTCAACAAAGATGAGATTCGGGCGTGGAATATTTTTGTATTATTATTTATCTTTGGCGGTGCAACCTAGGGAAGGGGAAGGTATATAAAAATGATCGAAAATGACCAATGTCAGTTTCGAATCCTTAGTTTTTGGTAGTATTGTAAAAAAGGTTTTTTTGTGAAGTTTTTAAAAATAAAAACCGTTCTTTTTCATGTTTTTTTCAAATGTCTGTTTTTTTCTGGCAACTATTATTTATTGATTTATGTTGAAGATTATTGAAATAATCAACAGAACTTGAGTTGAAACCCTCGTAACTTACAAATCGTTTGTTTCTTTGTACCTATACGAGCAAAATTGTGTGATTATTCCTTTCGGACCCAGATCATTTTTGGCGTTTTTCTACATTTTCAGTTAGTGACTTATTGCTCAAAATCCATTCATTCGATTGATATGGTTAAGGACTTGGTTTTTAGAAAATGAATTTGGCTTTTTTTGGTGTAAGGTGCATTGCAGTGTTGCCAACAGGTGGGAAATTATTGAGTGAAATGAAAGGATGAAAATTTACAACAAAAAAAATCCCTACCCGAAAAATCCCGAATTTCAAAATCTTTTATATCTAGCACCACTGCTGCAATATGGGTTCAAGTCCCCTAAAAAATCTTTGGTGTGTTGACAAGATACAGTAAAATTCTGAAGTCGCTGGCTTCCATTCAAAAAGGGAAAGAAAAAATTCTCTCTCATCATACACATGAAATTTTGACACTTTTTGCGCCTCAGAAGCAAAAATCAACAGATATGCCGGTGCTAAATCTTCTCTAATTATCCTATTGAAACTTTTTATGGTGCGTTCTGTATGGCAAAGAGAAAGAATTCAGGTAGTGGTACGTTTGTTTCAACGTACCCAGCAAGAGGGTAATAATAGAGGGGAAAAGGAAATTTTTCGAATTTTTCACCTAAAATAGGGAATTAATTGTTTTAGCTGAAAACACTGCCATCAGACAGATGAAAACTATCTGAAAATAAACCTTGATACTCCGAAAATATATCCTACAAGCATCATGGCGATATATGACAAAGTAAGCATGAAATTTAAAAAATATATATATATCTCATTCTACTTCAGAAATTCACAATTTTCTTACCATTTACAGAAAATGGTTTACTGTAAATCTCAACTGTACTTCCCCTTATTATTCTAGGTAAAACTTTTACGGTGCACTGTGTAGGCTAAGAAAGGGGCTTTTAGACACGGGCACTTTTGTCTGAGTGTAGCCATCAAGATGGAAATAATAGAAATAAAAAGGATTTTTTCCAAAATTTGCCCCTAAAATCTGGAAATAAAATTTTCTGTAGCTGGCAACGCTGCTATCAGACACAAACACAAACTATTTTAAAATAAGCTTTAGTATCCCTTTAATATATTCTACAAGTATTGTGACGATATCTAATAAAGTAAGCATGTCAATAAAAATATCTCATTCTACCTTAAACCACAGTTATCTTTCCAATTAGAAAACAAGGTCTACTGTAAACCTCAACTGTACCTCCCCTTATTATCCTATTGAAACTTTCTATAGTGCGTTGTGTAGGGCAAAGACGAGACTTCCAGATACTGGTACGTTTGTTCCGATGTAGCCAGCAAAAGGGAAATAATAGAAGGAAAACAGATAATTTCCCCCTAAAATCTGGAATTAAAATTTTCTGTAGCTGGCAACACTGCTACTAGACAGGCTCAAACTATCTAAATTAAACATTAGTACACCACTAGTATATCCGAAAAGTATCATGGTGATATTTAAGGAACGAAGCTTCCAATTGCCAAAAATAAATTACGGTAAACAGAAAAGTAGGGAAAAACTAGAAAGATCAAGGGTTAAAACCTAAATACGAATTTTTCGTGCACCACCTAATTACCCCATTGTAACGATCTGTACTTCCGTTTGTTAAGTAAGGACAAATGGTCGATTGGCGTAAGTTGACTTGCGCTCGGACGTATAGGTACGGATTTATAAACAAAAAATTTCCATTTTTCCCAAAATTTGGGGAAATTTTAATTTCCCTAATTGGCAACACTGCGCGCAGGTCAGTCCAATTGACGTTAACAGTTAGGTATCCATCCGAGGTATCTAGCTGTCAAGACTTACGGAGGTCTTTCTACAACGAAAGAAGTTACAAGGGAAAAGAGAAGTAAAGAAAATTCGAAATTAGAAAATTCTCGAATTTTTGACTGGGGTGAAATTTGAGAAGGAAATTCGACACCAGAAGAAAAAAATTAATATAATAAACCATAGTCCAACCATATTTTGCAAAAATAATATCCCGATATCTTAATAAGTGTCCACATAGGAGCGGGTTAAAAAAAGTGACACACCCGTGTGTGCCACTTTGGCCACCTGGGCCACCGAGTGTACATTTGATTACATTTTTTGACTACTAACCGGTGCTGTTGTCTTGACTAATAATATCGTTGTTGTAAACAATAAATTTATAAGGAAAATTTTCTTTCCTTTTTTCACCATACTTCCAACACTGTTGCTGAGATATGCATGGTGTTTCAAAATGAATATCGGGGTTTAAGTCTTCGTAGTACTTATTACATTTTACGTACAATTGTAAGCAATGCATCAAATAAAAGAGCACCTCAAGCAGTATTTGCTACAAGTGTTCGATGTGAGACTCATTCGTCACACGGCACGCATCTAGTCGATAGACGAGAAAGGCCCATAAACTTTCTGCCACATGGCACAAAACACATTCAATTTAGGAGAGTCTCGTGTCAACTGTACCATCTCCTGAGAATTTGCTGACGGCCAGATGCAAACATTTTGAGTGTTCACATTAGCTCTTAGGTGAAATGTAGATTAATCACTGAAGACGACAGGATCAAGAAAATCTTCATTTTATGTAGCAATATTTCACTCTCGAAATTGACACGTGAAACGTAGTCTGTAGGCTTTACATCTGTAGCAATTGCACACGATAAGGACGTAGTTGCAAGCGTCTCCTTAATATTCTTCACACAGACGGTTGCACTGTACATATTCAGTCTTTATTATAACATAAAAAGCTTTCTGCTCTCTAGTCTCCATCTTTGCTACTTGTTGTTTCTAACGGCAGACAGAAGAAACAATGCATGTACATACGTGCGTACAAAACTGTTTGAGTTGCTCTTTCATTTGATATAATATTTATAATTGTAAGTTAATTGTAATAGATACTACAAAGTTTCAAAACCCTAATATTAATTTTGAAACACCCTGCATTACTTCAAATTGTCTCATACTATATTCATATCTTGTAATTAGGCAATTTGTCGCTTAGTGCAATGGCATAATTTGCCGCCTCCCCCTTTCTCCAGAAAGAACAAATCTTAAAAGTCATGATTTTAACTATGCTACTCCAACATGAACAACGAAGGGGAGGGTAAGTGAAGTCGCACTCAGAAAGGCTTAACTACTCATTAAAAATGCAATCCCGTTTTGTCTTTTTCCTTTAAATATTAATCTATTACGTTAGTGAAAGATAAAGCAAACAAGCCTGCAGAGGAAAGATGGTAGTTCTTTTTATAGAATTCAATATCAAGCTTCAATCTCAATGTATCAGTTTGGAATTCAAGTGCAACTAGCTCTTTTATCTTTATTTCTTGATTTTTCTTCTACATCTGTTAACATTTTTTAAAAAACTTGTTTCCACCTTCAATGATAAGGAACTTGTTTCTGACAAAAATAAGACTAGTTGTCATATCCAAACTGGAACAGATATTCACTACTATTCGAGAATTGAATTCTTGCATTTGACAACAATCAAGCAATTTGTGCTCGGATTTATTCGACTATTTGCTTTAGCATTGTCCATGTGACCTTAAACTAATGCAACCTAAACATAATTTATGAATGTAGTATTCAAAAAGGTCAGCTGATTAAATGTAACTACCATCATCATGAAGTCTGTTTCGAACAAGAAATATTTAATTTAAATAATATACTTATGACAGATTTTGCCGGACCCTACAAACTTGCCGCTCCATGCAAATGCACGTGTTGTTTATATGGTAGAGCCGGCTCTGCATATCATATATATCTAGTCCGCACCGCAACTCATTCCTCTTCCATTCTGGGTCAAACATCTAATTGCACTCAAACACGTGTTAATAAGCACCAAATTTTATGTCTCTAACCTTAAGGGATTCCGAGATATCGTCATTTGTTATAATAATGTAATCTGTGCCTCTTTTGTTTGCCAAATGTTTTCCTTATCTTCTACGTAAACTATGAAAAAACGTTTAAACAAACGTGTCTAATTATTTTAAATAATAAGTACATATACCAAATGTCATGTATGTAACTTACAGATATTCGGAGATATAAACATTTTAATGTAGTAACTGCAACTTTTTTTTATCCACCATTGCTCGTCGAATTTCCGAAAAATCCTTCATTAGTGAATCATATATATATATATACCGTATATAGGGTAGTCAAAATAAGTGTTACAAGCCAATATCTCGCGAACTATACATCAAATAAGAAAAATGTTAAGAGTCAATGTACAATACAGAGGGGCCTAAAAATGAGTCAAACAAGAGGTTCCCCCACCCTATTTGGGAGGGAGGGGGTGTATGTGAAAATTTTAAATGGGAACATCGGTTGAGTGATACCTCGTTCGAAAGAGCTTGGAAAATAGGACAATTCTTGTAGGAAACAATTTTTGATATGGGGCACCGTTTCCAAGATGCCCCCCCCCCAAAATGGTCCTGTATCAGATAAAATTGCCAGTACTTATAAATCAGAAACGACTGAGTAGAAAAAGATGAAACACAAAATAAGAAAGGAAAACGCCATAGGCAGCGTGGAATGGTGCTGTCGCGGTGTCCCCAGGGCCCTCATCATGGAGCCCCGGGACCAACTTGAAAATTTCAAATGGGAATATAGGTTCGAGTGATACCTTGTTTGATAGATCGTGGAAAGCCAAACAGTTTAGTACAAAATTAGGACCTCACGTTTGACTCAATTTTTAGGCCCCTCTGTATTGTACATTGACTCTTAACATTTTTCTTATTTGATGTATAGTTCGCGAGGTATTGGCTTGTAACACTTATATTGACTAACCCTGTCTATATATATATATATATATATATATATATATATATATATATATATATATATATATATATATATATATATGTGTGTGTGTGTGTGTGTCTGTGTGTCTGTGTCTGTGTGTGTAAAACATTGTCGTTGTATAATACCGTATACTTTTTGAAAACTACCGGCCCCTTTTTGAAAACAGCCGAAAATAACGATATTCTGGATTTTGGTAAAGATGACTGAAACCATAATATATTGTAGTTATTGTGATCCTGAGAAAAGTATTAGTGGGAATCCAAAAAAGCTACCCTGTAGTGGCCAAACGGTCAGTGATTTGTGGTTATGGCTTATCAAGACTTTTTCTCAGGATCACAACATCTACAACATATCACAGTTTTATCATTTTCATCGAAGTCCAGAATATCACTATCTTCGGCTGCTTTAAAAAATGTGGCCCTGTAGTGGGCAGACGATCAGCGATTGATGGTTATTCCCATTAAGACTTTTTCTTACGTACACAATATCTGAAACATATCATGGTTTCAGTCATTTTTACCGAAATCCAGAATGGTTATCTTCGGATGCTCTCAAAAAAAGTGGTCCTGTATGTTCTAGTGGCCAAATGGTCAGTGATTTGTGATTGTGCCCATTGAGACTTTTTCTTAAAAACACAATATCTACAACATAACACTGTTTCAAACAATTCCACGGAAATCCAATTTCCGTAGGGATTGCGTCTTTTGTCATTTCGAACGGGGCCATTGCCCTCTACAACTCTTTTCTCCCCAAAACGACAAAACCCATATTTCTTACTTTCAAATCATCCCTGCATCGACAGATTTTCGTTCCTTTAAAGTGCTCCTTTTAATCAGGTGGATCATTTTTTGAAAAGGGACTCTTTGCCACCCTTATCCAATTTTCCGAAAGAATTAAAAAATACGTGTCGATTTAATTTGGGTCTAAGTAGTATATATGTGCCAAGTTTGAAGAAAATCGGATGAGGAGAAACCCTTGTAAAACTATCTCCTTTTTCATTTTTACTTTTTGGACTTGACAGTTTTTTTTTTTTTTTTTTTCTCCAAAGTCTTCAATTTCTTCCAAAACCAGTTTTTCGCTACTAGTTACAAGTAACCCTATTCCTATATAGGAATCAATATCGAAATTGGAAATTGTACTAGTTCTCACTTCTGGTTGCAACAGAAGAGTAGGATCGGAGATAAAATATATTCTTAAGATCCTCAATCTATGTTAAAAAGAAAAAAGAACGAAGAAGAAACTTATTTCGCTGTCTCTTACCGTTTTTGCTCTTTGAGAATTCTTTCACTTCCGGTCACATAAACGAAAAGATTGGAGATAGATTCTATTCTCGTGACACTGAATCCACATTAGAAAACTGCTTCTAGTTATTTATTATAATTTTATACTTTAGGGGTTAGAAATTAGACCAAAAATTGTAGTTTTGTACTACTACCACTTTGAATAAAGGAACAAAGATCGAGATAACACTCTTCAGAAGTTGAATCCATGCAGAAAACGGCTTAGATCGCAATCTCTTTAACAGTTTTCGCTGTATGGAAATCACTATTGACACCGGAAGTAGTAGTAGATTTCTACCATTTCCAACCGTAATAAATGAAAAAAACTTGAAAATAAAACACATTCTTGTAGTATTGAATCCACATTAAAAAACGATTCCCTAAAGATTACAATTTTTGTTATGACTTTTGTCGATAGATGGACGGACATAACCGTTCTACAAGAATTTCTTATACTTACGCAGAGTACTTCAGGACTCTAAAATGCACCTAAGTTATTCATTAACGTTACGATTCAATCGAGGTCGTATTTGAATTGAGACAGTATATAAGATCATAGCCATTGTGAAAACTTAAAATAAGTTTTATGTGCGACCGGTCAGGAAAACTTTTAGGAAGAAATAGACTTTGGAATAACTTCAATTCCTGAAAATATGATGTTAAAGAGAATACGGATATTAAAGAATAAAATAATATGGATATTATTGTATAGAATATATTGTGAATTGCTTTTAACAATTTCAATAAACCATTGTTTGATTTGTTCTGAAACTATGGTTATTTTTGGTTCATTAACATACTTTTGTGTTATATAACTTAATCTTTTCCCGTGTGATATCACAGCATTGAATCGTACTTGCAATTTACTAACAAAGAGTTTGACACTTGGTTTGTGAGCAACTTGTCACATAGAACATTTTTTTTTCATGCAACTGTACTTGCAGAGTATTCATAACTTTGTAACAGAATATACGATTATAACTAGATAATCATACTCAAATCAAAGTTAAGCATATCTAAAGGCAAGAATAGGCATATATCTACTACACGAATGATACAAGTCCTGCAAAGGATAATAAGTTTCGAAGGATAACTATTTTCTTCCTGATTCTGCCTACAAGAAGGATTCATATTCAAGAAATTTTCGGTTTTCACATCTTTATGGTATAAGGAACACCAAGAATACTTGAGAAGCGTGAAGGACGTCGTCAACTGCAGCATTAAAGACTTCAGGTAAAAGTAAACATTATCTAGCTCATATAAATCTAATACTTGAATGCTTGTGAGGAAAAAAAGCAATAGTGCATGTATAGGGATTTAAAATACTTGCATTTCTTAATGAAAGTCAAATGAGAAATTAGTTACCTGTATATGGCAAGGGAAAAGGACGATCAAAACAAGTATGTGACGGTATCGTGAAAAATCGGAGAACTTCGAAAAAGAAAATGACAAATGGGACATTATCCAGCATAAATTGACATGGATTGGGATCGAAATGTTAATCTTTCTGCACTAGAGATGCACGCTTAAGTATTGAGGCACTACAAGCTTGAATTGAAATTAAAAGGTGGAACAAACATTACAAAACTGCCTCTTCATGACCAAGTTGCTGACACAGGTGGTTGGTCCAGTGTTCGATGCGAGGAACTTGTCTTTGATACCAAGTTGAGAAGCGTTTCTTATGCCGTTTTAACTGTTGTTCTGTCTCACCCGGGCCAGATTAAAATCCTTAGGACCCTAAGCACTTGAAAGATTTTGGTACTCCCATATACAGTAAATGTAAATTAAATTATAAACAATAATAAAGCATAAAATAAATGTCTATTCATAAAAAAATCACCAAGCTTCCAGTTAGATGAAAAATAATGTTTATTTTTGTATATTTTTGACTTTATTCATATTTGAAAAGTTGTAATATATATATTTCTTAAAAATATTGCGAAGTCTCCGTCAGAGATCCTCAATCATTTGTTACCTCTATCATTACTATTATTTTTATATATGTGTGTTTTTGTGTTCCAGTGACGTTGTACAGAAAGTATACGAATTTCGAAGACTGCATACAAAGTTTTCTCTCCTCGTATTAAGGCTGTGTGTGGAGGTTTTTCCTCCTCCGATTTCATGGCACTTGGTGTGGGTCTGCACTTATTATTTTATATATATATATGCATGTATTTTTTTAAATTTAATGGGGAGAGGTTTTTTGGGGATACTGGTTCAACTCCACTGTTTTACTATTGTGCAATATGGCCCATTAACCATGGCAAATTAGGCTATGCAAAATTTAAGAGGTGCCCCTTCTCTTGATGCCCTAAGCATGTGATTATTTTCCTTAATAGTTATTTCAACCCTGCGTCTGTTAAAGTCTTCGAGGTGAAAATACATCTCTAATCAATCATTCAATCATTGAACTCTAATCAATCAATCATTCAATCAATCACTACACTGTTGATGAATGGAAATTCAACAAGTAAGGACAAAGTTAATAAAGTTCATTGATAGGACTACTACCTTGGTGATAAATAAAGTAAAAAATAATTTGGAATTTTTGTTAACTAGAATATTGTTGTCTGTCTTCCCCTAATACGCATAGTTTTTACGCACATACTACTTGTAATCTATTTTATTTTTTAAGGGAATATGTTCTCTAAATTATGGAAAATAATTTCAAAATTAGTAAATAATTACTTTTTTTAAAAAAAAAAAAAAAGAAATGCTCACTTTGCCTCCTAATGTTTCAATTACCGCAATGGCTTGTAGAAATTGTTGAATACTTTTTAAAAAGAAGTTTTTAGTTTTCGACAAAATTTGCTAATATTCAAACAAGTTTTCAAGAAATATACAAGAAATATACAATATACAATATACAGAAATATACAAGTTTTCAGAACAAGTTTTTTAGATATTTTAGATATTTTTCGGGCTTTAAGACATAGGTTTTAACACCGGTTAGTAGGAAGGTAGGGAACCAAGTCAGAACAGATAAAATAGCAAGTAGAGTAGGTAAAGCGGAAACCTCAGGCGTCTTGGGTATGTAATAGATAGATAAAATATAAGTTTATAATAAACACGGACATGATACTCAACAATCAAATTTAGAGGGTGTGCAGAAGATTGGTGATTAAACAAACATAAGTTTGTGTGAGGGGAAGGATTACAAGGATTGCTTGTTAGTTGCCGGGTTACAGACAGCGTTGCTCCATTTGCTCCAGGGATCAGTACGATGACGTAGCGAATCGTCTTTCAAACCATGACGCAGAGGTCGAAGTGCAGGTGTTGCTAACAAGGGACATCACCCAATTGTCCGGCTCCGATTTCAATGAAATTTTTGTTGCTGATAGAGGACATGTATTCATTACTTGTGATGACGGAAATTTTTGCCATGGTGCATGTTTTCTATTTTTTAATAATTTTTAAAACTTGTGATGTGGTTAATAGAGATTACTGCAGAACTCCCTTACTACCCTTTGTAAACGGAGTGTTAATGAAAGAACAACCATGTAGATATGTATACGGCCTAGGGGGAAGTCGTATGGTACGTATGATCTTGACGGCAGCCATCTTGAAATCCGCCATTTTGAATTAAGGTCAAGTTTTTTAAATGGGAATACAGTAATATGATACATAATTTCGGGCTAGAATTTAATCAGGAAGACAATGGTGAAGTTAGTTTTAAGATGCGCCCATTTGGTGAAAAGTTACAGGCATATTAATTGTTTATACTTACTATGCGTAAGTCCCTTACCTCCGCTTCTAACCCGCGTATTAATGATAATAAGTGGATATAGGTTTCGGTAATACATATTATGCGTAGAGGGAAGTGATACGATAAGGGTATCATTGACGGCAGCCATCTTGAAATCTGCCATTTTGAATTAAAATGAAATTTTGAAAACTGAAAACCATAGCATGTGGCACCAAATTTTAATAGTAAATTTTCCCCAAAAGCCAATTGCATGCTTATTTTTGTTCTATAGTTAACCAGTATGAATTTATGACTCTTCTAATGTGCACGAAACGTCCATTATTCGATCTTTCAAACTGGCAACACTCCTAAATTTCACCGCATGTTTTAAGATTCTAACTGCTACCTTGCAATTGTTTCCATGGTTCATGTTTTCTAAATTTATTAAATTTTTTAAGAGTTGCGATTTGTCAGTTCATGAATAGTATTGGGATAAGCATCCAGCAATCTTTCTGAATTTTGAAGACTTGCCATGTAATTATTTATTAATTTCCTAGACAGTGTAATTATTTATTTTAACCCAGAGTACATGAGGAACCTATGGACCTATGTGATGTAAAGAAATACAAATGAAATTATAAGAAATTGGTGTAACACGAACTCAAAATTATCATAAAATGTAGCCTACATGTTGCGCAAACGACAAACAGTATTTTTTAAAAAATAAATACAACTTCACAACTTTAAAGGAACAGCAGCAATGAAAGAAAATATCAAAGAGACATAATATGACTGTTCCCAACACACTGTTTGTATCGTGAACAAAATATGAAAACAGGTAACTTGTTTATAAAGAGGTGTAACTTAATCGAGTTCCCGATCAATACTGATTATAAATCTTACAAACATGAACCATCGACAACAATCACTAGAAAACGAATGACTTTTTTGTCTGACTAGCTAAAATATTGCCATAGAAAATAATTAAATAAATAAATATACAATAAACAAATAAATATAAAACAAAACAAAAGACCATTGATTTACACAACAATCATATTTCGTTTCCTTTTTTGAAGTGAATATTCAATTTATTCCTCGTCTCATCTACTATTCATTACAAGCTACGTCTCCGGTATTACCTGAATGCAAAGTTGGAGTTCTTTCGTTCTGCGATGATTCATGTCAGTAAACGAGTTTTTGAATTGCAGGTATAGGAAATAAATAATTACATTGCCTATGAAATGATTAATTACATGTCAAGTCTTCAAAAATCAGAAAGATTGCTGGATGCTTATCCCAACACTATTCATGAACTGACAAATCGTAACTCTTAAAAAATGTAATAAATTTAGAAAACAAGAGCCATGGAAACAATTGGAAAGTGCCAGTTGGAATCTTAAAACATGCGATGAAAATTAGGAATGTTGCCAATTTGAAAGATCGAATAATGGACGTTTCGTGCACATTAGAAGAGTCATAAATTCATACTGGTTAACTATAGAACAAAAATAAGCATACAATTGGCTTTTGGGGAAAATTTACTATTAAAATTTGGTGCCACATGGTATGGTTTTCAGTTTTCAGAATTTCATTTTAATTCAAAATGGCGGATTTCAAGATGGCTGCCGTCAATGATACCCTTATCGTATCACTTCCCTCTACGCATAACATGTATTACCGAAACCTTTATCCACTTATTATCATTAATACGCGGGTTAGAAGCGGAGGTAAGGGACTTACGCATAGTAAGTATAAACAATTAATATGCCTTTAACTTTTCACCAAATGGGCGCATCTTAAAACTAACTTCACCATTGTCTTCCTGATTAAATTCTAGCCCGAAATTATGTATCATATTACTGTATTCCCATTTAAAAAACTTGACCTTAATTCAAAATGGCGGATTTCAAGATGGCTGCCGTCAAGATCATACGTACCATACGACTTCCCCCTAGACCCTATACATATCTACATGGTTGTTCTTTCATTAACACTCCGTTTACAGAGGGTAGTAAGGGAGTTCTGCAGTAATCTCTATTAACCACAACACAAGTTTTAAAAATTATTAAAAAATAGAAAACATGCACCATGGCAAAAATTTCTGTCATCACAAGTAATGAATATATGTCCTCTATCAGCAACAAAAATTTCATTGAAATCGGAGCCGGACAATTGGGTGATGTCCCTTGTAAGCAAATTCTGAATCAAGGAACATCAGAACCGCTCCTGTTCGGAGTAAGAAGTCCTAGTTCAATTTCTCTCTCTGAGAAAGGTGCTTGTGGATTGATCCACGGCGAAACTCCCAGGCTTCGTCTGGCTCTCGGATAGCTGATATGATGATGGGCTCTCTAGCACAGACGTCGGGTGGTTCTAATCAAGAGCTACAAACAGAATGACAGGTGACAGTCACCAACAGCGTCAGACCATCGACCAGAAACGAATCACAAGGGCTGCAAAGTAAATTACCACTTGATGAAAGAAAGCCCAAAAGACACCTTGACCATTGTGACATGTTGATTTAAGATTTGATTTTTAGTTTAGGGTCCCTTTCAGCAGCGAGGCTAAATGAGATGTGGACCTAAAACTTTACGTGAACTCCGAACCACATGAGCTCCCGCCGGAAATTGAACCCGGGTCTCCCACACCAAAGGAGTGTACGCTAACTGCTTAGCCACGAGGAAGCTCCTGTGCATTTAAGATACGATTCTCTTGGCGTCTCGACGGAGTGGCATCCTCCCAGAGGATGCTTTTTTCTTTTTTTCTTTTTCTTTTTTTTGGGGGGGGGAATGACGAAGAATCAGGCCATTCTGACTGGGAGGAAAATTTGGAAAGGAATTAAGAAAATTATGACTTATAGTAAAATGGTTGTTATTTGGAGAGCAGGTTGATAGGAAAGGGACATTTCTGCTGACTTTATTAAACTATATTTCAGTTAAGTTACAGAATGTTATGTAATGTAAATTCTCCTAGTAAATGGAATGACTTATATAACTGATGATACGTTGAAGCCTCCTCATTTACAATTTAGGGCGATTTCCTGCTGTGTCGCTAGTTCCATAACCGAAGCCAATCAGTTTCTTTACAATATTTTGAATTAGAAGAAAAGCTCTCAAATTAATATAACTGTTTTGAATACATAAGCATATACTTCTGGTCCCAATCAAAATAGTAGAAACATTTGTAGAACATACAACTAGCTACTTAATTCGCCATGAGATCACCATTAGGCTGAATAACAGCTCTCATTCTTTTTGGAATTCAGTCAGATAAGTTATGAATTATTTCCAAAAGAAATACAGCATTCATTTCCGTTAGCTTGGATATGGAGTTTCAGAACTGGTCACTGACCTTCAATAATGTTGAAGTGTAAGAGGATTGGGTGGGCAACTATACTAGTTCATCCCGAACAACTCCTCAACAGCTTTAGTAGTGTAAATGATCTAATGTCATTTTCAAAACTCTCGTTTCTGGCCCACAGAATAGCGGGTAATTATGGTCGACATATCCACTGTCATATTTCAAGTAGTTGAAAGGTTCGAAGCACTATCTACGTTAGGCCTTTGCCATAAATATGGACTGTTTTTGGAAATAAGATGAAAGACGATCCGTTAGGTAATATTAAGTGACGGGGATCTTCAATCATAAGCGACTCATTTAGTATGATCATGCCATCATTTGTTCGTGCTAAAGTGTTGTTGACGGAGGTCAGCGATTTGGAATTTGCACACATGCTTAATATATGCAACTTGGGTCGAAGTATAATTGTCTCAGGAGCAATGTCGACGCCAGAGAGGGCAAGGGGGCGAGCGGACCCTAGTGAGTATTCTTGCCCCCCAGACTCCTACAATATTAAAACATTCTACATATGCTATTTTATACGTCTGAATCATAACCAATCTCATTGTCAAATTCTACTATCCATGCATTTACGATGTGGCAGATTTGTGCTCAAGCTTTCTTCTTTGAGCGTATATTTCTGTTTTCTACTTTAGCGTTTTTCCGGTAAATTTTAGTTATAGTTCTTTCTTATGATTTTAATTTCCATCAATAAGAATAGGCTACATTGTATATCCGATTCAACTGAAAACAGAACTTACATTGTGAATAGCAAGCAACAATAGTAGAGTCGGTCGACTTGATTTCTTTGCATTGGATCAACTTCGGTTAGAAACAAAACAAAGATAATGGCATGGTCGGCGATTAGGGGGACAAAGGGAGCAGCTGCCCCCACTTTTTGAAGTAACCCATTAATGTATATAGTTTCATTTGGAAATGTGATTTTTGAATACTTTTTTTTAACTTTTTGATATATTACTTGTTCATAAAAAAATAGTGCCATATAAATTTGCCGTTGCGTGAGTACGTATTGTTTGTCTTCCAGTGGAGTTAAGAAAGCTACAGATATTGAGTTTTAATTTCCACGGCTCATGTACTTCTTATTCCACATTAATCAGTAAGTCCTGTTTCATACAGCCTAGTTGCTGAAAGGACCGTTAAACTCTAAATCAACTCAACACAACAATTAATTGCTACCGAAAATAACCCAAAAATTAACTTATTGGATCACAACAAATTCCACACTTTCATTTTTTTTTCTTACAAGGGCTTCATATGGTAATCAGCCGCTTTGAAACTAATTGAGAGAACATTTCGAAAAAAAAAAAAAGTCTTCCACAAGATATTCTTTAATTGCGCAAAAATTAGTAGTTCCAAAAATATCCGTTCTTCTTTCTAATAGTAAGGAATATTGATTAAAACGGGAGTAATAAGAACTTTTACCTTTTCCATTGATTCGCAGTGTAACATACGAGTGAAGTGGTGTGTTTAGGGGTGTAAGAGTATGTACAATTACATTTAGAGAATTCAACATAGTTGTAGGTTTTAGGATTATTTTGTCTAACTGGAGTGTGGAGTGATTCTATGTATTGTGTTTCTATGTGTTCCAAGAAAGTGAAAACTACACCTAATGGATACGAATATGTCTCGGGAAGCTGAGAAAGCAAATATTTCTTTAAATGTCGTAGCATATGCTTGTAGTCTTTACTGTCTTTCATTTTCTAAGAATAATAACATACGTTTAATAGCATGTGTGGAATTAAAAATTAATTTGTTCATTATTCCCCAATTTCAATATAACTTTTGCAAAACAAGCCTCATTGTTCATTACTATGGTTAATAGTAGAGTGTCTATTTATTGGGTTTGCAAATTTGTTATTAAATAGTCTGATCACAAAATTTTTCGGACAGAATTTTAAGATGTTCATGAGCAAGGAATCAAATCTCTTTTTACATCTTCGTTGTTTTAGAGTACAAAGGACTAGTACCTACTTCCGTTGCTCTTGTCAATTTTCTTTATAAAATATGAATTAAGGTATTTTAAGTGAAAACGATAGTATCCTATTAGTTATACAATCTTTCGTCAAACGAATGGTTAGAAACAACCAGGGAAACTAACATTGATATACAAATATTCAGATCATGTCTTGCCCCCCCCACTTTTAACGTCCATTCGCCGCCACTGATAATAAGTATTGTATACATCAAATAACTCGTATGTATTTATCCAGGTTTGAAGTTTCCTATTACAAACTTTGTTTTATTTAAAAGTTCTATTCTCCTTTTTCTGAAACATTATTCTCGGCATTATTCATAGGATGGACTTATAACAGCTTAACTTGCGAGTAAAAGAGCTTAATTTTTAGAGGCAATAAAAAGAGTTGTGGTTTCCCTCACTGCGAATGATAATAATAATAATAAATGCATAGAATTAAACTGATTAGTTCCCAATGAAACAAATTGTCAGGGTACATATATATATATACTCGAAGTTATTTTATTTCATATTATCCCACTAATCATTCGTCATTACATTCATTTATATTTTGACGCGTCAATTCTCTAAATAAACACGAAGCAATATTTTTTTTATTACGTCGCGATACATTTATTATATCGACATAGTTTCCAAGAAATAATTACCTTTTGACAACTAGTATATTTAAAAATAAATACAAGTAAAATTTATCCCGCTCGCATACACACGTACATTTTACACTCAAATTGATAACATGTTCCTTTTTCTTGTTTCAAAATATAATTGAGTAAAGAATAGTAATCGTACCTACAATAATTAATAATTTCTTCTTTAACTTCTTTAACCTAGACATAGTTTGCTTTTAGATTCATCTGTATTGTTCAGCACTGTTAGTCGTATATGATTAACAGAGTAACATTATATATATATATATATATATATATATATATATATATATATATATATATATATATATATATATATAATCTTATGTTTATAGACTAACATAGTTTTAACAGATTCTCTGCTTGATAAGTTACATACTTTGCCCTTTTTTTCTGGTTCACAGCTTTCTTAGATGTAATAAAAATCATAACAAAATATCGATAAACTTAAGTTCATGTTTTTCTTGGTCCTGTGTTATGACTTATCAGGAATTTTTCTCATCTAGGAATATATCATTTCAACAGATTACTTAATACATACATTATTGTTCTTCTTCCTCTTCTTCTTGTTCTAATTATTATTGTTATTATTTCGTTATTCACATTAGTGTGTGTACTCTAAATTTTGTTCTACGAATATCAATCAGGGACAAATATAAGGTTTGTAGAGTGAGACGTCTTTGTTAGAAGAGAAGTAAATGTAGAAATGCATGAACTCTCTGATTAATCGTCTTGTTTTTATGGCTCGGTGGTGTGAATTCTACTGACAAAATAATAATAATAATAATAATAATAATCATAATAGTCACTTTATAAGTAATAAATTATTCTGTATTTTCATGTTGGAATGAATTGGATACATAAGATTTCTCAAATTTAAATTAGAAATACTTTACTATTATATTGGTCTGCTTTCTTCTTTCCACTTTTATTAAACATATACATATATTACATAAACATATATTACCATCTAAGGATCACATTTCCTACAGGATCTGGAAAGAAATTTTGATACTTTAAAATAGTAAGTTGTTTGCCAAGAGAGGAACTGAACAGTACCGGTATTCGAATTAAACTTCTCGAGGGGAGGATGCTTGTGTATTGGCGATATATATGTATAAATAAAAATTGCATAATATATACGGTATTATAATACTACGCTGAGAACAATAATAATGCCTGTTAAGTAATAATAGCAACATTACTAACTACTATACTAATTAATGGAGAGAACTATTTCAAGAGTGTGTTTGTTGTAATTAAATTCCAATATTAGAAATTGTCTTCACATGTTTATCCAGGAGAAAAATATATCCCCGGCAAGGAAGGCACCGAGCAGGGATCAGTTGTGATGGGGGTAATATTCCCCATTCCCCCGCTAATTCGAACCCTAGGACTCAAACATTTGTTTCAGATAATCCCATACTGGGTCTCATATATTAGGTAAGCCAGCAGAAAATCTACGTCCCAACTACATCATTTCCAAAAGCCAAAAAATGGAACCTACAGGTTTGATTAATCAAAAGAATTACCGTTTGCATCCACAAATTTTTACCATCGCTCAGGTAACGATTTGATTTCGTGGCAATAGCAGTATGGAATATGCGATGAGAAGAAATAATCTATTAATGGCAATAATCTTTATGTGATTTAGCGGTATTGCATGTTAAACACTCCATTGATCTAAATGTAAACGGTAATAACTGCTTGCAGCTTTATGTACTGTGTTCATGTAGATTGAATATTAAATTATTATATTGTGGCCCACAAAGAGCAACTACTTATGGATTTGAAATAAATAAATAATAACCTCTTTTTTTAGTATTTAGTTGTGCAGTTGAAAGTTTATATACGCTCCAATTTATTACCAAGTATTTGTTTCGAAGCTTTGGGCCAGTCTAATTTAATATTTAATTATGATTGAAACATTTAAATTGTCTTTTGCAAGACTATCCGAATCATGAACAATGGGTAAATTTTCTTATAGTGATTCTACACTCCATTTACTAATTCTAATTTAACATACACAAGATTAATACCTTTTATTTCGCCTATAAATTTCCATTTTATTTTTCTGTGGAGAAATTGAAGTTTTTTTTTTTTTTTAAAAAAAAACAAGTCTAAATATAATTGTAAGATTCAATATTATTATTTCAAATACAATAGAAAGTTAAAGAAAAATCACTGGATAATGAATCTTAACTTCTTATCTCTTGCATAACAATGATATAATATTATCAACTAGATCCCTTATTAGACATAATTATGAAATCTGCTGCACTGTAAAAGTACTGGCATGTAACGGAACAACATTAGTATGTATTAGAGGGAGAATTGAACTTGGTTAAGGACGGGAAGAAGACTTTCAATTAGATACAACTAAATATAAATTTGTAGAAATTCATGACCAAAACGGGCTGGAGAAAAGAAGCAGAGAAATTGCAAAACTTGGAAACAAACTATAAGGACAGCTGGAATGTCTTAATGTATATCGCGATCAGTCTGATATATACTGTTATGTTATGTAACTTTTTCTTGAGTCAAAATGATATGATTAATGATAGGTCTCGGTGAGTCTATCTCAAGTGAATACAATAACGTAGTTAATTTCAGATTAAGTAATAACCTACACACAAGTATTATTACTTTCACTGAAGGCAATGATTCTAAGGGTATTTCCGTGGAGTCCTTAGAGAATTTTTGTTGGGATCCAATTTTTAGGAAGTAAGAGACTCAGTGGAGCTCAGACTGACATATCTCAGCATATACTTAATTCTGTATTTTGATGTACATTTTTGCTAAGTAGGTGTTAGTAAGAGTATACATTTTATGGCTTTGCAGTAAAACTTCTTAACTATTTCACTGTCCTAAAGGTAACACTGTCTATGATTTATGTACTAGTTTATATTGTTTGGTTATAAAGTTATTAGGGGAAACTGAGGTATTCGTGAACACTGGGATAATGCCAAACACCAAAGTTTAGGCCGAGGAAGCTTGTTACAAAACAGACGAATTTGCTGCATGCTAGCGGAGAGACCTGACAAAATGTTGCATAAATTTGGTGACAGTCAGTTGAGTGGCTTACCAATGATTTGTCGATTCACTTGTAACGTTGATTCGACAATCTGAACAAGGTAACTTGACTCTTATCTTATCTATATTGTTACAGATAAGGCTATTCTCCTATATTTGAGTATTCATTCTTTGTAATCTTACTAGCCTGTATGCAATCAACAATCAGTTTCAACTGTAACTATAAAATGGTAACTATAGAATGGGGAAACGCCGGATAGAATGCCATTTCCCCGGAGTGTCGAGACTGACCGATGGTGTGAAATAAATTATCATTTTTTTTATTTTTTTAAGTTGAAAAGTAAGTAATAAGTTAATGAAATTGGTTTGGGAAATAGATCATATCTTGGTAATAAGCGTTATCAGTTTTATTAATTAAATTAGTTTGCTATAATTATTATTTTAGGCCATTAGCAGCCTCCTTCATTAATTTATAATCTGTAACCCTATTTTAGATAACTGATCCTTCACTATCTGCTGCAGTTTTTTCTGTGTGTGATTCACAGTGGTTTACAAATTTATTTTGCCTAGTAGCGTCCACTACCAGTTAACCAATTTCGTTCAGCCTATTAACTCATTTGAACATTGGACTAATAAAGAATACTGTAATTGGGAGCAAAACAGTTATGCATACATCTACGATTACTACGATTCCAGATAATGTTTCCATTTTTATGAATATTTTATTTACTGCACCGTTATTTTTGAATTTTGTTTTTCATTAGAGTACATTTTGTTTAGCCTACTACCTATTATCTTTCATTTGTAATAGTTTCAATGATGAGGTCTGGCCGTGTTTCTCGTTAACCTGAGAAATGTTTGTAATTATAATTCTTATTAAAGATTTAAATACTAAATTACTGTATAATTTTAATGTATTTTAGTGCATTTCGCTTCTTTTTTAAGGAAAGTTTAAAGTAAACAGTATGTTCAAGATTACCCCGACTACTGGTGTAATCTCGAACATAGGTACATTTTTTAAAAACATCTCACTGATTTGTTCAAAATGTTACTTTTGATTTTCCTCTGCTCTTTAGTTAACAGAAAAAACACCAAGCTTTCTATACACAAGAAATCTTAATTTTATCACTAAATACAAAAGAGTTATTTATAATCAAAGCTTAAATGTTCGTGAATACCCCGGTCTCTTCTATATTGAGTTTGACATAGAATAATAAAGTACTGGTGGATTTGATATAACATTCTTTATTATAACTTTGATTATCATCAACTACACGTTGCACTGCCTAGTCATTGGAAAATCTTTCCTTCGTAAATAGTGCTCGAGATGCCGGAAGAGATAATAGGTGGTTCGAAAGATGTCAAGATAATACAGTGTGTAAGGAAGAGGTTTCTTCTGCAAATCATGGACAGTCTTTCAGCGTCGTCTGGGTAATATTTGCTTGAACATTATCATGCAACACGAGAACACAATGTATTTAATATTCTGTAGGCTTTCTAGTACAGTGTGCTACATTTTAGAGTTTGATACTGTGACCAATCACAGTGATGGTTTCGTCATAGCAGAAAAAGACATGATGTTTCAACCCCACCGTAAATCGCCATACAAGCTAAAACAACTTCTAGTGCTTTTGGATACCACTCTGGACTTTAGTCAGAATCAAACCATGGTCCTGATAGTTTATGATTGCCATAGTAGATCCACTTTTCATCAAAAGTGACAATCCAATCACGTTAGTTCTTCAGGTTATTACTTACACTCAGAGAAATGCAAACTTTCGGAAGGTATTCTAGTTGACTGTCGTAAAGTCGTGTGGCACAATGAGCCTAGTTTTTCATATTACTGATTGTACTGGGCCGCCAAATGACAGTGATATGCTGTATGCTTTACTCGACTGCAATGGCACGAACACCTTTCTTTAGTTTCACTTCCGTGGTGTTCCTCAGGAGCTCATCCAAACATTATGTTGGTTTTGGTCATCGGGCTCATTTTTGAATGTTGCGTCACCGCAATGGAATGTCACAAAACAACAACAGTTTGTGCTCACTCTTCACTCGTGAACCAAACATTTAGTTAATGTTTCAGATAGGTCCGAAGAGTAGGTATGACGCATTATCAGGTCTAATTAACCATTTACAATAAACAAGTAGAGAAAGTGGTAGTTAGTTAATTCTTTTCCCGCACTCAAGTGACGATACGAACTTCAAGTTTCAAAACACAATATGTAATCTATGTATCGAGTCGTTGATTACAGTGGTTCCAGTAAATTTTATTTGCACAAAATGGTCTTAGCGTTATATTACAATATGAAACAATGTTAATAAAACATTGAATGACTATTTAGAGATAATAATTACATCCTTCTAGTTACCTTCTTAATCTCCATCTGTGCAGTTTTATGAATCTCTGTTTCTTGGAAAATGTTCTTAGCTATTAATTAGAAATATTTTACTACAAATGTTATAGATGAGCGTAATCGCAACTTTACCACTTTCAATCCTAATTCCGAGTATCATTCCGGGTATTTTACTAATACAAACAAACGAAGTCCGAGTCTAGCTTGAACAATACGTATGACTCTCTCATATACCTTGGGCAGATGGAAGTCGATTCTTGGTTTGTTTGAAAACTATTATAGATCACCGTAAAGCAAAAATTAAGTGCTTAACATCTAGCGAAAATATTTAATAATCTTATATTCTGAATCATGTTGTCACTTTTGCTGTTTTGCTGAAATCCGCTGCGAACATTTGTAAATGTTATGCGTTAAGATCATTTAATATTTTTAGTAATAATACATCAATCAATTCTACATAGGTGAAGAACAGATAGTAAACTGTGTAGCAATTTTACATAATCAAGCAACAATGAATAATTTAGTACCTATGAAAGTTACATTTGTTGCAATAGATATGAGAATGAGAAAATATTTGTTTGAAGTTATATTGTAGCAACTACATCTGATAATAAAAGGAAAGGTGGCATTGACCTTAAAATATAGTATTTAAATATTTGCTTGCCAGGTATTGAGCATCTTTACATTTATTTACCATCTAACATACGTTTTATAAAGTGCATTTAACTGACAAGAAGCTGGAATTTGCTTTCCTATATAAGGCCAGAAGAGAAAGTATTAAATTTTATTTTGGAGTATTAAATTTTAGGGTTCACACTCCAATTGAACAATATGCTGATCTTATTTAATATCTGTGTTACAGAAGAACTAAAGTAATACAAGACAATTGTGGGGATGAAAGTAAAAGAAAAACAAACACATGATATAAACACAAGGGGACTATTCTAGATATAAGCGATGGATGTAGAACTGAAATAAACTATGAGGTATATCCATTTAACTTTTACTTCATCACTGAGGAAGTAAGCATAATTTAGGCTACAAATTTTTGATAACTCTGACATGTTTTCGACTTTTGCAGCTCCAAATGAATAAACATGACCGACATATTAATGATTAGGCTCTTGGTCAAACCTGGACTTTTTATATACTTCTGTCACAGGTTTAGTTATGGATCAATGAAAGCTGTTTGTAAGATTACACATATGTAAGAATCACTGCACAACACTTTGTATCAGTACCAGAATGTAGTTCTCGAATTGAAGGCGACAAATTTAGCTCAATACTTCGTGGTTAGTTAGTATTTAAAAGCAAGTGACGCAGGTAGCACGTAGGTAATACAGAATGCGAACCGAGCATAAAGTTAGTTGATAACTGGATTTTCGAGCCTTCCGTGATCTGTTTGTTACGTGAAGTGATCTGTTATAAGCTTGAGTGTTACGTGAAGTGATCTGTTATAAATTTGAGTGTTACGTGAAGTGGCAAAATTGTGACATGTTGCGGTTTTCTTTATTAATATTATGTATGAATGATACAAGTATTTAAGAGTTTAACAATTTTAAACTACGATACAGTTTAAAGATTCCACGATACAGTATAGTATAAACATTTTTGCTCTTGTATCTTTATGTATACATTTATAAGAGTAAGGTCTTGCTTGTGCATTAGACGAAGGCATGCGTGTAGTACTTATTCATGATGTTTGTATAAAATATCTTGAAGACCATTGTTATTTAGAGTAGTTTCTGATTTAGAATTTAGTGCCTACATTAATGTATGAATACGCTATACAATTGACACCCATGAAAATTAAGTAGGAGTCGATTTCCTGGGCTCTGTGTAAGCTTCACTATATTAAATGAACGTATTAATTTCAAGCACCGTTAGCTTTGAACTAGATGATCATTATTCTTAGTACTTTGAGTTGCAAAGATTTATGTCCAACCAGGTGACTATATAAGGCCGGTTTATCCATGCGCCTGCGATACAAATTTCAGGACCGTCGCAAACTGAGTAGGCCGTTTTTCACTTACTGTTGTGTTCCCGGATGCTACTGATAATGGTGGAAAGGCAATATGGTTACCGACCTACTAAATCAAAATTTGAAACGTTTCGTTTCGAATTCACTCATGTCTATATTCGTCGATTTCAGACAATTAAAAACTTCAAATATATCTGTCAAAGTGGGTGCTGGCATCGCTTCGGATTGTTGGAAAACCGAACCATTGTGGATAAAGTCTCAAATGACAAATGTATTTATAAATTGAAACCACATGACCGTCCAAGATCGTAACTACGAGCAGCCGGAGTTTCAGATCCCGATGGTTGATGATCCGACCATAGATAAAAACATTCATTTGCTTAATGTAGAAAGAAACGTGACATTTACGCAAGTTCGTGCATAAATTCTATCTAACGTTTCCTCACCGGGACGAATTCCTTATCATCCAATGTACACTACTATACGTATGTTGATCCTTAACATCTTGAGTAAAAATGAAGTTATTTGACTATGCGCTTACTATTTGGTCCTGCTTCAAGGAGGAGGGGGCACTTGGAAATGTTACTCTTCATTGTATTTAAATTGTATTTGTTGTACTCAGATGTTATTGTAAGTGTAAATATTCATTTATCTTTCTTTTATATTTGTGACAACATTAAATGTAAAACAACGCCACCTTTAAAAAAAAAACACATTCACAACTTAATTAAAAGCCAAACGTATTATAGATTAAGAGCTGTTGTTAATGTTTAAAGAACCATTTCAAGAGATAATAAAAGCATATAACTGTTCACATTTGAAAGCATAAAGATTTACTGTTCAAACAGCGAGAGTAACTTAAACACGATTAGGTGAACTAAGATATTCTCAAAAGATTGTTTACCGTAGCTCACTACATGGTCTGTCTTTTATGAAGCCAAATATGATTTGTATGTTTCTCGAAATCATCTTAATTATTCATGTATTCCCTGAGCGTACGTTCTTTCACTTGATTGAAAGTACAATTATTATAAAACAGTGTGGGGATTAAAGAATAAGGAAACTTTTGTTGTGCTTACCTTTGGTGTGGCTACAAGAATGGCTATTTAGTATAGTTGAATTGTTTATATTTAGTTTACAGATATATTAAAACTGAAAACGTTATTACACCATTAGAGAATGACGTAATCCCATCATGTTGAAACCAACTACAGACGAAGTACCTATCACGGGAGTTTTAGTTTCTCTATATTTTAATGATAGCTTAAATTTTTCTGTTCGCATGTCTGCTTGGTCTTCTAAAACTCATCTTAAACTACGTAAAAGACCATTTTCTGATATCCAAAGAGTACAATTATCGTAAACAAGATATTTGGTTCATCTAACACGAGAGTGAGGGATATAATTAAAATTTAGGTAGAAAATAAGGTTTCATTATCAGAAAATAAGATTCCAAGGATTCGTTTAAAATTATAATTTTAAAATCAACTTGAAATAAATTCAAATGGCAACAACTGCAAATAGTTCTACCGAAATTTTGAAAGCATAACCTACAATATGATTATTAATATTCAACTTTTAAATATTGACATGAACATGGTAATATTAAATAGCAAAAGTAGAAAAATTTAGTAATTAGTTTTATTTCGTATCATCCACAACAAGGGTATTTTTGTAGCTATGAAACAAACACGTTAACTAAAATAAGTTTAACACTAAAATTGTAATACGAATCAAAAATATTTTCAGTATACGAAAACTTGCAAAAAGAACATTTTTCTTCAAACTAAAATTCTGAGCCTAGAAAATGAAACTAAAGAGAATTGAGTGAATCAAACAACCTTAACAAAAATGTCAATTATATAAAGTTGAGTAAACCAAAAGTATCTAAAGAAATACTGTTGAATTACAAAAGATAAATTATAAAAAATGAAAAAAATGGCAACTGAAACGGTTTACAACTAAATATTACAAACTAACTGATCTTAAGTAACAAATTGTCAGAAATAAAATTAAAAAACAACCAACGAACATATCCAAACTCAGATTCTTAACTAAAATTCAAATAAATATTCGGCTAAAATAAAAAAGAATTTTCAACAAACGAAAAGATTTTAAACAATACTTTTTCGACTACAAAACTCACTAACATAAGACTTTCAACCGCAAAAAGTTTCATGTTAGAATGATATAGCAACTAAAACTGTAAAGAAGCAACTTTTCGTAATCTAAAATCTTTCAAATTAAAAACAGCTAAAACGAGTAAGAAAAAAATAATAATAATTTTTCAGGCAAAAATATTTAAAAGAATTATGAAATTATTCAATTACAAAAAATCAAACTACAAAATCTGTCCATTAAAGAATCCTGAATAGCTATTCATTTCTAATACATTAACATAGAAACAAGAAAATGTATTTCATTGAATTAAGAAACACTGTACAACTAGTGGTAAATATTTTTAAAAATGTACTTTAAAATATAAAATAAACAAATACAATACATGTAAAACTTATAAAATAAAAATGTTTGATAAAATTTATAGGTTACCATAATAAGTTTTCATTACTAAAATCTATTAGTTTGAAAATTATTTTGCCTAATATTTAAAAAAAGTTTCATTTATTATTTTTTGAGGTTTAAACTTTTTTTAAAAAACTTTGGACTTACTAAAAGAACTTAAGCGTTTTTCACTCACTGAGAAAATTTTAGATTGTATTTTTCAAGTTGTAACGAAATTTAACATATCTATGTAAAAACCGCATATAAAGAGACCGAACAGATTAGAATTAAAAATCCGGTAAAACTGTAGATTGAGCAATTAAGTATTTTATAATATTTGACTCACTAAGCTCTCATTGTACTAAGTTAAACATTTTGCTGACTCAACTACCTATTGAGCAAAATAATTGCGCTAATAATTCACCTTTGAGGGTGACGAACGATCGTTGTCTCCTTCAATGAGTGTGGTGAACGTAATGTTAAGAAATATTTTCAAGGAATAATTTAACAATTGCTACAATGAGTTAATGAAAACTACTCTGCGAGAAGCAAATTACAGTAAATCATTTTTGCCAATGATTACTAAATATTGTCAATAAATTAACCAATAAGATTTTAGCAAAAATAATAAAACAGAGAAAGTAACGTCATAAGCAAACATACTAATATCGAAAATGTTTAAAAGGAGTGCAGATCTCCTAAATTACGAATAATACTCCAAAATCACGACCAACCTTCTTTTAAGAATACATTGACACGTATTTGTACAGTAAGATACGGTACCTATTATATATATACAATCATCTGAGAATACAAAGACGACCAAGTCAAAATATTATGCTAACAACAATCTACGCGTATAAGATAGTTCTACAGATACCCGTTTAAATTATCATATAATTTTAATGAGTGACCTTTCGAAAAATATATGATCTTGATTTTGTATCCACAAAAATTGGTGTAATCATGGACGATCCTTAAATCCGTTCAAAGAATTATGCAAGCTCATCTTAGATGACGAAAGTCTTCAAAATTAAATTTCTTTTTCAATTTATTACCTGTTGAAGGGAGCGAGTAAACCACTAAAATTTACAGCCTTTGACAAATGTATCCCCCTTGCTCATGGTCAATGTGCACTTGTAACATTTTGGTCAATTTTCAAAATTAATGCAATCACTCACCCTTGGAGAGAGGCGATCCTGAATCAACATCCACTGTCGAAAGTTTGACATTTTGACCACTAAAATTTTAAAAATTATGGGGCTAAGGGCAAAATGTTTACTCGCTTAGTGATACCAAGCGGGATCATGTTACTGGTGCCATTTTCCAATATTCCGGTTACTATAATTTAAAGAGAATAAGCCTGGGCGATAGAGGAGCCATCTTTATCTATATATAATGAAAACAATAGACTATGCTTATTGTTTTTCTCATACGAAAATGAATAACGAATAATCCTTTGCAAAATATTTAATTGGTAAATCTATTTTTTAATTAAGGGGATCATGTAGATGAGATATCGGTAAGTTTGTACTTAAGGAAAATTATTTTCTCAGAAAAGCGCACCCATTCAGGCTGTTTAATTTTCTGGATCAAATGAACTTCGGTCTACGTGTTTTACTACAGGTACAGTTGAACATAGAGGAGAAATTAATCAATATTTAAATTTCGGAAACTTCCCTCAGTGCCAAATAAATCCTCATCTCTTTTGGGTTTCCCTGGTCTTCTGGACTCATTTGTTGCCTTGTTTCCAATATCGATTATCCATTTCCTGTGATTTATCATCTCTTGTGTGAATTTTGCTGTAAAACAGAAAGACGAAAAAGTATTGTTAATGTTTAAAATAATTTCAATATCTATCTTGGAAACTTAGATCTCAAACATTCCACAAAACAGCCCATGAGATGAGTCACTTAATGCACTAGGAATTGAAGTGTACTTTTGGTCATAAAGACTAAAACCCAGATATTGCACATAACCGTAAGACGTTGGCAATTCTATTACGCTGGGAAAGAAGTAAAGTTTATTTTAGAGCCAAAGGGAAGCATGTCTATATATGGAAAATTAAATGTGTAAAGTCTCCGAGACAAACTTCAAGCTAAAAGTAAAAACTCTGTATGGATGATATTATTTACTCGAACCCCACTCTCGGTGGGATGGTGTGGAATTTAGTGCAGAAATTCCATTTTGTTTAATAAAACCGCAAATTATGTAAGCTACGCCAACCAATTTAGTACAATCGTTTTGTTGTAGTTGCGCCGAATGTATTAAATTGTTGGAGCTTCCTATATATATACTGTATGTACTATTATTAACAATATATCTATTTTGTTGATTATTAATATTGAATTTATTTCTGCACACATAAATAATATTCTTTTTAAAATATTGCATGATTTTCACTTCAAACTTAGAATTGAATTCTTATCATTTTTCTTTTAAAACAACGAAAGAATAGTACAAACATTATATATTTTTTCCTCACAATGTACTTATTATAATTGTTTTACCAATGTTTCATTTACCCTCTATTAATTTCTACTCAGCACAATATAAACATCAACAATATTTGTGAACACATGCTAACATTATTATTTATCATCGCAACCAACCTGCACATGCGAATACAACCCTCCAATGTTAATGTTATAATTTCTATTCCCATGCAAACTTCATGAAGTCATGTCTGGGAATCATCAAACATTCATTTCATAACGTTCGCTTCCTCATAAAATAAACTCCTAGTAATATACTTTTCTTTCTTTTTGTTTATAGTAACGTTATTCTGAATTAGTTTTGTACTTTTCGATACTGGACTTACTATGTAATATTATCATTTTTGTATTTTTTCAGTGTCGAGGTGTAATTGTGGAGTTACCACAAATAAATCCTTCATAAACTGCCCCAAGTTGAGTTCATGACTACACCAACACATTGCTCGAAAAGCATCGTATACAGAGTGGGTCGCAAGACAAAACCTCTGTTGGACCTTCTCCACAGAGACAGTGATTCAAACGAACAATACGACCATTAAATTATCATCATTTCAGTTTTGCTTCAAGTGTCTATTCGTCGCCCCTGGCTGTTTTGGGGAACAGAAAGATCAATCGTCAAAATCGTCCTTAGTTTTATTATATTTTCACCAGGACAGTGGTACACAGTGTGAGAGAATCTTCGTCCCAGTTTTGGAACAATAACATAAATGTTGGATGACAGCAGACTTAAACAATGAAAGTGATCTGTTCCATCCAAAAGGTAATCTTCTTCTTCTCACAGCCTTGGTTTTTAATTTTCTTTTCTTTTTCTTCTTTTTTTACCTTCTACTTCATATAATCTACATTTCATAATTTTGTAACTGCTGAGTTTCATTCATGGATTTCAAGCCTATCCTTTGTTGCATGAAGATTGTCAGTTTCCATCTTCATCTTATATCCCTCTATTCCGAAAAATTTATTAGTCAACATTAGTAATTTATAAGTCAACATTGGAGCTACTTAAGTTGATATTTCTCACTAGCATAATAGTAACAGAAAATGTTAAAACACAATATTCGAAAGGTGTTTAAATACTTAGACGTAATTGTTAGAAATAAGAGTTAAGTGAATTTCGGGGCAAAAAGTAGATTATTGAAGAGTAATGAGTCTTACTGTTCTATGCAAAGCCTTGTATCATTGCAATTGATGACAATAAACTACTATTAAAATTGTATAGGCAAAAAGGTTTGTCGATAGTTCGGAATATTTTTTAAAAAACGTATTCTCATTGTTATCGAAAACAATGTTTAGTATATTTGTTAGTTAGGACGAAACACATGTAGTTAGGTATCCAAGAAAATTACATAATGCAAAACTTTCTGCTTGATTTAAGTTATTAGTTAATTCGAGAAGCTTAAAATAGGTGATCTTTTTCTTTTCTTTCGCATGAGAAATACACTCAAGATGCACACATTACTTTTCAAGATCAAGATAAATATATATCTAGATAGTATAAGGAGATAGTAGAAAATACAAGTATCAGTCATAAGTATTGCCATATTTCTACAACTCACAATAGGCGCGTGTATACGCCGTGACTGACCGTAAGTACAAGTTCGGACTGACCTAAGAGATAGAGTGACAAACGGATTATCACGGATTTCGTAACGCTGTCTATTTCCTCAATCAGATTTTATTGGAAGTGACTATGCGTGATCCACAATGTCTGATACGTAAACTATAACTGTAAGAGTTTAAACGTAGATATAAATATGTGGTAGCAACCCAAACCCTTTGCCATGCGAAAGGGGAAGATGCTGGGAACCAGTGCACAGTAACTATTCGGTTGCAGAAATTTTGTGCATGTTGTAAGAGTGTCGAAGTTCAGCCAAGGTCCACACGTTCCAAGATAATAGATTCTGAAGTCGTTTGTTTCCCACTTCACTCTAATGGGTACCTTCAAGAACTTGAGAAAACCGCGAGCAGCCACAGCATTTTGCCACCTGAGTTACCCAAACTCACGCATAGAAGAGAATGAAGGAGTGCCGACAACTGCTGCAAAATCTGCATAACGAAAAGTTTTCTTAAACAGGTTGTCACATGCGATGAAAATTTGCACTTTTTCCGAAATCTGAATGTATAAATATAGTGGTTGAATAAGGGTCAAGTCCCAGAACCGGTATTCAAACATAGTCCTTTCAGGCATAAAATGTTATGGGACTACGAAGGAATAATTAACTTCGAGTTTCTTTCTAACGATCGTACTATCAATGCTGACGCTTTTCTCGGATCAGATGAAGCAGAAGTAAGCTGCACTATGCCAAATATATCCTGCACTGGTGAATCGAAAGTGCACTCTGCTGCAACATAAAAAACAAAAAGCAAACTCGGCACGAAAGGCACCTCTAGAAATACAGGAATATGACTGAATCGAACTACCGTTCTATCCGGCATATAACTTTGATCTTGCTGCTTCAGAGTATTCCCTATTTTGATCCATGCCGGACTTCCTGAAATCACGATGCCTCACAAACAACCAAAAAGTGAAAATACGAGTATCTGACAGCTTTACCTTTTGGTACAAGACATAATGTCGGCTTGAAATCAATGAACTGGCAGAAAGATGGTCGCAGATTGTTAAAGACGAGGGGCTATAATTTGAATGTTAACCTTCTTTCATCGTACTGTAATTAATCCAGGTATGCTATTTATCAGAATATTCCAAGATTTATGGCAGTCTTGTAGTATGAGTAAAGCAATATATTGGGGATGTAAGTGACAACAATTCTGCCTAATTAGAGTTACCAATAATTAGACTTGATGGAGATACCCTGCAGCGTGGAACCAATGGTAGCTAAAGGTAGACATGCTTTGAGATACACTTTCCATTACTCTACGATTAATCTATATAATTAAATAAAGAATATTTCAATAATATACATTATTTTGACTGCATACGTCAAGTATTTAACTAACTATAAACATACAAACGAAATAAATTAACTTGGCTATTTAAAAAAATACTTATATTTATTATTTCTTTGTCGTTCTCAAACAAGAAAATTAATACTTCGTTATGTTTGAAGAAGTTTCGATGTAAAATGACAAGATAAGATTTTGTACTTGTCTTTAAGTAAAACTACTATATCTCTAGAAGGTAGAATTGCTTCAAAAAGGTTTTCTTGAATGTACCTTAAGCCTCATGCATTCACTTCTACAAGAATTTAAGAATAACATCGTAAATTATTACTCATCAGAAAGGAAACGTCATAATTACTGTTTCCTGTATTTCATACCATTGAGACTTTCGGCTGATCCTGCTTTCCCTCCATATTCATTAGGTAGGATATCTCGTGGAATGATTGAATATAATGACTCGTCTCCTTCTTCAAAGAGCATTATCTAAAGAAGAGAAACACAAATAACATGTTTTTAACCCTTAAAAGAACACTAGGGAGCCTGAGAGCCACAAATATCACATTTCTTATTTTCAAAATATAATAAATATTTTTCTTTTGCTCCAAAATTTTGTGACATCTCACATTATTTTTTATAATTTAAGCAATTAATAAATGTCAAACTTGATCGTGTTAAATTGTGAAGAATTTCGAATGATTGATTATACTTTGTACTTTGGGGACCTCTCAGGCCACTATTCGGACAAATAGTATTAATGTAATTTTAGTCATTTACTAGAATTATGTTTTCATATGGGTATGTCCGAATGACTGCAAGTTCCTAGTATCAATGAATATTCTTTACAATTTACCGAACTGATGAAGTTACATATTTGTCTAGAAATTGTTGAGGTAGTGATTCATCTACCTCGTGGTAATATGAATGTTTTTTTCCAAGATAATGATAAAAGTAATTGCTCTAATTACTTTGAGGATTACTCTGCTGAAGATAATACAGTGCTAAGAATTAACATGAAAACTTGTGCTTCAAAGATGTTACGTACTGTGCCAGACATTTTCAAGGCGAAATCAAACAACATTGTACGAATGGGTCCCCAAACACATGTTGTAATATACACATATTCATCTCCATCTGCCTCGAATTTCTTTCTTAGAATAAATCTGATAATTTAGAATAAATCATGGTTTGATCTACTTTATAGGGTAAGCAAGCTACAACCCAAGTGCATAATAAGTAGAAAAATATACAGAAAATAAATTATGGCTTTACTTGGGTGGTTAGATTGTTATGTATTATAATGAAAAATGGGGAAATAATTAATGGTTCAACTTGTATGAAAATAACCCTGGAAGATACAAACAAGTTCACTATCTGCATTCTTTATAAACTCCAGACATTACTACCATAAATTTCTTTTCCCTCCTCATAATCCATTCTGTAGTGTACAGTGCAGAAACAACAAAGGATGCTAACAAGGAAGTACCACATGAAATGGTAAATTGTCTGATACTGAAACAAGCAGCAGCAGGTGATTTGAAGAAACTTATAACAGAAAATCTTGGAAGATATGGAATATTAATTCACACAAACAAGCCTATCTAGTCCAGAGCAAGAAGGAACAGTACAGGTAGTGTTTGAATGTCGACGCGGAAGATGAAGACAAAGTAAGGTACTACGCTGATCAATTCGTTTCTCTCCTATTACTTCTAGTTTCTCTATATTTTAATAGCAGCTTAAATTTTTCTGTTTGCATGTCTGCTTGGTCTTCTAAAACTCATTTTAAACTACGTGAAAGACCATTTTCTGATATCCAAAGAGTACAATTACCGTAAACAAGATATTTGGTTTATCTAACACGAGAGTGAAGGATATAATTAAAATTTAGGTAGAAAATAAGGTTCCATTATCAGAAAATAAGGTTCCAAGGATTCGTTTTAAATTATAATTGTAGAATCAACTTGAAATAAATTCAAATGGCAACAACTGCAAATAGTTCTACCGAAATTTCGAAAGCATAATTTACAATATGATTATTAATATTCAACTTTTAAATATTGGCCTGAACATGGTAATATTAAATAGCAAAGTGGAAAAGTTTAGTAATTAGTTTTATTTGGTATCATCCAAAACAAGATTATGCACAATAATGTTTTCTTGCAGAATGTGGTGGCTTTATATCTTAAAGACTATTATAATATTTTTCTCTAATAACTATTATATCATTGTGTAAACTGAGAAATGTTATACTAGGCAAAATTTGTTATAATTCCCTATGTCTTACAGAAATTTCTTTTCATTCTATTTCTTTTTAGCATTTTGTTCTCGAGGTTAGGTTGCACTGAGATTAAAAAGAAAACGAAATTATATATCCTACAAATGTAGTTTTTCCTTCACAATTTAATTTTCACTACTCTAGAAAGCTGGACTCTTTACAAACATGTTTCATGTATTCTTTCTTTATATTACAAAGAAACAAATAAATATTATATCTTATATAGATATTGAGAGCATATATATTGAGAACATAATGTTTCTATATTGTATAGAGAAGTTGCGTTAGAACACTAGAACTCCATTGGAAACGCCACTGAAATAAAAAAAATGTATTCTAAAACTTATTGATAAAGTTTTACATCAGTACGTATCAGTAATTCTCTTAATAACTTGATGTTCATTCGCATTTAAAATACAAAAATAATTGGGGGTTTTCCAGGCCTCCAAAGTGCCAATTTGGATGAAGAAGTGAATGTTCCTGTGTGAGTTAAGAAAGAAAAATAGCAGAAGCAAATCCCCTTTAAAAATACTTATTGACTTCAAGGAACTTTGCAGATGTTTTTCGAATATTCTCTCTTTCAAATAAGAAAATACTGAGGACATTCTTGTAATAATGAGGAACACAATCATACTCCGCAAGGTAATATAGTGTTCTTTAGTGTTCGATCTGTAGGGGGGATGCCTGGGATTTTCTCCCTCTGGAAAAATCATCTCTGCTTCTCGTTTAGCTAATGTCGTCCCAACCAGGGATAGTTGTTTTCCCTCTCTGTACATAGTCCCTTCTGTCTTTATCATGGAAAATATTTAAAATTACACTCTTAGACTATTCTAAGTTTGGATGACACTTCTTCTGTTGTAGAAGGCCAATGTCCTTCTCCATCATCTGCATATTAAAATGCAGATGAGGGGCACATTTACCTATCAATATGTAAATACAGTATATTGTGATAAAATTAATTGCTTGAATATTAGCATACTTTTTACATATATCAAGGTATTATGATTAAATTGTGTAAAACACTGGAGCGTAGTACGGGAATATTAATACAATATTGTATCATATTGTATTATATTTATTGTGTTATTGTTGTTTATAGGCTTGTTATATTGTAATGAAATGTTTGCATCTAATTACTGGGTATTGGACAATGCATAGCATACATGGGGATGAAAGAAGAATGATATAAATATGCATAGAATGGGTAAATAATTGAAGAAATAAGCATATTCGATGAGAATCATACATTGGATTTTTGGCTGGAAGACAGAGCAAGCGCTCACAGAGAATTTTCTTTTCTTCCCGACTTCTCGTCGCCTTAGACTTCGAGATGTGAGGTCCTCACAACTCACCATGGAAAGAAATCACTAGTTTTGGGAATAAATAAAGCTCACAATACACAGGAAGGATTCTACAAACTTCCTTAGTGTAACCACACTGGTTTGGAAACAGTGGGTAGAGACACACAGCTTCTATTGTGTAAAAAGTCATAAAATTTTTAGCTTCTACATGTGAGTTTTTAGATTTCTATAGGTGTGAGTTTGTGCGACGCTAGGCTCAAGCTTCTCTTCCGCCCCCACTTCCCCCATGACCAGTACGGGTCTGCAAGCGGACCTAGACTCCTTTCCCAAGATGCAACAGCAGTTTGAAATGTTTACTCTATTTTGACTTATTTTTCTATGTTAATTATTAATATTATCGTATTACGCTCAAAAACGTTCTTGGAAATACCGTATAAAATTCTTGATTTATTTATCATCGTGTATCCCTTATCGAACAAGACACTTGGATCTTGTAATTGAAAAAGTAAATATTAACAAAGATGTTTCCTCTATCCCTCTCCAAACAAACATGGATGCATTAGTAGCAGACAGTTTTGAAGGACAGCCACAGGAAATTGGGCTTACTGCTGCTTCTGATAGAGATGACAGTTCATGTATTTCATAACTATGTATTCTTTGTATATTTTCCTTTATTTTTATGTATAATAACATATGTTTCTCATATTAATACGTGTGTAACAAGTGAAGATAAACATAATTGTGTTAAAAACTCTCATAGACTTCTGCTGGGAGCAAAAGCTTTCGTGTTGACCGTCCTTGGAGTAAGGGCAGCACCTGTCAAAAGGGTGAAGGTGAAAATTGGCAACGGAAGGTAGCTGAACAAGTGTATTTGCAGATAGGACCACCCGGAATATAGCCAGAAGGCACACAACCTTTTGTCAAAGGACTCGAAAGGGAGCGAGTTTCTTCCTTTCCTGGTTTTGTGTTATTGATATACTTGTTTCTGCAGAGAAACAAGAGGAGTTCAACTTAGTATCTAGAGGTGACAACATATAGCTTTTCGTCGTAAGGAAGTCATCTGACTTCGCTTACATAGTTGCTGATAACCCGGGAAAACGTGAGGACAGTGCCGGTCCCCATGGATATTCCCGTGAACAACAGTACTACGCGAGTGTGTAGTGAACTCTACTTGTGCAAATCGCCGTCAAGTGAAATTACAGAATGTGTGAAGCCATGGACATATCTTCTGTGTTTGTAAATAAGTTGCATTAAGTAACGACGAGTGACAAATGGAACTAACAGTTAAATTTTTTTCTCTTTTCGTTCTCTGAGTGCTAACCGTCACTCAAAAGAGATTGCTAACTTTGACATTTGTCAAACACCCCACCGTTAATATTGGTGAAACAAATACTTCCAGTATGGGAGAAAACAAAATGTGCAATATCTCAAGTAGAAATATTGCCATAGGCCTGTAACGCTTTTACGCAGTACCTCTCCTTGGACATTTGAACAAGGAGTTCAAGCAGTTTAAATTGCTTGTTTGAAGGACATACTACATGTCTACTTCGTGAAACTTCACAAGCCAGTGTAACTAAGCTCATAAGGAACATTTCCCTTCACAGTGGAATGGTAATGCGGAAGGGCATTGTGCTGTTCATCTAGAACTGTGTGAGTGACATCCTCGTCTACAACAGAAACTGTGTTTCGACAGAACAAAGATATTATATCAGTTTAAATTTTGTTTGTTTCTTTATCATCGTATTTATTTTTAATGATATCTAGTGTGAACTTATTTCTCTCCTCTCTAAACTGTTTAGAGACCATAAACTCACTAAAAATTAGGAGATAAGAAAGTTTGTATATATATATATATATATATATATATATATATATATATATATATATATATATATATATATATATATATACATATATATTTAAAAAAAGGTCAGACAGACCTTTATATCAAGTTTAGTCCCCTCTACTTTTGTTATTTATAAAATGAAATAGTGATATGAATATAAATATATATATATATATATATGTGCAAAGTGTATGTGTGTGTGGTAGTGCACTACGGAAGAAGGAGTTAAAGTATCAAGTGTATTGGAGTGTAAGCTATTCATCTCTCATCTTTATGTTCAGCTCTATGAGAATAAAACCACCATCTCTAACCAGATTTCTTGTTCTACTCAATTTGCTGCAGGGTGAGTACCTGATACTAATCAAATGTTTGTTTTCAGGAGTGTGATATCCGGAGGCATTTTCCCTTGCCATAGGTATGTCTGACCGGCTCTCTGTATGGGGCTCAGAGAGTATAATTGCCCAGAGAACCAATAAACAGTCATGAGTATAGTGGGTTAGAAAACAGGCTGCTACCTGTTATTTCTAAATAATTTTTTTTAACCTTATTGATACTTAACAAACAACTCACTATAGTAGCTTTCGACCATGACTGTAGAACAGATAACCCTGAGATCTGTGGTTCGTAGTAACTGAAATTTAATTTTATGCTCTACCGATTTACCAGTGGAAGTGGCGGCTCTGGCAGGAGAACACTATCATCTCCAAGAGGGAATAGATTATACAGATGTTGGTAATTTGCATTTCATGTAAATTTCATGTTTTATTTTGAATATTCCCAGTCACTCCACTTATTTATTTTAATTTATTTGTGTGGTGTTGTAGTAACTTTTAGTTTCGGCTCAGGCTACCTGCACCTCACACTGTCTCACCTCCCTTTTCTTCTTTCCCGTATTTGTTTGTACTAGCTACTCCATAAAAATACCGTTTTGGGGAGTATTAAACCATTCATGCAAGAAAACAAAACGTGTTGTTTCAAGGTCTGTAGTATATTTGCAGGGTCCCCTTCTTCTTTGTCAAAAAAGATGAAGGGGAAAATATGATGTTTAAACTTACCATTGAAACTCGGAGCACCGGACATCAATATACCAATAATGTGTTTCTCCTTCCACCGACAAGAAAATAAACCATTGAGGTACTATCAAAAGCACAAGTGGACCAGAATTTTCCCTCTTTGCCCGTGTATCACATTACAGAAGGAAGAAATGTTTATTACTCTTGCGGTCAACATATGTTTGAAATTTTGGATCCTACAGCCTCCCCAACCAAAGGCAAGAATGAACACAAGTCTGTGTTGCAAGTGCATTTCACACCGGTGTAAACCGAATACTTACTTATATCGATCAATAGTCTGGTAGATTCTTATTCTTTTATGAAATCATAAATCTATGCATGTGTATTATTTTTGAATATTTGTGTTCGTGTAACTAATCTCAAACATTAAAATGCGTGTCTCTACTACCATTTACGTACAGACGTCATAATGGAGAAACAACGAACTATATTGTCATTTTATGCTCTCAGTACGAAACAACTGGAACAGAGACGGCCAAATACAACAGCAAATGAAGGCACTTCATCGGGTAAGGTAAAACTTTCTGGTGAAGTGAATAGCGATATAGAAGTCTTACCAGCAGAAAAACGTGCTAAATATGATGCTTTAGTATCGTTTTCAGAGAGTCGGGAAACGAGAGTAGTGCACATGTCAGAGGCTGTGTTGAGTTATCTCGTTTTAATAAATGGAAGAAGAGCAGACCTTGATTGGCAATAAAGAAAATGAAATTAGTTAGTTGTTCCGTGTGCAGTGAATTTCGATCTCGTAATGTAGATAGTATGGAATGCATACATATCGACAATGCGTTTATAGATGGTGTTTCTGCAACTAATCCCAAGAAACTTAATGACAAAATTGATGATAATCGAAGATGCAAGTCCCACCTCAAGTGCATGGAAATAATGGATAATCGGAAGAAATAGCACATTGAGAACTCCATACAAAAAAGCACGAGTCTATGGCAACTCCAAAATGAAGAAAAAATTAGAACAGCAGCAGCACTCATGCGTACTGCATATATGATTGCTAAAGAAAATCTGTCTTTCTTGACACATTTTTCTTTGGTTGAACTTCAGAGATTAAATGGGGTTTCCGTGGGAAATATGTTATACGCCGATCATGTGTGCAAAACATGATAATGTTTATTGCCGAGGAGATGAATAAAAATTTTTGCTAAGTTTATTGTGCAACCAGGAGAAAATTTTATATTTTAATTGATGAGAGCACAACAAAATCTAATAAATCTTGTATGATAATTTATTTTTGTGTAGTTTCTCAAGGTGTTGCGTGTAACTATTTTCTGAAATTGTCGAACTTGACAACAATACAGCAGAAACTATATTAGGAAGCTTGTTAGGGACATGGAATAACGGAAAAGTTCTGAAGAATCATGTTGTTGGCTTAGCAACAGATGGCGCGGCAGTGATGCAGGGTTGTTACAATGGAGTTGTAACAAGATTGCGTGAACTCTTGAACAACGACTTAATTGTGGTTCATTGTATGAATCATAAACTTGAGCTTACAGTACAAGATGAGATTAAATCTGACTCTGATGTGTATTATATGCAAACATTTATGGATGCTTTATATTCAGTGTTTTCTCATAACCCAAGAAACCCGAGACTACTAAAACAATTATCACACGAACTGTCAACAAATATTCTGAAATTGGATCGTGTATTTGGAGTACGTTGGATTGCACTTCATTCAATTCTGTGCGGTCACTGTGAGAAAGTTACATTGCATTGTGTAGTCTTTTGACTAAATGTAGTAAAGATACTCCTGTCCGGTGAATGAGAGATCGAAATTCGAGGGTTTAGTAAAGAAGCTAGCCAGCTGGTTATTCACCAGGGAATTTATATTAATCAATGATGTTCTTGAAATTTTGAAAGGTTTTTAGCTCTATTTGCAGAACAAGTGTATCTGCAGTTGAAGGCAAACAAGAAATTGATTTGGTATATCAATCAATTTGCGCGTTACAGATTGTTGATCCTCCGAAATCAAGAAATGCTCTTAATGAATTAGAGCAAAGAAACAGATTCAAAGAAGTGTCCATCATTAAGCCTACTGCTAGTGATAAAACAAAATTTGATACTTTCCGATTAAAATTTCCTCAATCCCTTTAAGACAAACTCCCGTTTTTCAAATAAAGATTTTTTCGTTGATGCTTCAGTGTTAAACTCTGCTTCTTGGCCTGTTGATCAAAATGAACTAGTGTTCTTCGGAGACGATGCCATCCCTCCATTATCCAAATTGTTGAAACAGTCAATGAATGGAGTTTCCCTCGTAGTGAAAGAATTTCGTTTGTACAAGAACAATTATTATATGCCTCCAGCTGGTCAGGAACGTGTAAGTATTACCGATATCAACTGCAGAATGTGGACGTGGGTTTAGTGCTATGAATCAAACATTGAATAATCTGAGGAATCGTATGCAGATTGTAACACTTAGCAAGCTCCTTTTTGTATCTATAAAAGGTCCACTTTTGCGTTTCTTTAATGCCGAAAAATATGCAACAATGTGGATAAAATTCAAGCGTCACAGTGCTACAGACAAATCTACCGGAAAAGCAAGAAATGTCGAAGAATGTTCACATGCAACTCGCCTCTTCAACTAAAACGTAAGTAATGTTTCTCTTTAAACAGAGACAACTTTAGTTTGTTCTATGTACGTACTTTTTGTATTACTCTATCTTTACTACATTTTGTTGTTATTGTTTTGTTACTTTTGATAATTGAATGTTTTGTTTAGCTAGATTTTGAATTTGAACATAAAATATTATTCTACTCTGTTTAGAGGAGGCTCCAGGAAATATTTTTGGCCATCTCACAACTTTGAAACCCCACTCCCCTTAATGTACAATTGAAATGCAATACACATTGTGATCCACCTATCCCCCCCACTGGTAAATTAACAAATCGAACCCTGCTGTTCTCCGTCTTTTACTGTACATGAAACAGTGGCCGCTCTTAAGGGGAATTCACATCGGAAGAAAAAAGTTTTTATTGCTACAAGCTGAGGAAAGATTCTTTATTTAATCAATTCCTTAATTTTGAATACAAGAAATAATATATTACGAGAGGAAATAGGAAGTTACCTCCTATATTGTAACAACAAAGTTTGTTTTTATCGATTTGAATTTCGTAGAAAATTATCAATAAAATGTAATGGAAATTCACTTAATTTTTATTGCACAAAGGTTGTATGTTCATTAAAATACTGAAGCGCAAGAACATACCATTTCAAGTAGTTGTTAGATAACATATTTAATTAGTAAAATATATTTTATGGAACATTAGTAAAATATATTTTATGGAACATTTCATGTAAAAACATTAAAATTCAATAATAATCCTCTATCCCGTATCATTCATTCTTGAGGGATAAAATAATCTATTCGCGACTAACCTTTGCCATACAAACCATTAGAAACGCATACAATATAAAAGAGTTAACACGTTTTAAAAATATAATATTGGAAAAACTTTAAAATACAATTAATAAAATATAAAAGTAAAATAAGTAATTTACAGTAACATTATGTTATTGATAAACTGTAAGCATAATTCAGAAGATTTAAAAAGATGAACAGAAAGATGAGATAAGTGAAAACTAAGAGATACATTTTTTATTAGATTAATTCTTTCAAAGTGACATATGATCTCTTTTAGGGCTAAAATTATCATGTGTTTATACACATTTAATGATCTGTTTTATACTGTACAAAGAAACTACAATTTAGTGTTAAAATATTGGAGATTGCTTGAAATATTTCTGAAGTGAATCATTTACACTTCTTTTACTCAATCAAAATAAAGGTAGCCTACAGTAAGAATTGCAAATATACTTTGCACTATTTATCATTCTATGTTTTTATGTAATTGAACGGCTAATGGATGAAAGAGGTCCGAAGCTTCATGTGGAGGAATAGTTACTGCATAATTTGTGATAGGTTGGTTAAAATTAAAGAGGGACTAAGCAAAGGGTCCAGGTTGAGTCCGGCGTTGGCAGAGATTGTCATAAATGATTGGGAGAAGAAAGAAAAGTCAAAAGGAGATGACGAATTATTGTTTTTTTTTTTTAGTAGGTACGTTGAGGATTGTATAGGAATATGGAACTTGACACGAAGACAATTACAGAAATTCGTATGTCATTGAAGATAAAGAAAAGCATAGAACTAGAGTTGCAAGTGGAAAAAGAGAAATTGGTGTTCTTGACACGAAGATAGAGAAGAAGGAAGGAATGATATATATATACGAAATGGTACCAGACAAGTTGTGCGTCGGAAAACTACTGCCATGCAAGGAGTGATGTGGATTATTTCACGAAAATAAACTTCATTAACAACATGGAGGGGAAAATCAAGCAGGCAGTGAGGAAAGAAAAACAGAGGAGGAGATAGAGGCAATTCATGAACAGTTAGAGAGAAATTGATATGATAGAAGAAACTAAGGTACAAAAGACAAAGAGGAAGGGAAGAAGGAAAAAGAGTACGAAGACTGGAAGGAGGAAAAGAAGAAAGAAAAATATGATGGGGATAGAGAGTATGGGGAAAGACACAGAGGTAATCAATATAATGCTGAAGAAGATTGGAGGTATTTCCACATACAAGAAAGGAAGCAAGAGATTACTAGAAGTAATAGGAGAGAAGCGAAAAAGAGGGGGGAGGAAGAGGAGAAAAGAATGATAGAGAAAGAAGAAGTAATATATAAGATTCAGTGCAGTAAGTGAGATATGTGCTAGATTGGGAAAACGGGAAAGCGGTTAAAGGAACGAATAAAACAACATAATGGTGATGTTAGGATGGAGAGAGACAGAAATGCAGTCTATAAGCACATAAGAGACACGAAACATTCAATTAATTGGAGTGAAGTTAAAGTATTGGGCCAAGAGAAGAGAAGGTTAGTGAGAAAATGGGAGGAAGCAAGATTCATTGAATTAGAATATATGATCATGAACTGGAATTAAGGACTTAAAATTGATGAACAGTGGATAAATTGTTAAGGAGCCTTAAAGATTGAATATGTTAATTGTACAGGTTATTTTTTGTAAAATTTAGTTTCACTTGTTTATTCTATATTATTTATTTATTTATATTGTAATATCCTATGTGATGTTGTAAACAAACCATTTCACATGTCGTGTTTACAAACACCACCACGTGGTTCGGCAAGAAGACTTCACACCAGAGGGACCTACAGTCGCATGCAGACGACGGCTTCTGGCCCCTCTCACGGAGCAGAAGACGACATCAGAGCAGCAGCGCCACCGCCACCCAAGGAACCCTATAAATTGGATGGACAAAGGCAATTCAGTACCAATTTTCTGGTGACCCTCCTCTAGTCTGTTTCGGCACTTTAGGAGTAACCTAACCCCAGGGCTTCTAGTCTGCTTCGGGACTACGCCTATCCTTCTTCCTGGCTTAGCCTGCTTCGGCGCTCTGACTGGGAATCCTAACCTCAGCCGCTTAGCCTGCTTCGGGGCTCTGTTGGCCATCTAACCTACCCACTGCTTGCTTCAGAGCTTTGGGCACCCAATTCCACTTCGATTAGCCTGCTTCGGGGCTCTGTTGGAAATTCTATCTGCGACCTTACGGTCAAAGACCATCTATAACAAACCTTTGATTCTAGAGAGATTATTTTGTACAGTATTTTGTAAAAATACTTTTATAGAGAAATTTTATAATAAAATTAGTAGTGGGAGATCGATTCCGGACACTCTTTTTATTAAATACTCTACCTACAACCTATATGAGACAAAGTTTTACAGTGTTATTTATTTATTCTTTACTGTTCATTTAATATTCATATTTACCAGTTATCTGTAAGGTTATTTTGTAAATAAGATATGTATAAATATGGTGTCAAGGGGGGTAGGAAAAGGGGATTAGCAAATTTTGTTTCTGTTTTACATTCTGGTTTTGTAATTGAATAGGATTGGCTGAAGTAGCTTGTGGTGGTCAATCAACACTCAGGAATTGTTTCGCTATCTCTTATATAAATAATCTATCATTATCTGTGTATTTATAGTGTTTGAAGAAGCCAAGTGGATAGTTGGTGAAACTGTTATACGTTATGAACATTTACAATAAACGTATTGTTTTGCTCAACGAGTACTTTTAATGGGATTTAACACTACTACTACTATTAAAACTACTAATACTAATACTAATACTAATATAAAATAATATACTCTTAGAGAAAAGTCTATGAGTTGCAGAACATGCTTTTCTATTTAGTTATTTGAGTACGTTCAAACATAAAGGAAGATATCTGAAAAATTCATATTTAAGTAATATAATTTCATTACCTTATTTGAATTAGTGAAGCTACCGAATTATTCCTTGCAACAAGAAGCAATGTTCAATGACATTTCCATTTCTACTATAAATTAACGAACTTAATTATAATATTTATTTAAAATTAAGTATTTACCCTTTTCCTGTGTTTTTCCGGTAAAAATGCACAGAATATCTTGGCAACCATCAGTGTATATTGGTTCATATTAACTACAATGTAATTTTTGAATCGTTCGGGGTATCCTTGCTGAAAAAGAATATACCACAAATAATTACGGATTATAAAAATAGACAAAATTCAAGTACATTAGCTACATAGTAAAGGTGAATCAGACCTAATTCAAGTTATCAGTCTGAAAAGTTTCCTTTAACTTCTCTAATTATTATTAGTTTATTTAAGGGCTTTGGTACATAGCTTTCTTGTCTAGGAAACAAGAGAATAAAGAAATATAAGAAAGACGGCACTTACTCATTACAGCATAAAATTTTCTCTGGTGGATTAACTCTTGGATAAGTAGATACGTCCGTTAGAGTAGCTTTTCTCAGTGAAAGTCTACATTTTAAATTCGGTGGTTAGTAGCGTATTTAGGATTTTGTTTCAGGGGCTATGCACAGCACGTGAATAAGCACTTATATTTTTTCTTTTCGGTACCGACAAATTTTAATCAAGTTGTGCATATGACTAATTTATTTCGAAGGGAATTGAGCCCGATTGCCACCTCTGGCTGTGGTAATTTCAAGTCACTCTCAAATTTGATTGTGTAATCACCCAAAGAAGTATGCCCTCTTCTGGCTGCTTAAGTTACATTACTTGTGGGGAATCTAATATGAGCTCTCAAATCCCTGGAGACATATCCAACCCAACACAGAAGGAAATGTTAATAGCTAATGGTACCCCTAATATAGCTTTTGAAGTCAAATAAACTTTATTTATGATTTGGCAACGTTTCTTTAACAACTGAATATTCTGAGAAGAAAACAAAACAAAACAAAACAAAAAAAAACTAAAGACAGAGTGTTATTATTCGCAATACTTTTGCCAACAGGTTTACTGGCTTAGTACTATTATTTGTGTAACAATCAGTAAGAGGACTGTACAAGAAGACGAAATTAAAAGTGTGTGCTTGAAAGTGATGAAGAAAGTTCTACTTACATTGCAGAATCCGATGTATTACTGATGCTTTCAAGTACTATTTTACACCATAGATTATGCAAGTAATTGTCAAATATACGAATATGATAGAAGCTAAGAAACCTGAATCTTGGAAACAAGAAGGAAATGTATGAACTTGTATGTTCTCCTTTTGCTAACGGGTGCAAACTTTGAAATGAATTATCTATAACAGACTCATAGTCAAATTAACTTGGAGAAAATATATACAAAGAAACAATGAGTCGTGATATATTCAAAAATATGTTATCAGCCTTGAGACCTGCAGAGTTGGCGTGAGTCAATGGAAACGACCCATGACCCACTCACCGACCACCTACCGTAACCCACGACCCACTGACCCACGACCCACAGTGACCCACCACCCACCGTGACCCACTCTGACCCACCACCCACCGTGATCCACTCTGACCTACCGCGACCCACCACTCACCATGAACCACTCTCATCCACTGTGACCTACTCTGACTCACCAAAATCCATCGCCATCAACTCTGAACACGATCCACGGCCTCTTCTGTACTGACTAAAGAGTTTACACTTGTAATAAAACAAGACTGAAATTGTCACTAATCGGAGTTTGAATTTCTAGTCAGTCGCTCAAGCACCACTCTGTTACAATAACGGTGGATTTGACCTTTACGATATAAAAGGGTAAAGTGTTTGTCAGTGAGGAAATTGAAACAGTTCGAGGTGGGGGTAAATTAGTGTGTGCCTAAAATATACTTGTACTAAGAGAGTATTCTTGCAAGTGTTAATTTCTGAACGCATTTCAAAAGAAACTTCTATTCTCAGGAAAATACCCCTGTACAATATGGAAAAGGTCATGGTTTCTCAGTTCACAGTATTTTTTTTTTTTTTTTTTTTTACAAAAGACTTGAAAAATCAGTTTTTCATAGAGTATAAAGGTGCTCGGGCACCCTATCTGAGAGCATATCCATAATGTATGCTCATAATTGTAATTTGCGTAATCACTAAAACACCACGTTAAATTTAAGTTACAGATATGCATAATTGCAATTATTATGAATATTTATTCAAAGTAGTTTACCTAAAGCAAAGAAGAGACTTACTAAAAATTTGCTAGGAAGTTGAATAACACAAATAAGCCATTAGTAATACCAGTATACATTTTCGTAATTTTCCACCTTAAAACAAATCCGAAATCGAGTTTATTTCCTGTTGGTAACTTTTTCGTGGTAAATCATCCCCAGCGGAATGATGTCCATCCTTCAGTCAAGAAATAACTAGCTCGTCTATTTCGAGCTTGTCTAGCGGTGGGCCATTAACATTGACGAACAACAAGTTAGACAATGTTTGAGCACTTAGTCTATTTCTTAGTCTTAGTGTATTTCTTAACCTTAGTCTATTTCTTAGTCTTAGTCTTAGTCTTTATCAGTCATCTGTAAATTCATAAGCGGAAATCCCCGTTCGCACTCCGGAAATATATAATACTTCTACCCGATTTCTGCAACTCCTCATCGACAATCTGCTTGTTAGACTTAAGTCTGATAACGATTTTTCTTAGTCAGTTTTGAAATACTCAGCAAGAAGTGTCTCCCTCTATCACCATACAACATCTTTTCCATATCGACCATGTTAGTTGGCAATGTCGACTCATGAAGAACAGAAGCTTCATCTACCACGCCTTCGATAGGGAAACTTGTGAATAAATTATTAATAAAAGCCTGTTAAATTGATGATTTCTTATTTGTTTATAAATTTAATTTTTGTAATTACACATGAAGGTCTGATGCGAATACCAAGTTCCCTACCCCGTCTAGAAAGCGAAAGGGAACGAGGTTCATGGAAAGTGTTCAGAGGTGAATGGGAATTTTCCTTCTTGTTCCCCTTCAATTACCGCACTGCTGTTTGATATGTGCCAAATTACGATGAACTTCAATTAAATTATCATAATATTGAATTATCGATACTTTTCAGTGGAAAAAAGGATGAAATTTTAAAGTTCCAAATCAAGGTAAGAAGACCAACGTAAAGAGGAAAAAAATGAAAATGTTTTCATATAATTATGCGTGCAATCCAAACTTAACATTTCCGTGTAATTAAGCTTACAGTACAAATTTTATGCCTATTTTTCTTGCAAGTTTATGGGTTAATTGTCCTGTGCTGTAAGCGCTCCATATAATAAACATAAGCTTCTGCAATTATTATAGTACAAAGCAATGGATATATGAAACCAACTACTTCATTTTTTGTTTGATTTTTTTTTCTTAAATAACGTCGATCGGGTCGACCATTTTTACCAACCAACTCACTACCAATTTTCCATATATAGAAAGACCCCCCCCATAAAGGAGAATTTAAAAAAATGCTAGGACACATTCTGTTTATTTTCAATAAAGAGTTAATACACTGAATTTCAGCTCCGTAAGTTTAACGGTTTGCGAGATACTCATTTCTTTTCTCAAAAATTCGGATCCTCACTACCTCCTTAGGATATTATGCATTATAATGAATGCAATATATCATCCCAGTTTGGATTAAGGCCTTACTTTATACCAAAAGTAATTTCATTTTCTTTGCAATTTGACCATAATGTTCAGGCACACATACAGGGTGGCGCGTATTGTATCTACCAACTTCAAATGAAAATACAAAGGTGTGTTATGCAAGTTTTAATGCAAAACTGTTATGGAATATAAGTATATGGACTGGCAATTTGTACACTGTACAACACTTGTCGAAGGAGCTCACTAAACTTTAAAAATAACGTCCTGTAAATGTCCGCCTTTTTCCTGGATGCACTGCTGCAGGCGACGTGGGAAGGCATTCATCACACGCATTAACGTATCCTGTGGAATGGAACTTATCACATGACGAATGGCAGTCTTCAGTTCGTCAATTGTCTTCACGCGATTGGCAAAGACCCTTTCCTTAACATATCCCCAGAGGAAGTAATCAGGAGCTGTTAAATCTGGGGAACGGGATGGCCATGAGACATCGCCAAATCGGGATATCACGCGGTTTGGAAATGTTTCTCTGAGTATAGACATACTTTGGCGTGCCGTGTGTGCCGTAGCACCGTCTTGCTGGAAATAAACGTTATTGATCACACCCCTTTCCTGCAATTCCGGAATGAGAAACGTCTGTAACATATGGCAGTAGCGGTCGGAATTTACAGTTGTTGCATGTCCGGCGTCATCCTCAAAAAAATAGGGACCAATAATGCCACACATTCCAACTGCACACCATACCACAACTTTTGGGCTACCTTGAGGCTTTTCATGTAATGAACGAGGATTCTCCTGAGACCAATACCGGAAATTTTGCTTATTAACATACCCAGTCAGGTGGAAGATTGCTTCATCGGACATCAAAAGTTGTTGGAGGAACAGTGGATCTCGGTTAATCAACTCAAGAATGTTCTGGCAGTTATTGAGTCTGTTTTCCTTATCAATGGCTCTCAACTCTTGTACCACCTGCAGTTTATACGGATGGAACTTCAAATCACCCAGCAAACGACCCAATGAACGTCGTGTCAAATGTAATGTTCGTGCATGTTGCCGTGCTGAACGTTTGGGACTGCGTTCCATCGCTACGCGCACTCGTTCCAAGTTTACATTTGTTCGAACACTTCGTCCACGACCTGGTGATTTCCGGTTCACAACACTACCTGTGGCCCGCCACTGTCTCACCCATCTCAGAATACTGTGTCTCTCGGGTATAGCAACATGGCGATCATCACTGTTTCGTCGCAGTGCCCGCTGAGCCTCACTGACAGAACCGGTTCGGATAAAGGCTTCCACCGCCGCAATTCGCGTCTGCACAGACCACCGCTCCATGGTAAACTAATTGCCAGAGGCCCTGCTATTCAGTGCCGTAAGCATGCGCAGCATTCGTACGCGCATTTGATCAGGGTTGCCAACTGCAACTGGTAGATACAATACGCGCCACCTTGTAGTTACATTCAATTTTTTATATAATAATTTATTTATTACAGTGCTTCAAAAATGTATTTTTTCCAGTAGTTAGCTCCTCTAAATACTCACAAGTCTCGAAAGCCAAGTAGTAGTATAAGTCCTATTGCTATTATTACAATTAAAAATATCAATTTCCAAAAGTGCCTGAAGTTCATTTTTCACTTGGTTAGATATACTCACCTCAGGTAAGTAGACAGTAACAAATGGAAAAGGAAGGGAAATGAAGGTCTTGATAGTAAAACGAAGACAAATTTACCAGTCTTCAGAAGATACTGTCTGCAATGCAGTGAGCAGAGTGGGTCGGTAGATCATACTGAGTCGGTGGGTCGCAGTGGGTCATGGTGGGTGGTGGGTCGCAGTGGGTGATGATGGTTGGTGGGTCGCAGTGGGTCCCGGTGGGTGTTGGTTGGTGGGTCGCAGTGGGTCACATGCTGTTGACCCACGATCCACTGACCTACTCAGAAACTTGACCCACTTGACCCACTGACCCACCGACCTACTGACCCACTCCATCTCTGAACTGTTGACGAAATACCAGAGATGAAGGGAGGAAAGTAGTTAAAATTAATCCATTACAAGAGGTTTGGACAATCTTGATTCGATGTTTATGAAATGCCAAGAGAACATCAACGGTGGATGAAATGCTAAGTTTGTGTCATGGTAGATGCTCATCCAAGGTAATTATGAAAAATAAGCTAGGAAAGTATGGAGGGGTGGTTCGTTTTTTTCATTGGTATGCTAACATATACCGAAACTCGCTATATTTTGAAAATGGAGGGATATGAAGGAAAAGATGGTAAATCACAAGATGAAAATGAACTTAAGGCAATCGTAAATAGACTAACTGATCTTATAAAAGGGCCAGAAAGGAATTTTACTATGGATCGTTTCTTTTCTTCAGTAGAATTAGCAGAAGAGCTGTTTCCCATTGGTAAACTAACATTTGTAGGCCCCTTACAATTAAATAGAAAAAAAATTCAGTTGCACTGATGAGTACGAATAAAATTGATCCCTATTCTTTAATATTTCCGTTTAATATCACATCTCAAAAGCTACCTTGGTTTAATAGGTATATTGCACGGAATAGCCCAGTGAAAAAGTTGTTGTGCTCTCAACTCAGTGTCTCAATGATAAAAGGGAGGATTCCGACAAACAAATCTGATATGATAATGAACTACAATTTTGCGAAGGGAGGAGCAGATCAAAAGGTAATGCAATATTTTCCGAAAGGGAACAAGAAGATTGATGCTGTCATTGTTTTATATCTCCTTGAGATTCCTGTTTTGAGCAGTTACCCATTCTTTATCCTAAAGAATTAAGCACGGGAAGAAAATAGGAGACAAATAGGTAGGCTATACATAATCGTGCTTGGAGAGTCTCTTGTGAGACCTTGCATACATGATGGGTGGTTCCAAAAGTCAGCAGTTTCTGCAATCAATACACCCTTGGAAGAATTCTGAAAACTGAAACATTCAACCAAAGTGTAGCTATGTCTCAACCTGAACTGAGAAAATGATGCTTTCAATGTGTTATATCAACAAAAACAAAGGGGATGTAGGACGCTCTGAAGAAAGTACATGAATAATGTTAAACTTTTTATTTTATTTATTTATTTTTTTATTTATTTTTTGCAACACTATTCAAAATTAAACATAATATCCGTTGCATGTGAAAATAAGTGAGAAAACAACTTTTCAATAAATTTTATTATCAACAGGGATAGCTACATAACTACAGTATTACTTTATTTGGGTCCTTGAAGTCTTATCTCCATTTTGAATTGATCACTAAATTAATATAAAGGGGCCACGGTGGATCCGTGCGAGTGGTTGCTGTTAAACTGTGCTAGCGGTAGGGCGTGTTTTGCGGTGGAGTGTTTTTTCGAAGTTTGACATGTTTAGCTTTACCACTACGTGTGGTTTATTTATATAAGTGACTATATATTGTAAAATATTATGATGTCTGAGCTCGTTAGAAAAAATACCATCAAATGTGTATTTAACAAGAAAAAACGTAATAATCTCCCGTCACCCATATCTATTCATCAATAGATCGAAGGTTTATTTAAAGAGGACTGCCATGACATTGTTGCGCTCCAACTTCATTCTGATGAATATGCTGTGTTTGTGACTTTTAATACTGATGCCATTTTTGAAAAAGTGTTAAGTAAGCTCGAACCTAAAGTACCATTTAAACATAGTGACGGTAGTACCTCTTTCGTCCAACTGGTCAACGCAATGGAAAATATTACCAGGGTAAGAGTCTAATTTACATATTCAACTAGATAATAACGTTACTGTGCAAATTCTGACTGAATATGGAACAGTGGAAAATATAACCAATGAGACATGGTCTCAAAATTATCCCCTTGCAGTGTCCAATGGAATACGAACTCTGAACGTTGTCCTTAAAAAAAAAACTATCCCTTCACATTTACTCTAACGGCTTTCGTGGCTTCATATTAAATGAACGGCTTTCGTGGCTTCATATTTAATGAACGCCAGACTGTATTATGTTTTTTCTGGCGATCATTAACTCACCGACTTAGTGACTGTGATAAGGAAAGAAGACAAGAACTGAATGGCCCTCATACGTCTCAAACGTCAGTCGTTCGATTTACCGAGTTTTCAACCCAATCCGCCCCGCCCGCATCTAGCGCACCGCCACTGCCTTTACAAATGTCATCCCTCGGCACTATTAAAAAAACTTGTGAACATGTGCAGTTATAACCAAACAGTTCAGAACCAGTAACTGACACCTCTACTACGATTGCTACTCATACGGATGACAACTCTGATTTTACATCTGGCCTTATCAACAATGCAGCTGAAGAAACACATACACCTAGTGTTAATGACCTTGCAAGTGCTGATAATATCGATACTCTGTCTGGTCCTCCTGGTAAACAGCCTGTTGATACTGAGGGCTCCCTCCAAGCTATGAAACAAAAAACTATTATGGAATTCATTGCACCTACTTCACATACAGACGGTAGTCACCTTGACCTGAAAAGTGAAACAACAGGCATTCCTGACACAACAACAGAATTACGTTCACGAAAGAAACGTGGTTATTATTCACAACCTGTGAATGTCATAACAACTCTTAAGAAGACGAGGCGTGGTGCTTCAATAACTAAATGTTTACGTCACGACGATACTGTAAACACTTTTTTTCCTTTTTTGTTGTCAGTGTGACTATATTGACGTTCTCGTCTTCTGTTTATAGTAATACGTTGATATATTCCAATCTTGCATTTGCTCTTCTGTTTTCTTACTTATAACACTGTACATTACACGTATTATTTTCCTCAATGTAAACCGTATGCAAAATAGTGTTAAAAAGAATTGATTAAAAATGTGTTTATGATTATGACGTAGATTTTATATGTCTTCAGGAAAGAATCCCTGATGAACACTGTTTCATCTCTGGTTATAAGAGTCATGTTAATCTTAGCAACATGGACGAATCATAGTTTTGGAACTGTTATATTAGTGAAAGAAGGTATACAAATTGATTCCCTTAAAATGTTGGTGGATGGCAGAGGGATAGCGTTGTATTGGAAAAATACTGTAATTGTCAATATATATGGGAACGGATAAAGAGACCTTATATTCTGAAGATTTGTTGTATTTGCTTTCTGAGCCCTTTAATAACATTATGCTCATGGGTGATTTTAATTGTTTACTTCGAGCTAATGATTATGTCGGGACACCATCATATAGTCCTGCACTACAATATTTTGTTTCTCAATATAGGCTTGTTGACACTGCTATCTACTGTAAAAAGGATCATATCTTTACTTACGTGCGCAGTAATGCGGCGTCCAGGATTGACCGTTGCTATTGTAATCTAGACTTTGTTAAATTGATTGTTAAGTATGATGTCTGTCTAGCCCCGTTTACTGATTATTTGGGTCTAGTTCTTGAATTTAATATTGGTTCGGCGTATTGTTCTGGGGACGATCGTACTGGAAAATGGTCCCCCTTGGCCTAAATGATCCTTATTTTCTTAACCAGTTTCATCGGCACTGGGCAGTCTGGCTTCACCACCGACACAGGTATATCTCAAGCCTCAAATGGTGGAAGCAATATGTGCAACCCAAAAAAAATGGCTATATATCGATCACTTTTGAGATAGGAATGCCAAAGCTAACCATATGATGCAATTTTATATGCAATGTTTACAATCTGCTAGTGGTTTAACGTACCAAGCTAGTGGGCTACTTCCCTAATATCGTACCGAGATATGCAGTATTAGAAAGGTAAAATTTTAAATTTGCATAGACAGTGTACTGAAAAATTTCGTTACTATTGTAAAGATAGCACTGTGGTAAAAAACGAGCGTATGACGTTATACCATCTAATTCATACAAAAAACGTAAAAATGGAGCTTTAATTTCAAAATTAACCTTCAATACTCAGCAAGTACTCTCATCCGAGTGAAATTAGAGCTCCCATTCATAATACATACCAAGAGTTGTATAATGTATCAATCAGAACAACACTCCTGTTTGGCAATTTACGCCTCTACCAGGTTATACAGTGACATCTGATTATAATGATATGTTAATGCAACCATATACCAAAATTGAGATCCATGAGGTAATACTCAGTTTTCAGCGTTAGAAAACTCCTGGCATTGATGGATTAGTAGCAGAATTTTATCAAAAGGTGTTTCCTATTATAGCAGATGAGTTTAGTACGATTGTCAATGAAATATTGCATCATGGTGTAATTAGTGAATCCTTTGCTACAGGTGTCAATATGTTAGTACCAAAGTTACCAAATCCTACTTGTCTCGTAGCAAAATACTTTTTCAATAGGTTAAAAACAGTGCTCTCAACATCCTACAGCCAATGCAAGCAGGTTTTCTAGAAGGTAATAAACTTCTTGATGTATTGATGGATCTTCGCGATGCAGTGGCATATTTTGATACCACAAATGTAAAGGTGGCCTTCTATCTATAGATTTAAGGACAGCATTTGATTTGGTTAACCATAGGTATTTATATCAAGTAATGGAAAAATTTGGATTTCATCCTGCTGTAATTAATCAAGTGAAAATTGTGTACATGTTTGCGAGATCTAAAATTCAGCTGAATGGTTATATAACACCGTTTGTAACAATCAAGAGATCTATTAGACAAGGGTGTCCGCTTTCTATGTCTCTTTTTAATATTTACATTTCATCATTGATTTGTGAATTACATGCTATGCAAATAGATATTTCCTTTGCTGAACGCCACCTTACAGTGCGTTACTATGCTGATGATCTTTTTGTTTTAGTACGAGATGAAGCTCAACTTAATCAAGTTATTCAAGTAATACAAAATATTGTGGAACATGCATAAATTTTCAGCAGATAACAAGTTGCTTGCATTTGGTACTTGGGATTTTCGGATGATTACTTTTCCTATTCTCCATGTTGATAGGATAAAGATTTTAGGTGTCTATTTTTATTGCACGGTCCAACAAATGATTTTAGAAAATTGGGTCTCTAGCCCTCCAGAAGGTGAAAGGTTTATGCCAATCGTGGAAGTTTCGTGGCTATTGTCTTGAACAAAGAATTTGGATTGTTAATATATATATTACATCTCACCTTTGGTATTTAAGTCTTGTTTTACTGTTGCCAAGTCGAATTGCCCGCTCTATGCAAGCTGCAGTTTATTGGTTTGTTTGGAGAGGTAAAATTTTTAAAACACTCATGTATGTTCTTACTCAATCTAAAAATGCTGGAGGTCTCAACATGGTGGATATATGTACATATATTGCAAAAACACTGTTTTATTTTTGATTTATTGGATGTACAAATTACAATTAAATACACCCAGTTTTGCTAAAATCTGGGGTCTCTATTGAGTACAGGCCACGGCATTACCCCTCCCCTTAATATGTCGATTCTTTCAAACACTGTAAAATATTTGTATGATGTACTCTTGAATTCTAGTTACATGTTTCTAGACTTAGATATTCCCAACCGTCAGAATATTAAAATCTTGCACAGCTTGTATCAGTGTAAACAAAATGTTACTTTAAACAAAAAGAAAACATTTCAAACTATAATTGGGATTTGATCTGGAAAAACATCAATAACACAGTCCTAAATGTCAATCAGCGCTCTGTATGGTACCGAATTGTGCATGACGTCATATCAACTAATTTAAAGTTACAGAAAATTAAGCTGATGTCAATCGGAACATGTTCACATTGTAACAGAGACGATACTTTACAACATCGGCTTTCAACTTCTGATTTGGTGCATGTTCTATGGTTGACGTTCGCACGTATCCTGTGTATTCTAGTTCGTTGTGGGATCCAGGATATTTCCCCGCTAATGAATTTATTTCCTGCTTTTTCATATTATCCTCATTACAAACACAATAGTGTAATCTGGTTGTGTGGTGAAACTGTGGAATATTTGATTCAAACTCAAACGCCAACCCTTGCAGACTACTATTTCCACCTGTTGAAAGAATGATGGAAGATAACTGAAAATATCAAACAGAAACAGTACGCGAATTATTTATCTGTTGTTATGAAAAAATTAACAATGATGTATTCATAATTTATGCATTACTAATTTTTTATTATGTCTCTGCCGTTTGTGATTTGATTTCTTACTATTTGTTGATAATACAGTGTATGTTATCCTTTTTGGAAGGAAATTGTTATGTATTTCAATGTATAATACTTTTGTAAAAGAAAAGTGGTAGAGCGTTTACCTCTGGTGCATGGGGTCCCGGGTTCAAACACTGCTCTCGCCACGTAAACTTTGTGGTGTACAAACATCGTGTGCGTGGGTTTCCTCGGGGTTGTCCCGTTTCTTCCCACTTTCTTCATTGAGTCATTTCATCCATTTCTCATCCTCGCCATCCCCTTTAGCCTAGCCGGCATAAACATGAGATGTAAAACTCTTAGATTTCACTTCATTTTTTAAAAAATTAAAAATTTCATTTCATCTAATTTCAGACCTCGATCGAACTCAATAGTGGCAAATTTAGTGTAGTAATTTGATCAAAAATGTTAATGTATTTCAAGGTACTTCATATGTTCTAAACAAATGCCACAGTATTCTGTACTGTCATATATATTTGTAATATTGTCTATTAACATAAACCTTCAGAATATTTAATATAATTTTAAAAGTGATAATGATTAGAAGAAGTAATTAAACAATTTAAAAAGATATTAGTCGTGTTAAAAATAAATTTCACAAATGCGGGAAAAAATTGGCACTATTCTTTATCCTTTCGTCTTCCATGTCACAGTATGTACACAACAACAATAACCACGGTTTTCTAGGGTTAACTATGACAATATTTTTAAGTGTTAATAATCTTGAAAAACACAACTGCTAACTTAATCTATGCCTACTATCTCACAGTTAACTATATCAATACATGGCTATGCATCCCAATCTAATCCTAATTACCAAAACCATGCTATATCTTCGTTATAATCTCTTCTGATAATTCTAGCTCCAATTTATATATTTCTTACCATACATTCATAATCAACGTGGTAATCAAGATTTGACAAATCAATATATGTCTATTACCAATCACAACTCCATTAATTTCATATTCATCTAGATTCCACTCATCTTAATCTATATCCATTACTTCAACTAACTGTTTACACAAGATATACCTAGCAAGCTACTAATATGTGTATGTGACATTATTTCAAAACCGTGGACTCATTCCATTAAAACTTCTCAGAAATTATGTTTGGGGTTTGCAAAAGTTACTAGATGCGATTTCTGAGCTCAAGATTAGTACATTGGTTCCCAATCTCTTTAATTGGCAAGACACTTAAATGAATACCTTTGACATCGTGCCACATTTCTTTGATTTTGTTATTGTTGATAATACGAATTGTAGTAGTATTGGTCTATAAGTTTCAGTAAAGCAGTTATTGACCTGCATTGCTGCTACCACTGGACTGCTGCGGACTGTTTTAGTCTTTCTCAAAATTAATTTTAATAAGTGCTTCATATTTTTTTTAGTTATAAAATTTCTCCATATGCTTTAGAGAATTTTTTGACATCGATTGGCAAACATTGGATTAAGACCTTATGATTGGATATTGGGTTTTAATTCTGAAAGGACTGATACTATGTGCAAATTCTGTAATATAGGGTGTTCAATATCGGTATTCATCATATGTAGAAAAAACGCTTTATGATATTTAAACTCTTAAATTTCTTGAAATCTTTTGTTCAACTGCGCCGCACACTGGTTAGAAAACGCTGGATTAATAGCTTATTGATCTGTTATAATACATCAATCCTCCACTATATTATATGCAAATTATGTTGTATGGGTTATTCAATATCGATATTCATTTTCATCTTACCTCTGTCCCATCTTTCTTAGAGAAGAAATCTAACGCCCCTGATCTTCGTTAACTCTCCTAAATACAACTCATTTCTTGCTGCCAAAAAATTAACATTGTCTTTTGGCCGACTCGGAAACTTTTAGAAGTAATCAGAAAAATTATATAACTGGAATATTATCACCGTGGTAGATAATAATTAGACAATTTTTCTTTCTGAATTCTAGCATAATGTGAATTTTAGTATATACAATATCGCAAAGTAGTTCAATTGTTGATTCTTACTTGCAAGTAAACCTAAATGTACTGGAGAAGATATATACAGTATGACTTTAAATTCGTTGTACAAAAGCAGAGGAGTGATTTCTCAAATTAAAACAAGCAAAAAAGTTCCACTAAACATAGAGCGAAAACCGCGTCGTTTACGTGTTATAGGCTACCGAAAACGTGAGAAAACAAACTTTAGAGTTGAATATTGTACAAAATACTGATCGTAGATGTGATGCGGTATGGTATCATCAAAGGATCTTAACCTTCTCTACCCAAATTTGCAGCTTCCAGATTTGTGCAATGGCGACGCAAGGGATTTTCCAAAGGAAGTTATTGATTCCCGGACACTTTATAACGTAAATTGAGTGAACAAGAGTATATGTAAAGGACATCTCTTTGTCTGGCAATAATACTACGTGGCAGGTCAGTACTAATATACACAGATTAAAAGATGCCGTGTGAGATAAATATCACTGTACGTGGTTGCATACCTCCTCAAAAACGTACTAGTAAAGATGTTGTACGCACGAGAATTCACTGGAAACGTCACGTCGGTACACTGTAAATATACGTACAATACAAGCCGATAGGTGACAGAAAATAAAGAAATTACGATTGCTGATCTGCTCATAATAATGATATCCCAACGCTTTTGAGAACGTGTCTGATTTTAGTACCACAGGAATTGAACAAGAACTGCTATTAAAAGACAAAGATAGAACACATAATAATAATAACAATAATAATAATAATAATAATAATAATAATAATAATAATAATAATAATAATAATAATAAACATAACTGAGCACATTCATTTCGATCAGTATATCACATAAATGCGACTACAGTACGATCCTTTTTTCAATCAATGTTCTAAACTGACGGACGTGAAACAAGACATTCGTTCCACTTGCGATATTTATTGTAACAGGGGCTGATATTTCTGGTTCCAAATTGTATAACGAGACTGCATACCGAAGAGAGTTGTACGGAGAAACGTACAGAGAAGAGACTTTGTTGAAATGAAAAGAGAATGGTTGTCGGAACTGTTACTACAAACGGCATTTAAAGTTTCGACCCGCCACTTCAATGCAAAGTTTATAGCGGCGGCGAAGGGACCGGCGGACGAGTTGAAACACTCCTGACGTTTCCCTAATGCTCCAGGCAGCAGCAACAATTCGAGTATCCAAACCCTCCTCTGATTGTACAGGCGTCGAATAGACTAATTTCGTATGGCCTCAGAAAAAGAAATCTAAGGGGTTAAGGTCTGGTGAGCAAGGTGGCCAGGATACTGGTCCTTCTCTGCGGATCCATTTGTTCGGAAAGGATGCGTTGAGAAACTTTCGCACCTTCGCAGCGAAATGTGCTGAAGCATCATCGTTTCTAAATTAATGTGCTAAATTAAATGTTTCTACAAACAACCAGTGCAGTGGCGTAGCAGCTTCCCCCGCAACCCCCGCAGTGCGGGGGGCCCGACGTATAGGGGGCCCCGAAGTCTTACGATGAATAAAGATTTAAAGAAGTAGAACTTCAATCTTACTTCTATGGCTTTACAACTAGGGCCCCTTCTCTATACTTTGCGGGGGGGGGGGCGCAAAAGTGTGCTACGCCACTGAACCAGTGGCACTATCTCTAATAGTTAAGGCAGGATCTCTTCCAAAAATATGCGATACTCCCACCCGGTCAACCGTTGTGGTAGTCGATAAGATCCTATGATATAATTATCAACGATTCCTGCCCACATATTCACAGAACACCGTTCTTGATGGGCACGAATTGACATTTCGTGAGGGTTTTCCTCAGATCACAAAGTTGATTGTGAGTGTTGAATACTCCAACACGGGAAAACGTTGTTTCATCTGTGAAGAGAACGAGAGACATGAAGCGAGGTGTATTAGCATGCCGGTCGCGTAGCCACTGGACAAACTCCTGCCTACGTGGATAATCAGCATCGTGTAAAGGCGAGGACGTGGAAAGAGTATGCATGCACCTTTTGCACGTGGAAAAGTACATATGATTTTTGTGAAGCACGTTCCGTACATGCCGATGATAGGCGTTAACTTCAGCAGCTACTACCAGTGTGCTAGTGGAAGGGTTTCTTTGAACTCCTCCTGAAAAGCCACAGTTCGTACGGTTCTGTTCCGTCCAGCATTGGGTCTGTGTGCTTCCAGCAATCCTGTTTCTCGTAGTATTCGATCTACACTAGTGAAAGTTGAGTGGTGTAGGAAACTGTTGGTTGTACAGCCGTTGTCCCAGACGGCCATTACCATCTGCTTTCCTGTATGCTAGATATATGTACGTTAATTCCTCACGTGAGTACTGCTCTATCTCCTCTGCAATCGTAGGTGTTGAGCATCCACATCGGAAATGGTAGATGACGATGAAATGAAGCGAAATTAAGTCGGAAATGGTAGATATTCCCTCCACCGTTGTAGTCACTGTCCGGAATCGAAGATAGCGAGATTGCACCTTAGTGCAACTTTTCGGGCAAAGAAAGATATTTGTGTATACAGATAAGCAAATCTACACGACTACACCGTGACGGAGAAGATACTACACAACAAAACACAAAATTGTACACACCACTACTACGACAGACGTAGTACTTTAATATTTTAAACAACACATTCAGAAATATCGTATCGTTCTCCTGTAAGGCACACTTAATGCTACGATGGTCTGGTCATTAAAGAAATACACACAAAACAATACATCCAAATTAAAGTTGCAATGTATTCTAGTGAACCCAAATAAAACAACGTAGCCTTTAAGAGAAATGCTATACAGTATGTAGTTTTTCATTTTGAAACGGTTGATGAGAAACGCACGAGTAGAACTAGCCCCGAAAGGAGGATTTATTTATCTGTTCATAGTATCGATCCCGTTCTTCCACAAGCGATGAACAAACCAGCTCAATTACTTATGTGCAATGGCTCCAGCACACGCACAATGTAACAAACAAATGAAAGGGGATAGCAAAAGAATCAAACAAATGTCAAGTTGCCGAAGTTCCGTTGTTTATTGCAAAGATACAACAGAATTGAGTTGATTTTGAGTTTAACGTCCCTTTCAGCAGAGAGGCTATATGGGACGGGATATACTGATTAACGTGCAATCCGAACTACATGAGATCCCGCCAAGAATCGAACGCGAGTCTCCCACGCCAAAGGCACGTACGCTAACCGTTTACACACGAAGGATCTTAAAATGATTCTGGAGAGAATGACAGACGAGTATGTACATTACGAAGCACAAATAAACTAAACGACAGTAGCAGTAGTAACAGATCATCATTAAAAGTGATCAGATGTCATTAATGTGACCAGATAAGCAATCTGAATTTCTTTATTTTCTGTTACCTATCGGCTTGTGTTGTACGTATTTTTACATTGTACCTATTTGACGTTTCCAGTGAATTCTCGTACATGCAACGTCTTTACCAGTACTTTTTGAGGAGGTATGCAACCACTCCTATTGATAATTACCTCATCCGCCATCTTTTAATCTGTGTGTATGAGTACTGACCTGCCACGTAGTATTATTTCCAGACAAAGAGATGTCCTTTACATATACTCTTGTCTACTCAATTTACGTCATAAAGTGTCCGGGAATCAATAACGTCCTTTGGGGAATCCCTTTCGCCGCCATTGCACAAATCTGAAAACTGCCAATTTGAGTAGAGCAGGTTAGGATCCTTTGACGGTACCATGCCGCATCATGTCTACGGGCAGTACTTTGTAAAATATTCAACTCGAAAGTTCGTTTTCCCACGTTTTTGGCAACCTATAACACGTAAACGACGCGGTTTTACCCCTATGTTTATTGGACCTGTTTTGCTTGTTTTAATTTGAGGAATCACTCCTCTGCTTTTGTACAACAAATTTAGGGTCATACTGTATAAACAGCAACACTGCTCGTGACATTACAGCACAAATATGAAAACATTTAACACATTACTAAATTAGGATTCTCTTTTCTCGATTATGTGAATAGGTACTAATCTATGTCAAATCTAGTTTACGAATCTCTTAGGATTAGAAAGCTGTATCAAATTAACATGTCTTGAACCCTTTCAAAGCCCAGTATGTGGTTGCAGAGTTAAATACACATCTGCATTATTTCCTCAGTAATGTGTTAGCGATATGGAGTATTATTTGTAATGCATGGGCTATAGAACCCTTAAAACCTTATGCGTATAAAAATGAAAAATTGAATAAATTAAAATATATAAAGATATACTCACTAAACCACATTGAACATACTTCTTAATTCTTGTAACTGGAATTTTAGTTGCATGAGCAAATGTAAATTCAGCAGTGTCAAATATAATAATACTGCCAGTTCTCAAGGTATCCTCCTTGTAAAGGTAATCCAATCCTGCTGATACTCTTTTCACCAGTATACTTTCATCAAATTCTGATGGATCAATTTTGAAGTCTACTATTCCCACACGGTAGCCTTCAGGTGTCAGCTTCGGAAGTCCATAGAAATTTCTTTTTAAATATATATAAAAAAAGGGGATTAATATTCCTTCCTACATTAGATTTATTTTCTTTAAAATAGAACACAAGTACAAATATAATGAAGCCCATACAATTTGGATCAAACTTAGAGAACTGACAAACTTTGATCTGCTATATATCCTTAAGAAATAACATATCTTGGATACCTTTGGTTTCTCAATTATGTATAAAGTAAATATAAAAATCAAATGAGAGCTGGGTTTTATGACTAAGTTACCTTGTAAGCCCTATAAAGTTAGTGATCGTATCTGGTAACGTGAAGGACCAAGGGAAGGGGGTCAAATTTGCCTGTGCTGGTTTTAAGTAGCTTTCAGAGAATATTTATTCCATTTGAGTTAACGTGTTAATTTCAAAAAAGAAATTTTCCAACGAATTGTAATATTTGTAAAAAAAAAAAAAAAAAAAAAAAAAAACTCAATACTGTGCGTAAAACTGCTTATATATTATACCAAATTTCTAGTAATACTGTGCAGAAAACCGGTATTATAACTAACATCTACAAGTTCTATGAAAATCTAAGTGTTTATATAAAGGAGGAAGTAACATTTCTGAAGGACGTAATACAAGTTTTAGATATAAAAAGCAAATGAAAGGAATTTTGGGGAAAACAAAGATGCTTAGCAGCTATGACCAAGGGGTGCACACACGGTGCGCACAATGTGATTTTTTTCTCTTTTACAAAAAAACAATGAAGGATATTCCAGTTGAAGAAAACGAAAATGAACCGAACCTTTCATCAAAAGGAACAGTAACAAAAAAAAATTCTGAATACAGATTAATCCATATAAACTAAATAAAAAAGAACTCGGGCACAAAATTGACCCCTGCGAAGATTACTGAAAGATTTCATTTCATTTCATTTATAATTATTTGTCTTTATTCAGCTACAAGATTTTACTAAAGCCTGCACTGAAAAGTAATGGAGTTAACGTTGAACACTATTCAAGAAAGCATAATTACATATTAAAAAATAATTACTATATTTCCTACTTACCACAATAACTACATTTTTTATTATATTTCTTACTTACTGATGTTTCGTTGCATGTTTTAACTCAGGAGATAAGAAATCTCTATTTCTAAAGAAGTCTGGTAAAACCCCTCTAAATGTAAAATTGTTGTCTAGTTTTTGCTTTGTCTTCTCCAAACTATATTTGCACTGCCTCAGAAAACATATGATGAAAGAGTCATCTACAATAAAGAGAACATTATATGTTACATGTACAATATATTTTAAAATTTGTAAGAATTTCAGAAAAAGGCGTCCACAGAATTTTCTCAGAGAGATAAGGGTATCCTTTGTTGTCGGGCTTCAAAGTCACTTTTCCGTGCCAATCCTATATTGGACATATACCTATAAATTAAGAAGGAAACAGAACTACCATAATGCATTTAATTGTAAGGTTCTTCCACCGAAAATTTAAACCAGGTCCCATTGAACAAAGAAGCACACGGTAGTCATTAGAGCAGATGGGAAGGATACAAGAATCATTTATTCTATACAATATGATGTGGATCGTCCATTTGTTAGACGCAGCCATATTTAAAGAAACAAACCTGTTCCCCGACTAATTGTCAATCTGAAACTGCTTACGGTCAAATATCATAGCAAAGACACTCCTAAATGACTAGGCGATCAGCTGAAATACGAATCTCGAACCTATACTCATATAAATGTAAGCTCTTCACTATAAAAGTTCCGAGTTATAGTCAATGGAAAGTGACATGAGTGTTACGTGCACTGTAGTCACTTATTTTATCCGAAGAGAGATTCTACAGCACTTTCCTATCGTAGTTGAACGGATACATTGATTGATTTGAGCTGGAAATTGCTGTTAGTTTGTTGGTTGATCTCGAACAGAAATAAAAGCAACTGAGATTTATTATCTCTTAAATGGTGAATGATAACTGGAATAAAATACAGATATGTACCCGTGATCATAATCACAAGTGAAACAAATGAATAGAAGTAATGTTACAGATTTAATAGAGTATTTTAATAAGTAAATATACACTACTACTACTGCTACTACTACTACTACTAACAGTATTATTATTATTATTATTATTATTATTATTATTATTATTATTATTATTATTATTATTAATAATAATAATAATAATAATAATAATAATAATAATAACCCCGATGGTTGAGCGTTCACTTCTGGTGCATGGGATCCTTGGTTCGATTCCAACTCTTAGCAGTGAGATTAGTGGTGGACAAACTCCATGTGCGTGGGTCTTCTCGGTGTTCTGTCGTTTCTTTCCACTTTCTTCATTCCAGTATTTCCTTCATTTCTCATCACCACCGTCTCCTTTAGACTAGCTGGCATAATCGTGAGACGTAAAACTTAAAGATTTCGTTTCATTTCAATAATAATAATGGTATGAAACAATATTATTTGACTATTACTTTAACTGTAGCACTCATGAATAAGGCAACATGAACCAATACGGTAAAAGAAAAAAAAGATGTCAAAGATATTTGGCGAAAACACTGTAGAAGACATTAACTCCAGTTTAAAAATGAAAATGACAGAACTACATGCAAGCGTCTAAACATAGTTTAAACTAATTCTCAATATTTAACAGCATTTCCTGTTTTGCGAAAGCACTACAGATACATTGAGCCTAATGGAATGGTAAATCAGTTTTGCATTATACAGCATGGAGTCATGGATTTAATCTCCGGTGATAGAGTTGTGTAAATTGAACACTTCATTCTGGTTCAGTTTTCACCTTAAACTCCAAGCGCACGTTTCATACAACCTCCACGTTAGGGAGGAACGCTAATCTGTAAATGAAGTAACCAACCAACTAACCTTCCATTATATAATTTCCTAAACACAAATAACAATAAAATTAAGCTATCCACTTCAGATTAGCAACAGCTACCTGAGTCTTGTACTAATTTAGCACACAGTTACGCTCACGGATTGAAATAGTGGCTTTGAGAACAGGAAGGTATGAGTAAACTGTTTGAATTAGGGAATAGACATCATAGCACCATAATAAGCGAATAGATTCGTAGTATAAGTACTAGCTTGGCAGTAATAATATGAAACAGAAAAAGAAACAATTTTAAGAATAGGGAAGTGAAAAACAATAGGATCTTCTATGATAAATACAATACCCTTTATTCTCTGTTTGGTACATACCCAATTGTATAAGAATATAACGAAACAATTACGCACTGTACTTTCGCTATTATCTTACGAAATTCTGAACGTGATAACACCATTTAAAAAAAAATAATAAATGTAATCTTTAATTGCAGACGTAATAATTAGGCACTATATTGCCGTACATGTAAATTCATTACTCTCCAGAAACTGAGAATAGAAAGAATATGTTAGACAACTTCGAAATACTGAAGTTAATTCACTATTTTAACACAAAATTTAGTTATTAGTAACTCATTCAATTTTTAGTGATATCATGACTTTAATTATCAGGTTTCTTTTAGATTGGAAAGAAAAAACTAGTTTTTAGTATTACCAATATTGTAGTATATTAAAATGAAATTCACCTTGAATTTTGCACTTTTATGAAGGATAAACGGTATTTCCGCCTTTATGTTCATGCTTTGTATGTCGATGCCGATAAAGTCAATATTCAAAAGAGATTCATATATATATATATATATATATATATATATATATATATATATATATATATATATATATATATATATATATATATATACAATGTGTGTGTGTGTGTGTGTGTGTGTGTGCGTGCGTGAATAATTTATGGTGTATTAGCTTTGTCGTATATCATTTACAAGTAGCAGTGTCACGTCTACACAAAGTAAAGCAATTTTGTTTGTATGAAGTTATATTTTGTGAAATATAATAGTGAAACCCGACGTGGTAGTACATTTACATCACTTTCAGCTTTAGTAGAGAGATTGGATTCGAAATTGGATTTATTCTCGTGCAGCGATTACAGAAGACCACATCTTGCATTTAAACCATTTTTCACTCTATATAAATAGACGTTTAAACCTAAAATTGTTTATTTCTTCCATTTCCGCTTTGGATGGAGGGTTTAATACAGAATATGACACCTATCCTTAGAACACAAAATCGATTTCAGAAAACCGTTTCTACTTATCTCTTATCATTACTGCTCTATGTAGGTCAATATTGAAACTGGTAGTTATTGTAGATTTTATTCACTCACGACTATAGTAGAAATTTAAGTGAGAAAAAATATTATTAGAATCCTGAATCTATTACAAAGAAACTGCTTCTCGAATGCTATTACTAAGGCCCGGATTTGTATGTAACAACATATTTTTTCCAAACACATACAAGCTCTAAACGAAGTTTAGTATCCTAATTAAGAATCTGCAAGTGTAAATTACAAATTTTATTTCACATAAAAATGCATATTTTCTGAAAAATATGCAAATAAATATTTTGAACATTTTTGTAATAAATACATATTTTTAATAATTTTTCGTTATTTTATTCAAAAAATTCACACGGAATTTTTCTTTCTCTTGAAAGAAACTAACATCATGAAAAAAAAGTTACATAAATCTAACTTCCCATTTGCAGAAACAACGTCGTCATAAATTGTGCCCAGTCGATGCCTCATCCATTGAAATTGTTGAAAATTTAGTACTTGACAGTGCTTGCAATGTGAGTTGGCTTTCATGTCGTTCAATTTCGGTTTTTGACTCACTCTATAAAGAAACTAGAAACTGTGGAAGATTTATTGAGTAGTCCGGCTAAAGAAGTACAGTGCATTGAAAGAAAACTGGATGTTCTTTCTGCTTCGAAAGCCGAAGTCGCACAAAAAAGTAAAATAAAATAAATATATGTTTGAGAAAAACATTGGCTATTAAATCCTATGTAAAATATCTGAAGTATTGGAAGGCCAAAACACAAGTGAAGTTGATGGTGTAAATATCTGTGATATATGGCCCTTTTCAAACACGCGATGTTAACATCGTGTGATATAGAACGTTACTTTCTTCAATATAAGGCATTATTCCGTAAGTCAATATAGGCATTGATTTCTGATGGACAATTTGGAATGTTCACTACAATGCTAATGGAATTTCGACATCTCATGAATAGGAGATATTGTTGAGTACCAGTATTCTTATGTTGAGTGTTTTGCAATACTTTTCATTGTTATTTTTTTGTAAAATATTCTTTAATTTTTAGCAAATATTTTTTTTATTTTTACCACATAAAAATTAAATGTTTTACAGTTCTTTAGCACAAAAGAATACGGGCTCTTGCTATTGCCAGTTTTGAGGTGATAAATGTTAAAACCGGAAATGATTATTATCAACCACTTCTGGTTTGAATAGCACCTCCATCAAGAAACGCAATTCCTACCTTTCGACTCTCTACATTCAGGTCAAAATTTATGGTGATCCATCAAGTACTTGATATTTCTTGTCTCCCAAATACACTGACACAAACGTTTACAAGCATACACACATTTAGAAGAACGGGATAATTATGTTCTAATATACAAACATTTTTAAAAACCGTAAAATTTTTGTAAATTGAAAATTTTAAATTATGTATTTTGTCAGTGCATACAAATAATTTAAAACTGATTTGACTACAAAACACCACCTTTCTGAATTGAACTGGATAAGTCGTAGTTGTTTCCAAACTATAATATGGATTATTGAAAAAATCCAGAACTTCTTTTATTCTATCAGACATACATGGGGCGATGAAGCTTCTAGGCAAGAACATATTACAGGCATGTGGATTGAATCCCGCCGTTTTACAAAAAAGAACCTTCTGAATTCATACAACCGCACTTCATATAGGTCTATATATATATATATATACTTCAGTTGTAGACTTGTCACCTATTCATACTTGTGCAAGCCGAGGAAAGGCGTAACTTTTCAAGGCTGGATTCAACTATCGAGGAGCGTATGTGAGTGCTTTTCTATATTATCCCTTTCTGACAATCTTAGCTTTCTTATTTCTTCATACACGTTATGAGAGCAGCTAATAAAGTTAAAGTCTCATTATCATTTAATTATCAGTATTATATTCTCGCCATATTCTGTGAGAAATCAATCTAAGGTTTTGGTTGATGAAGAACAGACAATGAGGGATTCGATTCTCCTTTGGCACTCAAGTATTTAGTAGTTTTTTTTAGAAAAGAACAATGTAAAGAAAGTTTGGTAAACCGCACTAATTAGAAAGTCGCAGATATTGAATATGCACAGAAGAATCTAAGGTCATACGATAACTTAATCCTACACGTAGCATGATTCTTAATTAAAGCTATCACTTTAAATTTCTCCTTTAAATATTCAATAATACTATAAATTAGCTGTTAATACAGCAACCCAATAATAAGGGAAGAAAGATTACACTGTTTAACAACGAAAATGTAAATTGAACAAAATCAGCTAATTCTTATTGATTTTGTGGTGCTGATCACGAATTTGAAAGTTATTTTCGAATATTAGCTCTACTTTTCGTTTTACAGGCATGTCTAATAATAACGCTTTAAAAATAAATATATTCGCTTCGTTTGGGATAAAATGTTACACTGATCCGGCAACACTGGAGAAACTATATGAGCGCTTGGTTTCATTGTGTTCCTTATCTCAGTAGTGTTCTGCTATTGTTAGAAAAGACAGGTTTAGTGCAGTTATCAGCGTTTTTGGTGTGGCGTTTGTGTAGTGCAGGACATAAAAATACAACTACAAGTACGCAAAAATACTGGTATTTCGAATGTATATTTTTAAATAGTTGTCGGAACTATTTCAAGTGACATTTTGAGGATTTCAATAAACAAAAAAGCCGCGAAATTGTGCAAACAGTGCGGATAGCTTCTGCTACGTGTGTGGGGAAGTGACATTTTCCTCACAAAAGCAGACTATAACACCACTAAAAAGAAAAGCCTATCAATATTACTTTGGTTGTAAAATTGGAGACCAAGATAAATCTTGGGCACCCCACATTGTGTGTAACACTTGTGCCAGCAATCTAAGAAATTGGATTAATGAGAAGGGGCGCTCAATGCCTTTTGCAGTGCCCATGATTTGGAGGGAGCCAAGCGACCACATCAGAGACTGTTATTTTTGTATGATTCCTTCCGTCAAGAAGGGAATTTCCACGAAGAAGAAGCGGGCCTTGATCTATCCTAACATTCCTTCTGCAATGCGCCCTGTTCCACATGGAGAAGGACTACCTGTTCCTGACCCACCTAAAGAATACGATTTTTTTTTCTGATGATGATCAAGAAGTTGAAGCTCCTGAATCAAGTACTTCGAAGGACCCTACGTTTATTGTAGAAGAACCTCCATGTGAACCACATAGACTTACTCAAGAGGAACTAAGTGATCTAATCAAAGACTTGGACCTCTCGAAAAGCAAAGTCGAAATTTTAGCGTCACGCTTAAAGCAATGGAATTTATTGCAGGAAAAAGTAAATATTTCAGTGTATCGGAATAAGGAGAAGATGTTCACTTCATTTTTTACTATGGAAGACAAACTTGTGGCATGTACAGATGTAAATGGTCTCATGAGGGTACTTAAAATTAATTACGAACCTACGGAGTGGAGGCTCTTTATAGATCCGTCCAAGGTGAGTTTAAAGGCAGTGTTTTTACATATTAGAAATGAACTTCCTTCAATTCCTGTAGGTTACGCAGTTCATATGAAGGAATCTTGTGAAAACTTGAAACGTTTACTTCAAGCCATTAAATATTACGATTTTCAGTGGCTCATTTGTGGTGACCTTAAAGTAATAGCACTGTTGCTAGGTATGCAGTTAAGGTATACAAAGTATTGTTGCTTTATATGTGGATGGGATAGCAGAGATCGTGGATCTCATTACCGCAAAAGTGATTGGAATACTCTCTTCAGAGAAACTCTTCAGCCGGGAGTGAAAAATGTGCAGCATGAACCACTGGTAGATCGTAACCGAATTTTGCTTCCCCCTCTACATATTAAATTAGGTCTTATGCATGAAAAGTTTTGTTAAGAGCATGAACCAAGAGGATGAGGCCTATAAGTACCTAAGAGGACAATTCCCTCGATTAAGTGATGCCAAAGTTGAAGAGGGTGTTTTCATAGGGCCACAGATTAGACAACTATTCAAAGATCACAAGTTCGACGAAATTCTCCAAGGTGAGGAGAAAGCTGCGTGGGAAAGCTTGAAGAGTGTTTGTTCACAGTTCTTGGGAAGACACCGAGCAACAAATTACAAACAACTTGTAGCAAAGTTGTTATTGTGCTACGAAAATCTTGGTTGCAATATGTCTCTGAAACTCCACTTTCTTCATTCACATCTAGACTTGTTTCCCGAAGATTGTGGAGCAGTAAGTGACGAACATGGTGAGCCTTTCCATCAAGATATTGCAGCCATGGAGAAGAGATATGAGGGAAAGTGGAGTTCTAACATATTGGCCGACTACTGTTGGACTAGCAAGGGATGCTCCAGATGTAACCTACAAATGGCAAGCCAAGCGAAGACGTTCAAAATAAAATAAAGATAATCCTGTACAAGGGATCACTTGAAACTTTTGTATACATTGCAGTGTAGTTCTTGCAGAAAAAGATATTTGTACAGATTTTTCATGTTTTGATGTTAATACTGATTTTTATTAAGGAATTGTTAATATTTAACTTGACCACGGTTACTTTATTATCTGTATCGCTGTGAAACTGGTATTTACGCAATTTTGAAAAAGGAAGTACAAGGGTATAGAAAGCTATAGTTTAGGGTACTTCTTAACTCCCCAGCTTATCACATCAAAGTGAAATAGGTAAAAAAAAAGTGAAATGTAGGTTTCTACAAGGATTTTGCTTAAATGTTCTATAAATATTAATACATTTGTATATATGCAGCTACTGTTGTACAAGGGCGTTTTTTTCACAACCTGAGCTAAGAAAATTCTTCTATTATCATTTCCTTTCATATTATGTTTAAATGAATGTAAAAATCGCAATTTCAAAGAATTTACATACTTTCGATCAAAATTTGTTGAACAGTGTTACCTAATGTAAAAGGTACGCCCATAAAGTGACCAAAGACAACCAACTTCTTAACAATGTTATCTTTATATGCGAACACTGGAAAGAGCTGAATCTAAGGATCCTATTAACCTCTTTAAACTGATTTTATGTAGTTTACGTCTGGAGAGCTCCTTCGTGGATAAGCGGTTAGCGTACGCGCCTTTGGCGTGGGAGACCCGGGTTCGATTCCCGGCGGGAGCTCATGTGGTTCGGATTCCACGTTAATCAGCAGGTCCACGTCTCATATAGCCTCGCTGCTGAACAGGACGCTAAACTAAAATCAACTCAACTTTATGTCTGGGTAAGCGTGCTACAACTGTATATAGAGAAGTTGTTGAACTCCATGTTTTATCATCCACCACGATAACTTTAAGAAGTTATTCCGTTCTCCACCAGCCATCAAATCCTCTGATTACTGTTTCTTATTGGTTTTCTGTTGTTTGGTCAAAAATGCAAAATATTTTACAATGCAAGTACACCCTCTCCTCATTTCTAGATCCTTCTTTAAAATTACCCTAAACATGCTTTTCTTAAATAAAACCTGGAACATGAAAGGTTCCAGTTTCTGTGTGGATGTATGTCTATCAGCTCTCACCACTGGACGAAATATTTTATTATTTTCCTCATTCATTGACGTTCAAGGGAGTTCTCACCTTGGATTATCCTCAACATTTTCGCTTCGACGAATGTAGCATTGATACATCTGGATCCTTGACAATGCTGCATCAGCATCTAATGGCCTCATCGTCTGCAACGTTTTGGTAAAAGATTATCCAATTTGTTACAAAAGTTTATGTTAGAATATTGTTCTCCTTGGGTGCATGGATTGCATACGACGACTTCACGCTACATGCGTTTGTTACAGGCTTACGCAGATACAAGCTAGTTTCAAAGGGTATTAATAGAAAGCTAGGATAAAGGTCTCTACAAATGACACACTATGGTAATATTTTAAAGGAATTTGGCTGTTTCTGTGACACTTCGATTACTTTATGAGCACATGATTACTTTCTACGATTCTTGTATACAACTTTGGATAAATGTAAAAAGGTTTCTTTCCTTATCTTGTAGGGATAAAATTTAAATATATACCTAGGTACAGATATGGCATTCTTTAAGAAAGGCCAATAGTGATATATTTAAAAGATAAATAATGCAAACAGATGATTTTATATGACTCGTGTTTTTGACTGCAAGTGTGTTACTACGCGTGGAACCTGAACATTTCTAGCAGATCATTTCTACACCCTAATTATCGAACAATCAACACTATCATGTAATAGCCTAACATGGATTTCTTCATCATTTAGTTCTTTTGTCACCCGGGAATGAATGTCAATAGGGCTAAACCCCCATACTCAGAGAAAATAAGTTGCTACTCACAACTCCAATTGAGACACCACTTGAAACTGATCGGATATATTCACGACCGATATCATTCGATTTGTAACTACAGGGTGCGGCACGTAAAACTTGCCCGTCGTAATATTCTGGTATATTGTGCTTTTGGCAACACTTAAATAATCTACCTTCCTACCAAGAGATGGCGTGTCGAGGTCGGGTCGACTTACGTGACCTGCAGCAGTCACGTGCAGCCGCAGCCAAAGAAACTTGTCGAAACCAGTTGAGAAAAAGGCCTCGTTGTGTTAAGTCGGGTGAGTGTCAGTGTGTGATAATCGAACGTGTTGCCATTGTTGAAGGGTTCATTCTCACTGGATCTTTTGTGAAAACAAAGAATTTGTTTCGGGAGAAATTTCCAAAACAATCGGTATTGGTCGACAGAAAATCCATACGCAATCCACCAGGTAACCTTGCATGATGAGAAGATTGGTGTTTGGTGTGCCATTTCCGCCACACGCGTTATTGGGCCCATATTCTTTGAGACGACAGTGAACAGTGACGTGTATATGATAATCCTGGAGGAGTTTTATACACACTTGACCGAAGAGGAGCGTCAGTTATGATACTTTCAGCAGGACGGTGCAACATGCTACACATCAGCTGCATCATTGTCCCTTGTGCATGAGATGTTTACACCAGAGAGGACAATCAGCAAAGGCTTGTGTCCTCCTCGGTCACCAGACTTGTACACGTGTGGCTTTTACTTATGGGGACTGTTAAAGGGAAGAGTATAAGAAACAAATCCACACATAATTGAAGAACTTAAGACCAGGATCCAGGATGTCACCAATAGCATTACAACACAAAAACTGACAAGGGTATATATGAATCTCCTCAATCGTGCTCACATGTGTGTTGAAGTGGGCGGAGGACACTTTCAGCACCTGCTGGGAAGGCTGCTGTCAAGGTGAGTAGTCATATTCAATACATTACATTTCATTTATGTGTTGTAGTTAATCATATTGAATACATTACATTTCATTTTATGTGTTCACTTTACGGGCCGGTTTTACGTGCCGCACCTAGTACCTCTTAGAAACTGTTACAACAACTTCCAATAAGGAAGTGTTATTACAAATAATGGTAATAGCTATCACCAAAATACAGGGTGTTTCAAAACAACGCCGACAACGTTTGGGAGGTAATTTCTGACATCGAGAAAAAACAAAAAGCATAGAACAACCTGTTTGCACAAATGCTTCCTTTCGGAGTTATAAGCTCCCGAAAACATGAAAATAAACGAACTTTAAAGGCCCATAGCTCCAATACTATGGGACCTACCGTAGTCTGGTCAAGACTTCACTTAGGAATTAGTATGTGCGCTATCTAAAAATACATGTTTCAAAACCCTAAGGTTTTCACGCAACAATTTTTCAAGAGGGAGTTCGGCTACGGGCATATAACTTTAAGTAATTACCAACTACCTCTATAAAAATTGTTGCGGAAGTACCACACGATTCTGAAACATAGGTATTTGGATAGAGCAAGAAGTAGTTCCTAAGTGAAGTCTTGACCCCACTACGAGAGGTCCCATAGTTTTGGAGCTATGGACCTTTATAGTTCATTTTTTTCAAGTTTTCGGCAGCCTATAACTCCAAAAGGAATCATTTGTGCACCCAAGTTGGTCTACACATTTTGTCTTATCTTGGTGGGATGAATCTCCTCCCAAAAGCTGTCGATGTTGTTTTGAAACACCCTGTATATTATTCAGACTAAAAGATGCAGGAAAGTGCAATAAACTTTTTAATGACCATCGTACAAAAGCTATAATGGCACTGATAATCCCATGGACGGATAAGTTTGAAAATAGTATATTTGGATTCAGTATCCTCAAATTAGTATAAAAAGTGCAATCAGAAATGTATTAAAGCGCAGACAGCTTTACTTTTATCATAAGTGGTACTTCAAAGCCCCAAGATTTGAATAAAAAAATTCTCCTGACCCCAAGAACGGATAAATTTTAAAATAGTTCTATTTGGTTCAGCGCCCATAAATTGATATAGAAAGAACCTTAGAAATTTAGTACCTCATTGGAACCTCTTACAGTTGCACGCCTATTAGATCTTATTCATGTTATCACCAAAGTATAACTGAAACTGTCAGAAGCTTCTCATCTTAAACGTGATGGTCTAACTCGATTAATAATTTAACTTAACTCATAAAGTTAACAATTTTGGAGAAACCAAAGTAAAGGCCAAAATGTGTTTCTATTCATTTGCAGAATAAACATCCAATAAAAAATATAACCATTGATCAACTTTCGTTTATCAAACAGTAGCTGAAGTGCCCTTTATTCGCACGAGGAGAATAAGTTTAAGGAAAAAGACATTTATCCTCCTTTGCCCCCTTTAGGTTACATATCAATGAACGTTTAATTATAAAACTCTAAAATATAGTTTTGGTATAAATTTTGAACTACGTACTCTTTAGGACACGTCCTTTATTCAAAGTGGTATAACGAACTCCCAGCTTGAAGTAGGTACTACCTTCAAAAGTTTATTTCAAACTATTTAATAGTTTCCCGTGATGCGATCACAAACATTTTTTTCATTTTCATATACTCATAGGTATAAGTAGTTTGGCTCTCTGGGTACATAAAACATCAATATGGCCACCTTGTTAATTCAAATAGTAATCAATATGACACTGAAGACTTTGAGAGAACATATAACTGAAAGAACTATGATATAAGAGGATAATCTTTAAAAAATGCTCAACTTTCACAAATTAAAGTGCAGAACTTTATTTATATTTTGTTTTCATGTAAAACATTTTGTATTATGTTGATTCTGTTTTGAGTTTGAGTTGCTGTATTTTTCATCCGTCTGCAGCACCGGGTTAGCGGAAGACGACATCCATTAAGGTGGGCGTCAATCAATGACTGGAACTTGAATCTTTGGCACGTAACGAATGCACATACTCTCATGCGGAATCAATTCTCACAGTACAGGCCGTTACTCACCCCATTATCTAGCCTTCAAAATAGCTGGATTACTAGCTTCCACTCTTCACAATCCGTTTGACAGAGCGGGAAGATTTGGGAAGAAGAAGAATCTTCTAGTTCACAGAAACCGATATGGTAGGTCAGTTACAGGTCGATTCTGTTCAAAGTGGTCATATTATGTGTCACGTCTGCTACTAATATTATAATAGCATGATTTAGTATTACGTCTGTACGATTATGACCACCACTATCTTAACTTCGGAATAGTTCATTATGTTTAGTTAATTAAAAGCAAACAAATTCTAATGTGTTTCCGCTTACTTGGTTAATTTATTAGAATTTTGTTTACGGTATTTTAATCCTAAACGTATTGAAAACGAGTGTTTCCATTTCTATTACTTTCATTTTATATAATTATTTATAGTAAGGGAAGTTTAAACAAAACAATTACTTATGCTACTTTAACAAATACATACCTACATCTTTCGGTAAATGAGGCTGCTTCTTTAGCCATTGTTTTATATATTCAATATCCTTTACTACCTGCTTTGCATCTTCTCCATGTTCCTTTAATAAGTAACTTTTAGTTTCTTCTGACAACTGTTCAAAATATGTGCCACTCTCTGATTTTGTCTGTAAAAGAAAAAAGTTACATATTATTCTTTACTTGTTTCCACTGAAATTATATTCAACTCCATTTAGTTTCGAGTATTGATAGAAAATAATCGCATTCCAGATTTAATGATTCGTGACCTCTTCAAGTTGACATTAAGGTATTGGATGTCCATTTGTCTATGTGCCCCATCCTGCATTCTTCAGATCATCTTTCTTTCCTCTATATTTGCAGAAATATAGAAGATACACCGTTCAATGCAATGACACGAAATCTTAAAATTAATTTTGAACCAAATTTCTTATGTAAGGTTTTCGAATTTAATCGAATATTTGGAGTTTCAAATATGGATATAAATGTGTATTTTAGAATAGTTTTATAAAAGATTAAAGTAATTTTTGTTTATATTTTAAAATAATGTTAAATTCTGTGAAAAATTCTATATTCTATGTCATCTCTCCTTTTAAGGTGTCCAGTAGTAATCCTTTTCTGACAAGATAAGTAGTTTTACGAAGATTTTCTCAAAGTTATCAAGGAATTGTTTTTAATACTTCATAAATGTATCTTTTACTAGTGATACTATCATATGTACTAATTTTGTTACAAGTTGTTTGTTATTGGATTGAGGTTTCTTGTTTTTGAAAATGGAACATATTGATAAATAACAGCCTTTCGTCATTGGATGTAAAAATCAATATATTCCAGAAATAAGTTTCATTTTCTACCTATAGGTTACCCGAGGCCTAAAATTATAGTTAGTATAGAGGCCTAAAATTTACTAAAGAATTTCTTGTTTTCGTCAATTTAGCTATTGCACCTAAAAAGAACAAAATAGATATTTCAATTTAGCTTGTCTGTTTTGTGGAATACGTATGTTTTTCAGGTTACTTATTCAATTTATTTTCGACAGAAAATTCTAGACGGAATTGCACTGATTCCTCGTGTACAGAGGATGTGTATGGAGGACCTAAACCTTGACGATATTGTTATAGCTCGCATAGGTTAAGTTCTGAGATAATTGTAATGAAGTAAGTAATGTACCATTCCCTATGACTCAAAGCATGATGAGCTTAATGTACTTTTCATAAGTTTCTATCTTCAGATGATCTATGTTATATTAAATCTTCTGCAATCTATAATACAAATCCAAATTTCGAAACGAATCATAACATGACCCTTTCATATATAGTTTTTGGCATTTGTTTATTCATGAAAGGAATTATATTTGTGTAAACATTTTCAATTACTATAAAATTGCTAAAAGTTTTTTTTACAACCAATCAGAGTTCGTCAAAGGTAACTTTCAACATATGACCTTAGTCTATAACAGGGTTTCGCAACCTGGGGGTTGTGAAGATAAGCGGAAGAGATAAATGTAATTAGAATCTAATAAAGGAAAATATTCATAAATATTATTTTGAATTTTGTTCTGATATTGATATTTTTATTTTTATACATATTGTTAACAACAAGAAAAAGCAAGTCCACTAAACATTTTCAACAGATGCAGAGTTGTTTAGAAATCAATTTAAATCAAATAGATACTTTATGAAACTAATGAGAACTGCATATAGAAATACCAGAAAAATACAAATTCAACAAAACCTACATATTGAAATATAATTAGAAATGAAAGCTAATGAGATGCCTGAGCATGGTGTGATTTCGCTAGTGTGGTACTGCAAAGTTCAGTCTTCGAACGAACATTTAAAATACTAAATTACTTTTTAACAATTGTTTAAGTTTTTTTTTAAAAAAAATAAGAATCACTTTATTTTTTTCTCATATAAACGAAAATTAAAAGAGTTATGAAGTTTTAAAATGTTCAAACTGACACTATTTTGAAACAGTATAAAGGATCGGATTCAATATTTGTAATACGAATGAACTGACCAAATTTTGTTTTAATCCATACGCTTTCAGGAAAATTACTTAATCCATTATATTCAAGAAGTGGATTCTATTATTAACAAAATAGATGAATATCGTGAATCTCCGCAATACGTATGTTAAAAACTTTACATAAGCTTATTACAAACCAGATATTCTAAGGTTCTCGCTGGTAAGAGGATGTGATAAAATGGGGGCTGTGATAGGAATTAGGTGGAAAACCACTGGTTTATGAGTTGTGGCTAAAGTTCAAAGTGTAAAATTGTTATTGTTACATACCAATCCATGAAAACAAAATTTTGAAACAAAAAAAAATTAAACTAAAAATTTTTATCAGATTTCTTTTTTTAAAAAAAATCAATGAGTGCAAAAATATCAATTTTCCTTAATTTAAGAAAACTTTGAAATTTTACACAAATATTTGAAATTTTCAGCCAATCTAGTTGCACCAAAAAAAACTTCCGACTAAATGGCTTTAGACTAAGAGATTTAACTACAGTTTCAAATGTGGAATTGTTGTTGACACAAATCGGTTTCAATAATGACTTGTCAGATTTCAAGTCCTATTTTTTCAACAATGACCTTAGACTACGAATCGTAACTACAATCCTAAGGTTGAAATTGCGAAATTGTTTATGCTTATCAATAAATCTCTATAACTATTTATCTGGTGACAAGTCCAAAATTTGGAGTTATTTAAAGACCTGGATCAGCCAATCAGATTTCACAAAAGGTAACCTTTTACCAGTGACCTTAGATTATGAGGAACGTCAAAAATTTCAGGAAATTATGTCAGAATATTTTCCTGTTAAAAGATGATGCAATGTTCGTACATCAACACATAATAATAATAATTATTATTATTATTAGTCATGCTATATAAGAACATCATTAAGAAATTTGGCTCTAAGAATTTTGCTCTTCCTTAAGAATTTTGAAGAGAGATAAATTTGTTCAGGATTAACTTTTGATACCACATAGAGAAACGTGTTACGTATATTTCGGCAATTCTTTACCCATAAAAACAAAAGAAGCAAGGACGATGCAATTTTGTAGATATATATTCATGAGTTACCAAATTTACCAATTACCGAATTTAGTTTTTTTTTTTTTGTTTTTTTTTTACAATTTCCATATTTAACGTTGGGTCAAATATATTTCCAGAATTTAGTTTGAAAAGTTTCTCTAAAGCTTCCCAGTTTGAAATTTTTGTTTGAATTTCTTTCGCGATCTCTGAAAATATAGGATTTTAGAATATTTTTTGTTTACTCGCCTAAGAAATTAGTTCGGAAATAATGTACGAAATATATTGGTTTTGAAATTTAAGTTTTAAAGATCTTTGCACTCATTGCACTCATTGAATTTTATGAAACTTTTCCATGAACTGTCTAAAACTTTTGTTTTGAAACTTTCGGGTTTGATAGGTTTTGCACTTTCTGAATTTTTAGAAGTCTTTTTTTATTGTTAACTTTTGCGCTTACTGAAGGTTTGACATTTCTATTTTCTACTCCAAACTCGAACACAATGAAAACCAAAATCCTGATCATGGAATTTCCAGCCAGAATATTAATTACGTATATTTCTGGCAAGGGTACAAGGACATTGAAGGGTACAAGGAGAACAGAAAATATTTACAGTTGTATACTATAATCATGGAAAGCAACTACTAATTATTATTTCCTGACAACCTTACAAAGTTTAATAGATAATACACCTGAATACCCATATACCATTGAAGAGAATGTATCTCTTAATTCAACCATACAACCATATAATGCAATTAAGCAGCATGGAAAGGATATATTAGATCAACCTGTCACATAGCAATGCATATATATATATATATATATATATATATATATATATATATATATATATATGGAATTTTTAACCTATTGTAGAAGAACCAAATTTACAGAATCACATATTCAAACACAGAATATTTAACATTTATTTTTTGACATTTGCCAAATTTAAGAGGATTTTCTCTGTATTCTCCTCGAAATTTAACATAGTGTATGAGTTCACCTATAGCCCATGAAAAGAATGAATTCTTCCGGTTATCCATATATCCGTATAACCTGGTAAAGCCGCATGAAAGAGTATAAATTAGTTTATAATAAATCCAATTTTGAATATTGGGTACTTTTTGGCCATAGAAAGGTACCAGATGAATTAGTCAAACTTATGGAGGTAAATACTTTTATTCAACACTACCATACTGAATTTTTAGTTTCGGAAACTTGTAAATTTTAAGGGCTGGTATTATGGACTTCCCTGAAAATTTGGGGAGGATACCATGGTAGCTGTACCAACTCAAGAGGATATCGACCCGTATTCCATCATACCACCTGATCTAATAACTTGACATTCCACACGCAAAAAAGGCAAGTTTCTTTTTGTCTCCCAAATACTAGTCTTCTACGTGAATGCTTCTTTAATTGCCGAAGTTCATATTGTAGTTTAACACATCCCCGTGCTTTATAATGTAATTAATTACGCATATCTTACCATTATGATAAATGTAAAACAAAGTACTACAAAGGTTTCTGTTGTTATTATAGTCAAATGAATAACATAACAGTACAGCAAAGAGTAAAGTTGTAAGATTCATTGCAATTGTTGACACATCTTTAGACAGTGTCATAATCAAAATGGCACTTTCTGAAGCTAACATTCTGCGTGCTAGGATTTGAGGAAACAAAAGAGTGGAGTGGATGCCCGTGATAAGGATGATGTACGTGAAAGGAGTACCAACTCGGAGGACAATGTACAATTGGTATGTAAAGTCTGTTCAAACTTGATGTTTGTGTAACAAGAACAGAGGTAGTTGGCCAAATATAACTGAAAATAACATTACAAATTGAGAGAATCTTTCAGTAGGGAAACATATATACGCAGAGATCGAGTTGGAAATGTCGACAACGACTGTGTGCTGAGGCTTTGGTAAAAACAATAAACTTGCAACGTTAAGACAAAAGTAATTCCAAAAGTTACATCCTACAGACAAAGACCAGTATAGTCGATTTATGCGTGCATTGCAGGTCAAATATGATCCTTTTGTGAATATTTGTTTCCGGATGAGACTAGATTTCAAACAAATGGGAAAGTAAACAAGCACAATGGTAGAATTTGGGAATAAAAATCCGCATAACATTGTTGCATACGTGCAATATTCTCCATAGGTCAATGTTTTTTTTTTCTGCCATGTCTCATAAGAAAAATTATCAGCCTATATTCTTTGAGGAACAAACTGCAACTGGAGAGTTCTTCCTTCAGATATTGCAAAACATGTTAATCTCATTGTTGAACATTTAGTCAGAGACTTTGTCCTTCAGTTAGACGGAGTATTTCACGTTTTCACAGTGATGTTAGGGCATAACTGAACGCAGAGCTACTTAATCGTTGGATTGGTCGTGGTGGATCATCCATCCAGTATGTGCTAAAATGGTGTCCTTGTTTGACTCCCAGACATCATCATTTGTGATTTCTTTTTATGGAATTATGTAAAGAACCTTTATATGTCTCTCTGCTTCTGCGTCATGTCGTAGAACCCAAAGGAGAATTAAACAATTAACAACCTTGGAAGACATATTGTGTTGTCAATGGCAAGAATTCGATTATTGTTGGGCCAAACATGGTTCTCACACAGTGTATTTGTAGAGCGAGTGATGTTGAAAGAAAAGTTACAAGTTTACTCTTTAAAATGATGGACACTGTTACATTGTAATTCTACTCGTTTGGCTGCAATAATTTTCTAAAATGCTCCCATACTTTTGTTACATATTGTGTATCTAGTATAGCAATCAGTTGAAGACAAAGCGGGCAAATTTGATCGTCAATTCTTAATACAAGTAGCAGATGTGGGCCTCGCAATTCTAGTTAATCATCGACAGTTATACCTGAATACATCATCTCTATATTCTGGTAGAATTTAGGAGAGACGAACGAAGGTTCGTATTACAATTATGTAGACAGTGTGAGTTTAATGGATTTCTACAAACAGAATCGTTATTCTCTAACACCTGTAAGTGAAAAAGAACTAGGCTCATTTAAACTAGTATACAACATCTACTATTATTGACTAATAATAATAATAATAATAATAATAATAATAATAATAATAATAATAATAATCGTCTCGAATACTAGAAATTGTTATTTCACAAAGTAGGTCTACCAGGTAGTAACGTTTGGAAGTACAGGTTCTATTTGCTGTTATTGCTATTTATATAGGTATACTCAGTGTTCGAAGTGGGAAAAGAGCAGAGGTGGTATGTTTTATTATGATTTTGAGTCAACATACTGGATATTTAAATATTGTCTTGATCATTGAAAAACCAAAGACGGTATGTTCTCATTACTAAACAATCAGAGGCGGTATGGCATACCACCACATACCGTCTCACTTCGACCACTGGGTATACTCTTCGACGATGCACATGGGAATCAAATATACTTTTCGTCACTTGTAACATTCATCTTTAATATCTATATCTGGAGCTTCTTTCAGAACTTACAGGTTTGATATCCATATATTGTAAATGTTTTTATTACGTAAAGCATGTGTTGACATTTTTATGTACTTAAGTGTGCCGTAGAACTTGATATCTGTTCCCTCACATCTTCGGCAATTTGACTTGACTCCCTTAAATTTCTCATATGTGCCTTCCTATACGTTTATTTTGTGCTAGCTCACGCTCAAATCATTACCAGTGTTATGTATCAATTGCTTGCTCAATGTTGCTCCATTTGGTGAGTACTGGCCGCTGTTGGGCCGAGGCATGCTCGATTCCTCTGAGTCGTATTTGCTTGTACGGCATATCCTGTTCTACAACTTTTTTGAGTTTTGACGCATTTATATAGTTTCTTATGGTTAGACAACATAATAGAGCCAAGGAGGAAATACTTTGAAATCGGTTCACTTCAGTGTACAAAGGCTAGTGGGCTTTCATAGACGAAATTGAAGTGTTCGCTAACCTGACAGCCCGGTGTTCCAATACCAATTTTGTTCTATGTGACAATCAATCTAGTTAGCAGTTACTAGATAGCACACTTTCCACTTGACAAGACTTTTTTTGAAGGTATACAAGAAGTATGTTACTTCTCTCGTGTTGGAATGCTTTTTAGAGACTGGAAAGTCTGCGCACCTTGAAACGTTTGGTGGTAAGATAGTCCATTGTTTGGGTTTTGGGACTCCTTACTAGGATATTAGTAAAGGAAGTATCATGAATCGTTCCCAAAGTCCGGCACTGACTTCCATCTATCTATAATACTTCTGTAGTTTTTATGGAAGCATATATGTTGGCTACGTATTTCACAGTAGCAAGGAAAGAAAGAATGTAACAAAAAGGAAAGAAAAAAAGAAATTAAAAATTTCAAAACATAAAATGGGCGAATGTGATTTACTAAACAAAAACCAACAAGGAACGGACATGAACCTGCCATCCAGACATCCAAATCAAACCTAGTCCATTCGATAAACATAACAAAAATATGTTCATGCACAAAACATTAGGTGCCATGGACAACGAAGCCCATTAACACTGGGGCCCATTAACCCTGTTAGCATAAAGAAAATTGTAGGCTCGCAGTGAAATAGCTATTGCACCAACACTGTTCATTGGAAAGTCATGGTTTATAGTTCATTCTCTTTAGTATGAAACAAGCTTTCTAGAGGTGCAATATATTGTGGTCCATAACGTAATTGAACAAGGAAAATTGGCAGAATGTTGGGAAAATTCCCTCCAGAAATCCCTCCCATCAAATTTGGATACCTCTGGAGTGGCCCCGGGTAAAAGTACACAATACAAATGTATTTCGAAAAATACTACAGGGAATAAGACATGACTGTACCAAGTTTTGTATTGATAGGCTGAATAGGTATAAGAGGAAAGCGTGTATTGGTGTATAGACTTTTCCCTCATATCATTTCCGTTTATTTGTGATCAGAACAGAGATTTCCTCTAGTTTGGATCTGTTGAAGAATTCCACGAAGTTGAACATTTCTATAGTGATAACAAAGTAAAGCAATTGTCCTTAAGTGATTGAAACGTAGTGATAAATCTTTCTATGCCGGATCCTTTTTGGCATTAAGTGCTAGGATAAATGTATATCAGATTGACTGATTATTGTAGGTATTTAATGTTGACACAAGCGACTGTTTGTCCCCATGACGATAAGGCAGATTTCTGACACATTTTATGCATTAAAAATTAAAAATTAAAATCTTAAGTAAGTGAAGTTTTAATACAAATACGTAAAAAATAAGACACTAAAACAAAACCAAATTAAAATAAACGTAACTGAAACTGAATAGCTGTAGCAGGGGGTTATGAGAAATTAAGTGAAGTTTCACTCATAGATTTTTTGTTTCGGTTTTCTGTCTATTTTATTGGAAATTGCTGCGAGCGCCCGAGTTGGCATAGATAACTTTTATTCATGTCCCTTACTCCAGAGACGTGCTGAATGAATATACGTAATATGATAGATATGGATAATATTTCCACCACGAAATTTGCATATAGGTATTTAATGCAAGAGTCTGTTTTACTTGTGGTTAATATTCAGCATCTACAAAATAAGGTTAACATTTCATGGATCAACGTTATACGTTCATTGGACGACTGTGAGAAATAACTTGAATGTTAATACGTGACATGGATATAAGCATGTTTGCTTAGTTTACAGCCCATAGCGTTCAGATATTACTATGACGGTATTGTATCTAAATCCTTTCCTGAAGAAAGTAAATGAGAGAGAAAAATGAATGAATTAGCAATTTGAAAACACCATGAGTCAGAAAACAGCACGTTTGCATTGAGTATACTTTTTGTAGCTACCAGTTGCTCTAAACAAGTTAATCGTTTCCTATAATGACAAGAAAACTCTGTTTTCAAACAAAGTCGATCAAAGCAGGAATTTAAAAAATTAAACAGTTTTTTGTTCGATTTTCTCATAACTTTACTTTTCTGACTTATGACGTTTCCAAAACTACTTACTCAAATCAAAATTATATCATAACATACATTTGTTTAGAATTTTACTTTCGAGCTCCCTCGTGGCTAGGCGACTTTGGCATGGAATACCCGGTTCAATTTCTGGGGAAAGCTCGTGTGGTTCAAATTCCACGTTAAGTTGTAGGTCCTCCTCTCAAATAGCTTCCATTCTGAAAGGGACTCTAAACTGAAAATCAAGCCAGGCCAGGTCTAAGGATCTTCCTTTCTTCCAAAATTTCAAAATACAAACCTATTCTGGACATATGGGGAGCTTATTTTGAAGAAAGAATATTCCTATTTTAATTTTCTTTCGAAACTCGCTTTTAACTGTTTTTGAAATATCGGAATGAACTCTGGCGGATCATGCAAACGGAGAAGTTTCTTTTCTTTTTTAAAGGAAATTATAATGTAAACTTATACACTTCTATCAAAAAGTGACATGTCCTTCTCGTTAATTCACATCTATTGTAAAATTAGTAATTGAGGAACCCAAAGATTCAAAAATATAAAATTTTGAGAGACAAATGCAATGGAAATGTTTCCTTTTGAAAATAATCTCCTCTAATATTCACAAAAGTTTGACTATTTTGAGACGTGACAATTATATTACTTACCTTTAACAATGATGAAAGTGCATCTTTGCATGTTCGTGAAAAATTCGTTTTTAGATTATCGCACTGTGTATCACAACAAAAGTTGGTTGAACGTGTCAAAGCCATTATTTATATTGCTATATTTGCTTCTTCAGCATTCGTTAGCAAATAGCTACTCATGTATTCTTATTTTAAAATTTTCATAGTTTGACTTTGACATTATTTGTTGGCAGTTATTCAAGTTACTTTTTTAAATTATATCTTTCTTAGATTATTACATTGCTTTTTTATCTTTATTATCTAAATCATAAACAGAAAGCATGTTATGACTATGGTATAATCAAAGAAATAAGCGTATGTGTATTAAGTATATTTAATTTAATAAATTTCGTAATATTTGTACTGTTTCAATATCTGTAAGAAAGGAATATCTACTGGGTTAATTATCCTATGACATCAATCATCATGTTAGATGTGCACACGTGTGAATTTTGACTGTAATAACAAATACTTTTTTTTTTTATTTTTGACTCCAATGACATATTAATTTAAATAATTTTACAAGATTAAAAATAAGCATATATTATAGAAACTGAAATACACAAGCCCAAAATAATACACATATGCATACACACATTTTGTAAGGTCATATGTAGCACAATGGCATGCATCACTGTAGAAAAGTATAGCTATGTTTTTCGGAAGTAAACATATTATTGACTCATACATAAATTGACCTGCGGTGCCTCGCTCTACTCCCCCTTTTACACTTGCAACGATATATTTCATTCCCCCAAAATTTTCCAACAAGTGAACGTTGGTCTTCCAAGTCAAAGTGATTTCTAAACAAATTGCCAAGTTTCTCTTGAATTATAGTAGGATATGATTACAACCGATGGTACTGTTAAAAAGAAACTTGAGTTCGAGTGTATTGTATATTCCGAAAATTGTATGTTCCGAAACAGCTCCATTTCAAAATGTTTTTTTTTTCCATCTAATGTCTTAAAGGAAGGAATTACAAAGCTAAATACTCGGTCAACTACTATTACACTGCTCGGTGTGATACGCCGCAGACTAAATTGTGGCTAAGTTTTCTTCATATACATCCTTAACTAGCCCCAGAACTCATACTTCATAATAATCTATTTTGTCCATACTTTCAATAATTATTGCGATTCTTTAATTGTTTATGAGCTCTTTCGTGGCTAAGTGGTTAGCATACGCGCCTTTGGCGCAGGATACCCGGGTTCAATTCCCGGCGGGAGCTCAGGTGGTTCAGATTCCACATTAATCAGTAGGTCCCGTCTCATATAGCCTCGCTGCTCAAATGGAAGTTATACTCAAATTTAACTCAACTCTTTAATTGTTTATAATAACATATAAGAAGAGTTTCATCTGGACTATGTCTTGAGTTGCGCGACCAAGCAAAATATATGTTGACAGATTGATTTGAATGTACGACTTTCGTTAGGAGTGAATATATAAGGCAAGTCTTACAATTGCAAGGGGTTCTGAACTACTGTACTGCATTCTACGCTCTCTTACCGAGAATCAAACGTGAAATATGCAGCAAAGGGATCTGCGCTAACCACAAGAGCTGAGACGAGAATTATATAACATATTAATTCTTTAGTTTCTCACTAAACACTTTAAATTATAATAGTTCTAATCAGAGTTAAAAGTGGATCTGAAAAGCTAGGAGAATGGTAGGTAGCGGCATGACGTCAAGCTATTTCCCTCCTATCTTTGACCATTGTAATGTTTTAGGAACTAGGGAACGCCATATATATTCTTTGGAGGTGGGGGACAGCCTCCCCCGCGTTTCCCCTCGATTTTACCCCTGGTTCTAATATGAAGTCACCTAAGAATAATATTATTTAATTATATCGTTAGGAAACTACTCCCGGAAGAAACAGATTTTTCCGCTGAACCCTTATAATCAGGATACGAACAAGAAAAAAACTGAAATCTTTCAGTTTTACGTCCCACGGTTATGCCGGTTAGGCTAAAGGAGACGGTGATGATGAGAGATGAGTGAAATGGTGGAATGAATAAGGTGGGAGGAAACGGGAGAACCCCGAGAAAACCCACGAGCCCGGTGTTTGTCTACCACAAAGTTCACTTGGCGGGGGCTGGGATCGAACCCAGGACCCCAAGCACCAGAGGTGAACGCTCTACCACTGAGCCACCGCGCACCCCAAGAAAAAGCTGAAATGAAATCTTTGAGTTTTACATCCCACGGATATCCCGGCTAGGTTAAAGAAGACGGTGATTATGATAAATGAATAAAGTGGTGGAATGTGGAAAGTGGGAGGAAACTTGAGAACCCCGAGTAAACCCACGCATACGGTGTTTGCCCACCACAAAGTTCACTTGATGCTAGCTGGGATGGCACCAAGATCTGAACAAGAATTTCTAAATGAATATTATTTATATTTTTTCTCATTTCCTTTTTATTAAAGTTTACATTTTATATATACGTTTTTAATATATATATATATATATATATATATATATATATATATATATATATATATATATATATATATATATATATATATATATATTATCTTGTTACGTTCTAATCGTATTTTAACTAAACTTGACAGATATGTAGGTAAAGTTGCAACATTCCTGATATTCCAAACCGGTCGCTTCAAGGAAAGGCAAACTTTAAGCACCAGGATATTTTGGTTTACTCTCTCCCCTTCTATCGATAGAAAGTACCTACTCATAAGAAGAGCAACTTTATTCCGTTTTTGTTGGATAAATCGGAAATGAGGATTGTTTATATATATAAAGTTTATAAATGAACTGTATGCTAAAAATATGAATTACCTATTTATAATACTGCAATAGATATAGAACAAACAAAACAGGAGTGAAAATTTTCCATGAACCAAAACGGGCTCGAAATGTAAAATGATGGGATATCGAGACTAGGGCGTTCAAATCAGGACTGTTCTGATCAAAACAAGTAGATAGTGAACCTGTAGACAGGATATGTACTTCTATTTTTCGATATTCTATTAATGCAACTATCCGAACTTGGGAACGCAAGAAGCGTCCCCAAATTTCAAAGCCACACGCCTACACACATTGTTTTCTCGAAAATTTTGGGAACAAATTTCGAATTTCTTTATATTTATGAAAGATGACACACATGTACGGAGTCACTTCTAAGTCTCCCTCATTCTAAAGAGAATGGAATACAAGTAATAAGCATATGATCATTATGAAGTTTTCTAATTAAAATCCTGCAACTTATTTCAAATCACTGTGGTTTTGAAAGTGCTAGAACATTTTGTTGCTGCGCTTGGGACTTAAGATAAAAGTTTCCATGCTGTACGTATAACAAATTAAAGATACAAATACTTTGGAATTTTGAGATTCCACTTGGCGAGTCAAATCATTTTTTCAGCTTCAATAATGTATTTTTTTAAATTACATTTATCCTTCTTACTCTTCTAATCATAATCCATTATTCATATTTCCTCTTCTGTTTTATCATCTATTGTCCTTCTTTGTACCAACATTTCTCGTAGTTCAATCATTGAATCAATCCATTTTACTTATTCTTCCAAATGTTTCAACATTAATATGTGCTTTTGCTTTTATTCGGTTGTTCGGTCTATATCCGATTGATTATTAAACATTGTTGACCCCGTGAAAATTCATGACACCATCAGTTGTGTTTTGTTGGGACACACATCGGCTGAACTATATAGTATAAATCCTACGCATTAAATATCGGCAGGAATTGCTCTTACACTTGTAAGAAACTACGTTGGGGCCAGGGGATAGGAATTCTATCCCATTCTTCTCTGAAAGTCTTATAAGCCAACGAGGAGAAGTTGTACACGTTTTAACTTTTCAAATTGGGATGGAGTTAGGGTTATTGAAGGAATGTCATGAAAAGAAGAACATCGATTTTTTTTAGCACTTCTCGTCATTATACAAACCTAAGGTATGAGTGAAGTTTTGTTCATATGGATCCGCACCTGGTTCTTATTGGTCCTATAAAAATAAGAAATGTCTTTTCGATAGATTGGGTTAATTCCTGGAAATACAGAGAATTTAACCTCATGTTTTTGTCCACTTTATGTACACTCATCGACGAAAGGAATTAAAATTGACAACAATATGTTCATTAGGCCAGGTTCAGTACATTTGCTGCTATTATAGTATAAATTACTGGCAGATGCAACTCAACTTGCACGTAACGTTTCAAACAGTTTGTAAACCTCTGGAGCAATTGAACAATCTTCTGCCGTGCAATTGATAAAGAAACAGTAAAACATCTCCACTTTAGGATTGATCTCTATTGCTAGTACTCTGTTATCCAATGACTGTCATATATCAAAGACATTATAATTCATCGTGTGTATAATGTATTGTACCAGTACATACTGTATATGAGAAGTAAAAAGGAACACTGATTATACGTGAATTGGAAAATGGTTGAAATATACTGAAAACATCAAACCTGAAACAATTGAAGCAAATAAGTTCGTAATCCTCTGTCTCCAGTCATGGTTCTACTCCAATTGCTTGTCATTCTTTACATTCCATATCTTTCCTTCTCCACAGAAAGAAATCTAGTTTATCACATTGAACTTGAAATTAAAGCCTATGAAAAATTTCGACATGTAGGGACTTTAAATCGGATCGACACCTTATAAATCAAATGCAGTAACCACTCACCTACGTTAATCAATCCTTGAGTTTAAACTGAAACCATTAGTTAGTTGGAATCCTCTCAAGTAAGTCAAGGTGACCTACTAAAGTCTATGAAGAGAGAATCATTACTTGAGCTTAATTAATTTTCTATATCAGATTTTATTACTTAGGTAATTTTTATTACAGTTCTATTATTAATTTTCTTTATTATTAGCGACCATGGCAACCACTATTATTTCACAGATTCAACCTGTTTTAGTCAGTTGTGACGTAAAGCAAAGTGTGACTTGTGCAAAATATATGTATGTGTGTTGCATTAGAGGCAATTTCCAATAATTTGCCGCAAATTTAGTCGTATTTGACTGTGGAATAGAAAGCCTAGTGTGGAAGAGAAAACAGCTTTACACAAAACAAATATTCGTAGCCTATGAAATAGCAACTCTTTTCTTTTTAAATTCAGTAGGAAACAACATAATACGAATTGTAAATGTAAAACACTATAGCTGGAAACAGTGTGTTAGTTGTTTTCACTATTTAACGTTCTTCTTGAGTGCCAGAGAAAAAGGTTCAATTCTCGGTAGGAGCTAATGCTCTGGGCTAATATAAAGGGCGATAATGTAACGAGCAGGGCGGCCTTAAGCGGATCGGATCGATTGCTCCAAATCGGGCCTCGTGCCTAAGGAGGCCTGGCGCTAGTGCCGTCTATTCTACTGTCCAGTCTAATCTATTCTCCAGTGCCGTTTGAGACCACAGAGCAAACAAGTGTGTTGTTGTCCCTATGACTAAATTTTGCTCATAATACATCTAATTAATACTACCACTTTGCTCGCGGATCCCAATGGTTGCTGGGCCTCCGGCCAAGTGGCTATGGTACCGTTAAGATAGCTCTCCTACATCGTTGTCAAATACACATAACAACATATTGCAATACAGGTACATGCATGGACTCCACAAGGGAGGGTATGGCCTCTCCCTAACTTGTAAATGAATAGTTTGTATTAAGTTTCATTGCATAAGTAAGTATATTCTGAATTTTTGATGCAGTAGCTTATTAATTTATTTTTACGTTTATAACTTCTGTTGTAAAATTATATATTATGTCCAGGGAATATTCTGCACACCCCCGACTGTCCTTACACATACATCCCTGGGCGTAAATATACTGTTTTCTTTGACTTTTTCAACAAATGTATATCATTATTTGGGGTGCACACCCTCTTTTATTTTGAGCACCCCATTAAGTCAAATTCCTGGCGTTTTACTGATTATGTCATGTGATAGTTCCGTGAATACCGAGATGCTATCAAATAAATCAGCTTCAGTGAGACTTTCTGGTATATCCTTTTTCTTATTATACCTATAGGGTCTACTAAAATTACAAAACCAGATTACAAACTTTGCCCTCTCCTGCGAAGAATCCGGGGATGTATTTTTTTAAAGTGAGAAAACCCGAATGTATACTAGTGCGTACTAAATAGGAAGCTACTTATGAAAGTTTGTCTTCTAACTCGAATAATCCAAAGGAGAATATGCCATCCATTGTCCATCAGTACCTTAAGGTTTGTGATCGTATCATCACCATTTCATATTGTCTGTACTCGATAACGATTTTAAGCTAATTATACCTTTCATAAGTAGCTACCTACGATGTTCTCACTAGCGTACATTAGGTTTTCCTGACTTTAATTCTTTTCGAAAAGATACAGCTGTTAAGAAGTCTTTGAACCAACGAATTCATATCAATGAGCATTTCATTATGTCTTACAAAAAAAAAAAAAAAAAAAAAAAATCTTATGAAAACATAGACTTCACCATTGTAGCCCAAGTTGATATATTACATGACCCCACTCCTGTTTCAAAAAGTCGAGATTTCGATAGGTTTACTTGTAAGAGAAGGTATATATATATATATATATATATATATATATATATATATATATATATATATATATATATATATATATATATATATATATATATTTATTTATTTATTTATTTATTTATCTACTATCTATCTATCTATCTACATATATATATGTAGATAGATAGATAGATAGATAGATAGATAGCGGTTTCTACCTACGGTCGAGTTCCATTTCATTTTGCTACTTTTACATTTTTTATAAAATGATGTATTCCGTGTAACATTTTCGTGATAAACTAAAACAATTTAATATGAAAGGTGATGTTATTTACATTTCTCCACAAATATAGCGTTTGATAATAAGATACTGTACTCACCGATTGTTCATCAATGTCTAATGCCGTTTTATCTTTAGAATAATAATAGATTCGTGATATCACGATCTCAGGAGTGGAAATCAAGAATGAACCTCCTCTTCAGCATTGTTATTTTACTAGTAGTTGAACATCATTATGTTAAAATTTGATGTTTACATCGTCTGAAATTTCGTCATTTTCCATATCAACCAACAGTTGTAATTTTTTCAACTCTAGAATAACACACGTTTTGATTTGTGAAAGGAAGAGGAATTGCGTAATCAGTAAGGCGTCTGTTTAGGAACCATGCAATCTGGTTTCGAATCTTAGTATGGATGGGAACAATTTTCAAATTTACTTTACAGTTTCTCGAAGAGTAGTCTGTAGACCAACGGCGTTCTTCAGCGACAGCGCTGTTCAGGAAAGAGAAAACTGATTACAATAGTATTCCGGTTGCATTCAGAAGATTTATAAAATGATTACACTACTAATTTAATATAGTTTTACTTAAAATAGTGTTAGAATTATTTTCATACCTGTAATTTGGAGTGACTTTCTTCTTAATGATTATTTTATTAGAAAAATAAAATAAAAATAGTAGTATATTTAGTTACTCTAGGCACGTGAAACTATATTTAAGTAATTATATTTGTACCTGTATAGTCACAAAATATTTTCTTAACATACCTGTTTCAGGAGAATATAAATATATCATGTTAAAAGCTTCAAGTTGCAATATTGGGTGTTAAAGTCAAATAGAGACAGATACTATTTTTTTCTTTTCTTTTTTCACTAGTTTCATGTTAAGTGAAGAGCCATGCTATCATTGTTAGTTAGATTGCCATAGATTGATTCTCAGTCGGGACTAGTTTTTCTTCTTCTTCTTCTTCTTCTTCTTCTTCTTATTATTATTATTATTATTATTATTATTATTATTATTATTATTATTATTATTATTATTATTATTATTATACCCTCGTTCCTAGTTCAATCAGGCTCTCAGATTGACCAGTATTTGTGAAGCTGGTACTTCGGCAAATTAGACTAGTATAGGCACCAAGCACTTGGTGCTGATCACATCACCTCTGCTGTGAGTCGTTAACTTCACACGGCCCGTGCGCTTATTAAATGTGTTCTGTATAGCAGCCGCCTTTTACTCTCTAAGTGCATGTGAAAATTATTAAATCGTCAACCAATGAACAAGATAGTACAACCCAAGTAGAACCTCAAAATTATTTCTAAAGAGAGAGCGGAATAGTTGTAAAAGGTATTCCATTATGTAAAAAAGTAAAACACAAACTCTGTGTGGTACCCCACACAGCAATGAAATATTTTCAAAACGTTTTTAAAACGTGCCATCATTTTCCTTCAGAAAATGTATCCTACTTCCCTTAAGGAAATATATTCCATATGATGTTGGAAACATTTTCCAAATAATACTGAAAATATTCTCGCAATAAACTCAAAAACGTTGTAGAAATATTTTATACGCCGTTAGAAAAGTTTTCCAAAAAATGTTTTCTGTACGATTTCCAAACATTATTGAAAATGTATTTAAAACGTTTTATACAATGTTAACGGAATGTTTTTAAAAATATTTCGCATGGAATATTTGAAAATTATTTACCAATAACACAGAAAATAATTTGTCAAGAATGAAGAATTTTTTAAAAAATATTTTTACAATGTATTGGGTACATTAGTCGAAATATTTTATAAAGATTTTTAAATCATTTTTAACAAAGATTAGTATTCTGTAAAATAATTTTAAAATATTTTCATACATGACGAAAAATGTTTTCTGTACATAAAAAAAGTATTTAGACAATATTTTCCTGTTTATGACAAAATATTTTCTTTATATGACAGAAAATATGTAGAGAATATTTTCTCTACATGACAGAAAACATGTAGAGAATATTTTCTCTACATGACAGAAAATATGTAGAGAATATTTTCTCTACATGACAGAAAATATGTAGAGAATATTTTCTCTACATGACAGAAAACATGTAGAGAATATTTTCTCTACATGACAGAAAACATGTAGAGAATATTTTCTCTACATGACAGAAAACATGTAGAGAATATTTTCTCTACATGACAGAAAACATGTAGAGAATATTTTCTCTACATGACAGAAAACATGTAGAGAATATTTTCTCTACATGACAGAAAACATGTAGAGAATATTTTCTCTACATGACAGAAAACATGTAGAGAATATTTTCTCTACATGACAGAAAACATGTAGAGAATATTTTCTCTACATGACAGAAAACATGTAGAGAATATTTTCTCTACATGACAGAAAACATGTAGAGAATATTTTCTCTACATGACAGAAAACATGTAGAGAATATTTTCTCTACATGACAAAATATTCAAAGAAAATTTTCTCTACATGACAGAAAATATTCAAAGAATATTTTCTCTACATGACAAGATATTCAAAGAATATAAGGTAGACATATCAAAAACGTTTTCAAATTAGTTTTCTTGCTGTTTTGTAACAGTAGAAAATGTTTAGAAAATATGAAACTAGTTTCAGGTATGAATTTATGGTAAGAAAGAAAATATTTACGATTCATTTTTCAATTAGCAATTGATATGCTTTTGATTTGATATATGTAGTTTCAGAACGTACTTAAAATATTTTCTAACATTTTCTGGTTTTCGCAGAGAAATATATAAAATTCTTTCAGAAATTTTTTTTTGTCATTATCACGATAACACCTACAGTTTGAAATACATTTCTTCAAAACTGAAGGAAATGCATACTGAGCAGTTTTCCAACTCTTGTGAGTTAAAATATCTGGATTTCATTTTTATAAATTGATGGCGTGGCAGAAGTTTATGTATTTTGGAACCGGTTTAAAACACACGGAAACTTCTATCATCACAAATTTGTAAAAATAAATGCTAGTATTTTAACTTATAGGTAGGAAAATTTCTTCAGTAGGCATCTACTTCCGTTTTGAGGAAAAACATATTTCAAACATGTAGGTTTGTTATTATGATGACGATCAAATATTACCAAGGGAATTAAAATACACAGTATTTAAAATATTTCTCAGTTAAATAAATCTTAGCGGATATTTAATGTGTTCTGAGGCTACTTACAATAACCAATCAAAAACATATCAAATACTGTTTGAAAAATGAATCAAAGATTTTCGTTGCATAAATTCACAGCTGAAATTAATTTAACATAATCCTATCTTTTTACATTATAAAACACTTCAAAATTAAGTAAACTGGTACCTAACGCTAACTAATTTACATCTGATAAAAACTTGTAAGGCATGCTCAAATGAAAAGGACATTTTCACTGTACCAGCATTGTACTGAATCACAGAGGGTACATATGATCGCAGGTAGATGGTGCGGTGTGCCAGTTTGCAGTTGTACCGAGCAGCTTAGACCTTGTTTATTCAGTAGAAGAAAGTTGTTTTGCCGCATGGAGGAGTGCAGCAAATTCCTCCTGATCAGAGCAAGGAGCTGTAATCCAATTTCTTCGTGCAGAAAAAGTGCATCTTCCCATGTGATTTCCACCTCTTCGGCTCCTTAAAACAGTCACCTGTGAGAAACTGGCTTCGTAACCCCAGTGTTTGTACACTGAAACAATTCATTCACTTATGCACTGGGATCAATATTAATGGAAATTATGTATAGGTATCATGTTCAACGTTAACTATACTTCGCATATTGCACACACACACACAGACACTGTAAATAAGGCTCTAGTTGGAGCCTTTTCTTTTGGGCAATTCTTATACATTAGTGAAAAAAAGTACCTTCTAGAAACTCAAAATTAAAAAATAAATATCAACTTTTTATACTTTAGTTTTTTAAATATATAGTTTTTTTTTATTTTAGTGAATTTTGGTTCCTATTTCCGTTGCAAATATACAAAACAGGACTATTTTCATATTACCAAATAAGTAAAATTATAATTTACAGTATTGTTTTTCGATATTGACATTAAAAATACTTTTTTATTGTTAGTAATGTTGAAGATTTTATTAAAGTAGTAAAATGCTTGATATTACAAACTGACGCGAACAAATGAACGAAATAAAGAACTGAGGAAATAATTCAGAAATGAATTCAAAATATATGGACTGTCCACTTTTTTTTTATCGAGTACTAATAAAATAATTATTGACGAAGTAGAATGTATTGTTTTGCTTTCTTGTGAACTGGATAAATGGGTGTTCATTAGAAAAAAATATATTATGTTGCCTTTTTAGGGAATTTATAATAATTAGAAAGACATCGGTAATTATAGTAACAAGATCTTGGATGGAAGCCACCATTTTATAATACACTCCTGTGATAATTTTGATCAGTTTGTAATCACGTTACCTATTCCACCCAATCAGAAAATCCGGACGGGTTAAAAATATTACGAACTCAGGCCATAATAACAAAAACAAAAAGTTTAATTAAGTTCCGAAACAACAATTACAATTAAGCTAAAAAAAACTTGAATTTAATGCGAAAATTTACCTTGTTTCCCTACAACCAATTCATCATATGAACTGCAATGATTATCCTCGTTTCCTACGAATTCCTAATTTTAGGATATTCGAAAATAATAATAATAATAAAAAAGTAAATTATAATAAATAGCAGTACCATTTCGGTTAGTATTCGCAACGAAATTTAAATCTAAATTTGTATATTTCTACTGACAATTGCAATTTTTGATCAGAAGCCCTCAGTTCCTGCAAGGACAATCCTGTTATAAAGCCATCTCGCTAAATTATGAGAGAAAATATTTAATTAATCTTACATTAGTGTGTTATGGTCTAATATTCATTCAATAAGCAGACAACGAATATTTCAATTTGAAAATAACCTTTATTCAGATGACTAGAACAATAAAAAACGAAAAAAAGGTATAACCATCACCTCATATTTATTTTGTGAACAACAAAACTATCAGTTTGACAAACAAAAATATATTTTGATACGTAGTTAAGATTATGATATAGTTATTGATATGACTATGAAATATTCTTTCATATTCGTACGTAATAGTTGTAACAGTGAGAAAAAAAACTATCAAAAACACTTGTGTACCTTTACAATTATTTTCCTTATAAACCTTTCGACAATAATGTTGTATGATTAGAACATGACAGCATTAGCCAGGATAATTCTTAATAGCCCTGGTATTTAAAATTTTGTTTCAAACAATATACATGCAACAGCGCTACATTTTGCAGTACGCTTAACGTGTTTCTAAGGCTTGTTTCCTTGTAATCATTTCAAGTAGAGAAAACACATTTACTTCCACTATTTTTTTCAGCATCATAACTCTTCACAAATATATATTTTTGGTAATGAACTGTACCGACAAACTGTAAGAGCTGATTCCTCACATCAAAATAGGAAAAGTTCATATGGACCTATGGAGAAAAGAGTGTAGTTTCAGAGCTAGGGTTGTCCAAAATCGCGAAAAAGGTAAATTTCAAGAGACCCTATTTCGAATTCCAGAAACTGTGGATGGTGGTCCTTATTGGCGTAAAGGAAACCACACATACACAACCCAAAAGTGCATATTTTGTCAATTTTCAATAGGTATACAGGGTATTTCCTACAGGGTGTAATTCTCAGATATGCTCTCTATAGTTTCCAGATATACCCTGATTTCAAGGAGGGTACAAAGTAGGCAAGAGGTAAGCCTTAACAACAATGGACATCCAATGCTCCGGAGGGAAGTCGGAAGTGTTAGGAACCGGCAGCCCAATGTTTTCTTGTGTTCGGATTAACGTGTGATGCGATGTATTTCGCCACGGTATATTTCACGTTTTCTTCATTTTTAAGCGTGAAAGAAAACCTTGCAGCATTCGTTTGACCGAGTACGAGAGACCGTGTTGCTGAAGATCATTAACAGTTCCGATATCGCGCCAAAGGATTTCATGTTTGCTGCTATCAAGACTTATCGTTTGCCTACTTTGGACGAATCAAAGAGCATATCTCAAATTTAGACTGATGACATGTCTGGGAATTTCACCCTGTATGGAATACTCTGTACACCCATTGAACATTAATGAAAGATGCATTTTTGGATTCCGTATGCGTGACTTCCTTTACGCTAATAAGGATCACCGTCCACAGTTTCTCGAATTCGAAATAACGCCTTTTGAAATTTGGCTTTTTCGCAATTCTGGACAGCCCTAGCTTTGAAAATAAGCACTTTTACCCACAGATCCATATGAACTTTTTCTCTTATTTTGATGTAAGGAATCACCTCCTACAGTTTGTCGGTATAGTTAACATCCCGTATATTATTAAAAATCTCAATTTCCGTACCACTCACCTTAAATATTATTTCTCTGATACTTATTTCCCAATTTCTATTTTTTATTGTATCTACACTTCCCTGCTTTTGCATCAATCTGCAGTCTATTAGATTTCGAAGAGCATGCTTGTATCCCTGGTTCTGCATATGAGGCTCCCTGAGCAATCTATGTGTGATCCTTTTACTTCCACGCACGACTTGATGGTAACTGTTTTCATCGCATTTCGAACGTCTTACAAAACAAATTCTGACGAAAGATTCTTCGTGAGAATTGAAATGCACCGGAATTGAGATAAGAAATATCATGCTATCAATTAAGATATTATATTAACAGATTTGACTTCATTTTTAGCAGGTTTAGAATTTTATTCACAAGTGGAAGTTTATCTCGGTAATATTTCAGGTGTCAAAAAATTCAAGGGACAAACTTGGGGAAGTCATACCTCACATTAAAAAAGTCAAAAGTCCATAGTTTCAGAGCTATAGGCTGCCGAAAACGTGAAAAAACGAACTTTTAAGGGCAAATAGCTCCACTATTATGAGACCGAACGTAGTCGGATCATCACTTATAAAACCGTATGCGCCCTATTCAAATATCCAAATATTTGCGGTACTTGCGCAACGAATTGTATAGAGGAAGTTGGAGTACGAGGAGATACTTTTAAGTACTAATTAAGCATTAATGGCAATAGTCATATGGATGACATTTAAAAATCATTTCATTTTACTATTAGTAATCGAAAATCACTAATTTCATTTTTCCCTTTCATGCAGCAACAAATATTTTTCGGAAGTTATGCAACCACACACAACATACGCTAAAAATATTTTTCAGAAGTTATGCAACCACACAACATATTTTAACTTAAAAGAGAAGTCATGAAATACCTCAAGTTCCTCTGTACAATTCGTTGCGCCTTTACCGCATGATTCTGAAACATGGATATTTGAATAGAGTGCATACTAGTTTCTAAGTGATGTCTTGACCCGACTAAGATTGGTCCTATAGTAGTGCGGCTATGAACCCTTAAACTTTTCATATTTCCGCATCCTATAGCACCGAAACTATGGACTTTTGACCACGAATTCATATAAATATTTTCCCTTATTTTGATGTGAGGAATCACTTCTCGAAGTTCGTCGGTTGAATTTTTGATACCCGATATACAGGGTAGCCCTAAAGTAGGTATACAACCCCGCATTGATCAAGTTTAACATTCTAGCTTGTGGGTTTATTTGCTTCGACTGTTCCGAGATTAAGGTATAAGCAAAAGGCTTTAAGAACAAATAATAAACTAAGCAATAACATTAAGAAATGATATAAAATTCAATGAGCTGATCAGTACGGTACTGTATACCTACTTTTGAGCCACCCTGTATGTACGTTTACTTTCACAATTTACTTTCCATCTCTTGTAACTAATACAATAGTTACATTATTAACAGTTTGGTAAGATTTAAGACATCACGACATATCAACCTAACACAACATACAACCAACACCGAAATAATCTACAACTACAATAATGAAAATAGAAAACAAAGCTGAGACTTTGGAATAAAGACGCATTCAGTCTTGAGTACAAGGTACACTCATGTCCAAAATTATTGTCGCATGTCTATAAATATGTTGTAGGAATATAATTTGATAACGAATTTTCCCGGTACTTCTTATAATGTTAGTATGTATTTAATCGGTAAAGACCTGTATGCAGCAAATTTCATGTCAAAAGAGCAGTAAATAACAATAAAACGAAAATAAAACTTCCTTGTCCATTTAGTAACATTTTGTTTTATTCTCTCTAATTTTCGTATTTATAATTCTTTTCCTATGAAATTTACCACAAATATACATTTCCCGATTATACGCATAGTATCAGTATTAAAACTACACTGCAAAATCATTATCAAATTATATTCTTACAAGAAGATAGTTACAGATATGCGACAACCATTTTGGACATGAGTGTACAAGAAATGTTACAATGTTACAAGGTACAAGCAATGTTGGGGAAAACGGCCCGCAACAAACTAGAACATGATTTACTATTTCGCCGACCCCAATGTTGCGCTTTCTTCAGACACGCCTGTTTGAGAGACATCATGTTGCGGGACAATGCCCTCATCGCCGGATGGACTACTTGTTTTTGTCCTAAGAAAAAAAGAGATTACGAAATTAGGCTTAATACTGACAAAAACATTTCTTCAAACACAGAAGGGTAATAAGGAATTAGGCTAGCGTACATTTACATCTCAAATACTTATTTGAAGTTATTTTTAATACTCCCGATTATCCACAGAATTGGCCGGCATAGTAACCACAGATAATCAACAAAACACACCAAAAAGGACGGACATAAATAATCTTTACAGTGATATTCACTTACAGCAGTGGTCCTTCACATGCAATTATGACTTAATGAATTTTCTTTCCATATGCGTGCTTCCACTTCCCTACATTTCCTTTATTTATGGTGTTACATGTTTCGGTGTAACGTTCTGTTATAGGCGTTATTGCATATCTTATTCTACCGTTGTAATTTTCATTTAATACCGTAGATAATCGGCCCGCGAATAATAGGGAGTTCACTGTATTTTCTACCAGGTGTGTAAAAAAAGTTGTGAGGTGATTCTAAAGTCACAAATTGGTAACACTGCGCGTATGACTTACCACAGTACGTACGCGTCATGTGTCAGTGTTAACATTTTGGTGTAGAGGTGAAATGAAGGTTCAACGTTGTGACCTAAGTTGTACACCGTCATGAAAATGTGAGAAAGAAGTTACGAGCAACAGTATTTTATCAAGTTTTGTGTCGAACTTTGATACAACGTAACCGAAACTGTACAAAAGGCAAAACAAACCTACGGCGATGCCGCTTGGTCGCGATCGCAGATGTTGAGAGGTTCCAGGCACTTTTTTGATGGTGGGGAACAGTGGGAACTAAGGTCCTGTCTAAAATGCATGCAACGTACACGCATGATGTAAATGTGAAACACTCTAAAATCTTTTTGCGTAATAGCAGACGAGCTTAACTTCAACCACAAAATGACGGTATCATACTTTTACCAACGAACTGGAGATGAGAAAAATCTGAGCTGTTGTACCGAAAAAAATCTCACGCCATTAAAAAAAGCGTAATGAAAATCCAGATTTTTAAAAGAATATCATTACAAGTGACGGAACTTACCAAGTTTCCTGTACCGGCACGATCACAAAACCAAATGAGTAGAGTGGCAGTCTCCTAGATCAATATGGCAGAAAAAAGCTAGAATGAGCAAGTCATGAATGAAACTCTTGCTCATTTTCTTTTTATTCCAGTAGAGGCTTTCCTGCCCTTAAAGATTTCGTGTCTCCAAGGCAAACGTTCACAAGCTGGCGACAAGAATTACGGGAAGAGTTCCTTGACTTTTCCCAGTTTTCCAGAATATGTAATCTAATTACCTACTCAGTCTTTCCCATATTGGTGGAAAAACGACAAAAAAGAAAGAAAACGATGATACATATATTTTTCCGTGATCAACTAGAATAATGAATAATAAAAAAACGTATTTTATTATGAAGTTACAAGACTTGCGCAATAAAAATTCCTACACAACGCAATAAATCATTTAGTCTGAAATTTATTCAGTAACCTGATTTACATTATGAAGTCTCGTCACCTATGAAATATGAAATGAAAAACCTTGAATCTTCTTTCGACTCAAGATGTGTAAGTAAATCTAAAAATACATCCGTATATAAAAATGGATGCTTAACTTTGCTTTAAATATCATAGCTAATCAGCTTAGCGACCCAGAACTAATGGATTCGACACTAATCTCGATTAATTTAGACATTTTTCACCCCGTCTCAACTGTTATACCAATAAAGACTGAAAATGAACTTAAAATTTATCCAGAAAGTCCCTATATTTTAACGACCCAGAAACCTATTTATTCGACACTTATATTGACCTTGAATTTGGACTTAAGCGTCACTATTAATTTCAGCAACACCGAAAACTAAGGATACGACACTGATACGGTTTAATTTCGATTATTTTTATTTTACCACCTTCCACCCGCCTTTGCACTAAGGACTTCTGTACTAAACTTTTTTAGGAGCTAAAATATATTAAAAAGAAACTACAAGTACACAAATAAAAACAGAAAGCTAAAATAAGACGATCTTTTAAAAACTCAAAGATACTGGAAACTTCCTGTGATTCAATTATCAGTTTACTAAGAAACGATTTCACAGTGTTCTGAGTATTAATATATATTAAACAGCGAAATTAGCCTAAAAATGTCACAAACAAACGAACAAAAAAAGATAGAACAAGGGAGCTTTGCTAAAAAAAATATGTGTATTTTAATTTCTTTCTGGCAGAATATGCAAGGAGAGAAAGTGTTCTTCAAAAAGATTGAGATATATCTGTTGCCCAATAAGTAATTAATCATTATATCGCTTGTTGTACAATATGGCTTTGTTTTTGTTTCTCTTTAATATGTTATATAGTACAATATTTCTAATTTCATTCTTGGGAAAACAAACAAACAAAAACAAAAAAATGAATGCACCTCTTAAACTGTTATGGTTATACCCGAAAACGAAACAAATCATTTTCATAGGCGAGTACCGTGTAAGCTTCTTCATATAACCCGCTTAAAGCTGGTTTGTTTGTAACCAGCTAGCTGAACAGGAAGCGGAAATTACGTTTACTTCACCAGCGTATAGTGCTTGGCGTTCATCTCGGAATGGTAATCCTGAGTTCTCTTTTTTCCAACAAAACACACTTCGGCTCCATCAAGAAATCCCTCCTCGTTGCCAATATGCAGCATAATTTTTCTCTTCCCAGCACCGGAAGGAGTACGAATGCCCCTCTCCAACTCGAAACCTGTTGAACAGCACTCCGGTAGTAGTCATACACTGGTGTGTCTTCTTCTGGCAGAATTTGCTCTTGCCATCCAAACTTGTCAGAATGGTTCGCACCGCACCAAGGCTCATCGGTGTAAAAGACTAAAATTATTACGTCTGTAAAATTTCAACAGCCGTAGAAACTGATGCCTTTGCCCAGCAATCTTATCACTTTCCATTAGAACTGGTTTCTTGTTAAACTTTTTATACCGAAATCCCAGTTTTCGCAACACACGCCATAACGAAGTTTCACTCATTTCTGGAGCATCAGTAAAGTCCTGTTATCTGTTCCAAGAGTTTTTTTTACCGTTGGATACTCTTTTCGCACATAAAATTCGTGGAGCTTCCGGCGAATACACCCTTGAAGGAATTCATTTATAACCAACTTGTTTGACGGGGAACCTGTTTTTTTTCCCGAGATTCTAGGACACTATTATTGCGAAACTCACTTGAAACACGCTTCACAGTTTTTTCAGACACCTTTAAGCATTCGGCAGTTCTTTTGACGGATTGGGAGAACGAAAATTGTGGAGCATTGTTTTGTTTCTCCAAATCAAAAAATGATCTTGCATTTATTATAAACTGTTTCTCGAAACTTCGAAAATGATGCTTTTTCATTGTTTATATTACAACCTAACCAAAAAACACACAAAGATAAAAAAGAAACCACACGAGAACAAACACAGCCACAATTTCTGCTTCCCGCGCTTCGCGCAACGCTGACTCATGAAGTTCCATGCGGCAACGTCGCAACAGCTGAGTGGTAACTGATCGTAAAAAATATGACTATTGTCATATTGTAATTTCGGACCTTTTGTCTGTATCTGAACTAAAACTGTATACGTTGTTAATATTGCCATTCAATGGAGCGTACTTCAGTGCTTTCCGTTCTTCACTAATACGAGTTACGGGCAGAGATCGGTACATGTAACAAAATAACTTATTGTACATTAACTATAAAATTAATTTTAAAAATACTACTGCACTTTTGTTTAGTATACTTTCGTTCATATTCAGTAAAAATTTCATTCCTGTATTGCAAAAAATAACTGAGATATTTTTCTTTAAACTTCAAGGAAACCAATTTATTGCAAAAAAAAATTACGTTTTTAAATACATTTTTTATTTTATAACCTAAAGTATTAAGCAGAGAATTGCAAGCAAATAACCTGTTAAAGTAAACACTTCAGTGAGTAAAATGGTGCATATTTCATGTCTCTACTTTAACTGGGCTCGAAGATATAGTTGTTTGAACCCAGGGGTCTATAACGCTGAAATGGAGAGTAGACTACCTCCGTATCCGATAATGAACAGCTCACTACTAAAGAAATGGTTCAATGTCTAAATTGAGATAACTGATTTTTCCATAAACAAAACTTATACATATATTTTTTTAGAATGAAAATTCCACATCAGTGTACAGACAATCGGAAGTTGCTCAATTTCAACATTGAACTAAAATGTATGTTTAGCTACGTTTTTAAATAAGAAAAACTAATATGAATAACAATGTTCCTTCAAAAACTTAACTGTACAATAAGTGTTTCTCAGTTACTTCTGAAAATTTCTGTATTTACCTTTTCTCTATCCTAAATTTTGCTCTGGCTAACCAATGCCCGATCATCTCTGCAATTTTATTATCCGTTAGATCTTCCTGGTTATGAACGCGTCTCATAGTATCTGAAATACAGAGACTAAGTTCGTTTATAGGAATGACTTAAGCATTACGTACAAATTACGTTTAACTTACTAGTACAGTTATAATGTTTCCAGACAAAAATTAAGATTCATTCACTGCCGTAAACAGCGATTCAAAAAATTCGAACGAAGATAAGTCAATGGCCCGTTCTAAGCCGTACCTGGAACATGATTCAGAGTTAAGATCTTTGCCACTGGTCCGAACCCAGCAGTACAGAAAACCAATGTTGTTCAATTTGGTAATTTTAGTGAGCGGGTCAACACCATTATAAAAGATAACTGAACATAAAGAAATTGGCGTAGAAGTAAGGTTGTTCTCACAGCTCAACATATTACCAACAGTGGCAAGCTATATAAATGCTGCCAGTAAGATAATTTTGAAGGCTCTATAGATTAGACCTAACCTTATCTGCATGAATGCACACCAGTCCGGGAAAAAGAAGTAGACACAAAAGTTTCCCCCCACTCGTTTTAGAGTTATTCCAAGATTCAACTAGAAGGGTAAGTCAACCCTAGGAATACCAAGTTATCTTACGTACTATGTCATATTAGTGATGGGCAAAACCATTCACCTCTCAGATTCGTCGCTCAGTAGTTCGCTCACTAAAATGAATCGGTTCATTTCAACGGTTCAGTGACTCACTTATATTTTTACAACTGGGAATGGGTGAGGTTAAAACATAAAATCGTATTATCACACTAAATACAATTAACAGATGTCATGTACGAAAAAGTGTAATTCTAATGCAAAATCATGAACAATATGGATTAAATAAAAGTTTCCCGTAATCAGCTAACTCTGAATTTTACAGAGTAATAATAATAATAATAATAATAATAATAATAATAATAATAATAATAATAGAGTTTAGCGTCTATTTCAGCAGCGAACCTATGTAAGACGTGGATTTACAACTTAACGTGGAATCCAAGCCATACGAGTCGCACTGGGAATTGAATTCCGTAACATTTATTAATAAATCTTAAGTGATTACTGTCTTAAAATTTGAATAAATCAAGTTCAGTATGATTGCAGGCTTATCCAAACGTAGGAGGAAAAAAAAAAAAACGGTGAGGGGAAAAATGGGAAAATGTTGTTACGGCTATCGCATGCTTTTCTCTTCTGGAATTGAAATTAGGCATGAATCCAGGTTTACGAGATGCGAGGCCGCAGGCCGAACAAACATGTGAGTCTAGGGGATTAGGAATTGAAATTTGGTATGAGGTTTCTGAAGTGGTTATTGTCTTGAAATTGGAAAATATAGTTGAAACCCAGTATTATTAGAGCTATGAAATACGAGATCATATTGCCAAAAAAAGTATGGATGATTAGGTAAACCTCCAAACGATGGGACAAATGTTATTGTTACGGCTTTCGCGTGCTTTTCTCTTCCGAATTTTACCGGTTTGTTTTTCAGAAATTGAAGACAGTTAAAATTTGGCATGATTGCAGGGTTATGAAGTGCAAAAACTTACGCTGAGCAAACGAGGGAGACTAGAGGTGAAGTTCCAAGGAATTTGAACCGAAATTCGGTTTACTCGCGTGTTTTTGAGCTGCGAGGCCGTAGGGCGAACAATTTTCTATAAACTTATTCCTCCTCTGCAATGCCAGGCACTTCAGCTAGCATCTTTATACAAAAGTAAAGGAGTTATTTTAATGTTCTTAACCCATTAGCTTGTATGTTCTTTCGGACATAAAATATGTAAGATTTATTTCAATTGCTTTAGAGGAAGGTGGTGTATTTTGTTAACTACGGTACCATGATATGAACGAGTGTAACAATACACATAACTGACGCATTTTGTATAAAATATATCCTAAGTTGCCAGATCCAACTGATCTCAAAAATGATCATCTAAGCTATTTATGAAGTAATTTTTCACACTACTGTAGTAAACTGTCTGGATAACCATAACAAATAACTCAAAATGTACAACAACTGACTGATAATATTTTGTTAGAATTTTTAACAAAAGTTACGCCGAGGGTTCGATTTACTTTTGATTTTAGTTTGTCGTCTCGTTCAGCATCGAGGCCATGAGACGCGAACCTACAGTCGGGAATTGAACCCGGGGCTCCAGCGCGAAAGGCGTGTATGTTATCTACATATCTACGAGGGAGCTCCTTGTGTATTCGAGAATCTCCCTCGGTATTCCTAGTGATAACCCTCCGCCGCGTACATAAAAATGCGAAAATCAATTCAGCCTATTATCAGACTACTGTTTCGCACAGAAGTTCAGCCTCTCTAGGATAGATTCCCTGAAGGAATGATTGCTTCAGGAAAAGCTGATAGAAGACGCTGAACAGGAATATGGCTACAAGTTATTCGTCCTTCCAATGGAACTTGTCGAAAATGAACGCATAGTTTCAACAAGGTGCCACCTGCCTAATCTCCACACGAGGCCTACCTAATCTCCACATGAGGCAACTACATTACGACAGGACTCTTATCTTCAACTGAACCCAACTCAAAGAACTGCTACGTTAATCAAAATCTGCATTCTTCAGTCATTTATCCAATAAAGTGATGCTAAATTTTGCTTTAATAATCCAGAATTTATATTGCTACATCCTATATAAAGAAACTGATAAGGGGAAATGTAGTAAAAAGTCTCCGGTCAAACATATATGACATTCAACTAAAGCACAGTAGTAAATTGACATAATCTACAGTACGAAGTTTGGCTATAGTGCAGTATTTACCTATAACAGTTTTGCACGTTAGTAACTCTCGAAACACCCTCTTTCCTTTTTGACCTTTGTAACTATAGTAGGCAGCAACCTCATCACAGATAATCTTTGACATCATGTTGCAGGCAGTTCTGGAAGAAGTTCCTCCTTTTGCTAAAGCAAGGTAAGCCATCTGAAAAAATAAAAACAAACATGTATACATTAACGAAGTTTAGTTTAAGTAATAATCTAGAAATTATCAGTAAGGCCCTAAAGCAGCGGACACGTCATCTTTCCTTTACATATCTTAAGAAGGCATATATGCAAATCACATGCAGGAGAGTCAGAACCCGTCACTCTGTCTCCCCCCCCTTTCATTCTTAGGTTCACTTTTTCTAATATTTTCATATAAATTAACAATTGCTTAACTGCCACCAAAAACACGTAGGACGCAAACGTCTTTATGTGACAACAATTAACCACAACTTATTGATAATGCTAGGCGCTGAACAGACAGGTTTATAATGAATCACAACATTTTATTTATTTATTGCATGCAACAGTTACTAGGTGGCATATTGTAAATGAATATTTTATAGGCCCTCCTCAATTTTTCGGACATCTCTTTTTATTTTAACGTTTTCTTAAGAGCTCTTTCCACTTTTAGGTCATTTACTTTTCGGATCCTAACTACGAATTTATACTTCTAAATGTACATATCTAAAATGGAAGAACAGGGAACTATATGCGTACTAAACACGATTGGCAAAAGCTACACCTTTTTAAAATTCGTTTTGGTTTAAATAAATTCTTTATTTATTCAGATTACATATGGTTAGAAGAAATGAGTTTGTTTGGCCCTAACGTCCATATGCAACACTGGGGCTATGAAAGTATGCCTTGTTCCGGGATTAGACAAGATTAAACGGAAAATGTTCAACTGATGCATAGGAATAAGTAATGCACTTGAAAAACAACTTTTTGTGAACAGTCCTTAGTTCAGTTTGGTGTGTTCATTACACTAGATTGTGTGTTCATTAATCACAATCCGATTTCCTACCGCGAAGTACCAGAATGTAAGCTTCACCCACATTACTCGCTACCCCAATACGGATAGTATATTCAAGAATCAGGATAAGTATAAAGTTGGATGGTATATAATTTTTGTATCGAGAAACTCCTGCCTTAGTGTGATTATTTATCAGCAAATGCTTTACAAGAAAGTAATTTGATTATCATTAGAGATGCAAGGACTCGAAAAGAACGGCTTTTTTTTTAATGAAAAAAAATTGCACGGCTTGGGAAATTTAGGGCTTTTATGAATATTTCAACTTTTACGAAGAAATAACAGTGTGCCCCACCTTTTGTTTCCTATCATAAAGAAAGAAAAAAAAACTGCATTCTGAAGACTGTTATATGTTCAATAATCAAAGATAACCGGTCAATGGATAGAAAAGAAAAAGGGCAAATTAGTAGACGCAGTAAGTTTCCTAGTTCGAACGAAATGTTTGTAAAGCTATTAGAATAATATTTAACGACCGTCATGTATTAGTAAAAAAATTAATATTAGCAATAATTGTTCTGAAAATAGTAGTTACACTCAGTGGAACAAACTTATTTATTATTTATGCATAAACTGAAACTACATTTAGTGGTTTTTTTTTCTTTTTTCTTTTTTTTGTAAACATTTTACGTAGGAAGTCATGCGGAATACTTGTGTGTAAATACATATTATTTATTGAGGTCGTTACAATTCCAGCGGAAGGTTTAAAACGCTAATACACGATATAGAGAAAGACGGAATAAATTCTTTAAATGATGACCTGTTACTAGTATTAAACTAACATCAAACAGCATGATTGTTCATGACTAATTTTCTCAATTGAACTTATATTGCGTTCTAATAAAGTATCTGAAGCTCACAATAAAGGGTTTCTGGAACTAAGATGATGATTTTTTCTTGTCTGTCGGTGTAAATTTAGGCAACCTGCACAACACACGTCAAGATGTGTAACTTTCAGAAACATGATATTGTTATTACGTAACCAACTTGTCCCTAGTAAGATGTTGGGTTGCGTAACTTACACTTGCAGCTTAGCAGTGAAATCAGTACAATAACCAATAAAGACAGACAGCCACACACTGAGCGTAACTTACAACAGTAATAACTGTTGTAAGGACACTTCTTTCATTGTAGAATTCAGTACAAAAGGGGGTACATAAGTAGGAAAACATAAAAGTCAAAAAGATTTCCATCTAAAAATTAAGAAAAGCTTTATATATATATATGAAAAAACAATCCCAAAAAAGACTGCTTTTTGCATTTCTAATTCACAGTATTATAACCAGTGCACTAAATAAGACATTCATACAAATAATTTATTTTGGAATTTTAAAATAGAAAAAATAGTATATTAATGCTGTTCAAGAAAACTTAAAGATTCTAGTTAAGCTACAGATTAAGATACAAATTTTTCCGAACTTTTATCAATACATTTAAAAGCAAACTAGCTTCTCTGTGACAGAACAGGACAGGTCTTACTGCTTAGAGTGACATCCGAGGCGCAATTCGGTTTACACACACAGGAGAAATGTTGCAACCCCCACAATCAAGCCCTGGACCCTAGATTACAATTAACGCAGCCAATTGATTTTTAAACACCGGTTTAAACCACCTTGATTTAAACCAACCAACATTGGTATTAAATTAAGGACACCAATATCTTAAAATATCCTGACTTTTCATGATTTTTGCTGAACAGTTTCTTAAATGTCACTGTCTATCGTGGAAATTTTTGTACCAATTAGATTGCGTAGTACCAAAATTTTTCGCCCAATCTCGAACATTTACATAGCTGCCAATCTGTTTTTATTTCATTCAAATAATACCTTATACTATTTCATAAGAAATATGAAAAGTAGGTTTAATAATAAAACATACACAAAAAGAAAGTAATGCCATTCTAGAGACAGGCCGACAACCTAAAATCATGAAGTTCTCAACTTACTATATACGGAAGAAATTATGCAACAACAGACCCGAAGGTTCTGGACAACATTCAGAAATTCTATGAGTATATATCGAGTTACTAAGTCCGACTTTTTAAAAACATTTTTGAGAGGGGGTAAAACTTTCGAGAGGAGGTGAGGGAGGAGACGTGCCGCAGATTGTGCAGCACCTTCATGCGTTCGCCAGTGACAACAGCACGTTATATGCATTTCATACGTGATAAATTCTCAATGCAAAACTAGAAATAAATAAAAATAACATCTGAAACTTAGAACTAATCGATAGAACCGTCAGGTGGACCAGCTGAAAGAAAAAATAATACACTATGAAATCTCTATTATATTGCACACTGAAGGAGAATGTCTTAATTCTTGAAAAACAATAAACTAATCTTAATAGACGAAAATATGAGAGATGAAATAAGTACATGAAAAGAAATAATAAACTAACTTCAAAGAAAAGTTCATACAGCAAGGAATAGATAGACTGTGGAGGGGAAATAAAAGTCATGTACGCAGTTTTCACTAACTAAACTTTGAACAGACATTCCCCAAAATTCCTCGACTTTATCTAGTAAAGAAACGAAAGCTTCTTTAATTCTTTCCGATCAATTTCATTTTACCCGACTTTTCAGTGCTGTTGAAATCTTGCAAATACAAGTGTGTGATTCTCGACTGCACGTAAGCTGTACTCGAAACACACACAACATAAAAAGCCGAAGAGAAACTTACCAGCTGCTTCTTCACTTCTTCGTCAGATAAACTCTCCTCTAGCTTCTGCAATTGTTCATTTTGAGCTGGTAGGCTTAAAGAACACAATATATCGTTTCCTTTATCATCCATCTTAGACGTCACCTGTAAATTCATGACTTCGGAAATAGCCTCGACTTGGGTTTTAAGATATCGCTGGTAACTTATCATCTTAGACATCGACTGTCTCATATCTGTAAGTGAAATAATTACACAATTAATACCGACTACGGATGTCTGCACGTTGCGGACGGCAACATATGATTCGTTTGCAAATTTGTAATGAGTCACTGCGGCCAGTCGTGCTGGTATCTTTGAAAATTTAGCTTTTTAAATACAAAGAAAAGATTGAGATGGGGTTAAAAGTCGTAGTTCGACTACAACACCTCTATGTATGAAACAGTTATAGGTGACTGTGGCCCTGTTGTAACCATATGGTCCAGCTCATCGAATATTAATGAAGAAAATTTTAATTTTTAAATGAACCTCGTATAAAAGCACTCGTAAGAGTTTTTCTTTCAGCAAACAGACGAGTATGCATATATGTGTGTGCGTCGCGTCTGCGACGGAAATCTTGCGCATCCTTTACCAAAATAATTATCAGGGTATAAATTTACATTTGCTAGTTGTAAGAAATAACCTAATATACTTTTCTTTCAGCATAAACAACTAATGCCTATGCAACGTAATAATTTTCACATTATTAAATTGCATCGGCATTGAGAATACAATTAGAATCAGCTTTTGTGTCGATTTCCCATAACGTTCTGATCCGAACTCTGAACCGTGTTGTCCAGTGGCTATATGGTCGGCTTTGGTGAACGATCCAAACTGTTGTTAAAGTCTAAACGAGACGACCAAAAGATAAAGGATCGAAACCCGGACCGTTGTAAATGCCCAAGCCCACCTAGGGATCTGTAGGACACCAACCACATACACTTATACTGTTTTGCTTTATGATGCCTTTAAGATTGTACAAAAGTTTTGAGTCAAACAATTTGACAATAAAATGATCGTTGTGTTTAACGAGGATGAAACTAGAAATTACTTCCATCAAGATTCCAGCCCTGGTTCTGAAACTGATTTTGATGACTGGAACGGACTTTTTCTTTTCTAAGAATGGAAGTAGTGAAAACCTTTTCACACAATTAAAACATTACGATTTGAATATGGAAAGTCTTTTAGGTTGTAGTTCACACTACATATTAGTCTATAATAAATTCACTACATCTAATATTATCGTTACATATTCTTTTAAGAATTGATGAAAAACTTTAAAAACACGCCGTATTCTGAGGAAAGCCACAGCAAAATCTAGCCGTATTCAAAATGTGAATAGCAATAATAATTAACTGAAAACATTAAACCGGGTACATTTATTTTTTAAAGGAATCCTTCTCATTAGTGTAAATCGGTGATGACCAACTTCTAAGGACTATAGTTGCATCGCAAGAATTACGAAGCACTTTCTCCGCAGGAACTAAATCGGAACACTATATAATGAGTAAAACAGAGTGAAAATTAAATTCTTTCAAAATTATTGACGAAACAAAATGCAGGTTACAAAAAAGCCTCCGGGAAGCATAGACACGCCAGTTTAGCAGTTGGCTAGCACTGGTGTAAATATCTGATATTAGTCATGTATAAGGAATATTAGGCTAACATATATGAATACCGTGAAAGATTTTTTCGCTGCATTATCATATAAAGTAATGGAAGCAAGAACAACACTTATGAATGTTATATTTACTGTCATCTAATCTCGAATTTTTGCAACTTGTCAACAGCAACATCATATACAAAATTTCCACTTGTTTCGGTTTAAATGAACATTTCATGAATTTAAACAAATTTAAATGAACATTTCACTCTAAATTAGACTAAAAGTAACAGCGTAGTTACATTCCACTAAAATTCTAGAACTGATTTTTTTCTGTATGATCAGCTTTAATTTTTTTTATTATCAAAAGACTTTCAAATCTTAAAAAAAAAAAACGACGCTTCTGAAACTCGAGAGCTTACAATACCAATTCTAAGAAAAAGTTTTACAGAACAGTATCATGGAATTTGTTAGTCCACCTAATTTCTTTAACCATTTACTTTTTCCACGAAATAAAGTGAACTACCTGATTCACCTACACACATTACATAAGTGGTCCAGTGGTTACCGCCCACATATCTGGTGTAGGTTCTTGGATCGAGTTCCAATACAGAACAATGCGATGTTACAAGACGAAAGAACGAACCCATAGGTTCGAATTCTAATGAATGTTAATCATCGTAAATTGTAGACCTCCAGCTCAACTATTACGTATATACAAAATCAAATTAAGAAGACCCTCCAAGGTGAAATAACTCCAAATACAAACTGCGAAATGTTCTGCCTTGCTTGCTTCCTTCCTTTCTTCGCGTCTTTAAACAATTAAAGAAATACTATATATACTCATCACCCAGAACATTATGACCACCTACTTAATAGTCGGTATATCCACCTTTGCCACGGAAAACAGCGGCGGTGCGTTTTGGCATGGAAGCAATGAGGCCTTGGTAGGTCGCTGGAGGGAGTTGGCACTACAACCGCGCACACAGGTCACCTAATTCCGGGGAAGGGGGCGACGCGCTCTGACGTCAGCCACTGCACTAAGGTCCATGGCGATGATCGCGTGCCCATTGCAATCGTAGTTACAGATGTCGTGGTGTTAACACTGGCACACAGCGTCGGCTGCGGAGACCCATCGTTAGAAGTGTTCAGACACATTTGTACTCTGACCAGCATCAAAGTCTGATGTGACTTCCGCCACAGTTCGCCGCCTGTCCTGATTTACCAGTCTGCCCTAGCTACGAAGTCAAACATCTGTAATGAGGGGGAGGGCAACCCCTCAACGTTTAGACGTCGTTTCACCTTGGTTTGCCACTTAAAGACACTCACCACAGCAAGGGTTTGAAAAAACCTGGGCTTTTTTGAAAAAGCCCAACCCACCTGAGCCCATATGGGTTTTTTCGGGTTTAATAGTTTTTTTTTTTCGAAATATTTTAACGTCTCTGGGGGTAAAAGTGTTAAAATGTGATTTATATTTCAAGATTGTCATTGTCACAACTTGCAACAATTTTCTACTCACTGCCGTTTTGAAAAAATGGCCGCCATTTTGAAATTTTACATTCAATCGCCAAGAAAATCTATACAGCAAATTTAGCATATCTTGTGCTTCCACCGTCAAAATTTCAATTTAAAAGACTGAACATTGCGCTTCGTAGCGTAGATAGATATTCGCTGTTTTGAAACAATGGCCGCCATTTTGATATTTTAAGTTGGTATGCCGCCAAAATCTATACAGGAAATTTAGAGTGTCACGTGCTTGTACTCTGAAAAATTTAACTTAGAAGGCCGAAAGTTGTACTCTGTAGTGTGTGTGGTAGAGGCAGACAAACGAGTTGATTTTGTGTTTAACGTCCCTTTCAGCAGCGAGGCTATGAGATGGGACCTACTGATTAAAGTGAAATCCGAACCACATGAGCTCCCCCCAGAAGCAAACCCGGGTCACCCACGCCGAAGACGAGTACACTAACCGCTTAGCCATGAAGGAGCTCGGCAGACAAACGAACAAATGTAGATCAAGTCATCCAGAAGCCTGACTGACATTCGCCAAATATGAATACCAAAAGGGGTCTATTAATTTAAAACAAAGATACAATTCATGTTGTATGAAATAAATGTTTCAAAATGTCTTATATGAAATTAACATCTTCCAGCATAAATAAACCTGCCATATTTTCTTCATGAGAATACGGGACACATCAGATCACCCCCCCTCCTTTCCAACACAATGAATTGAACTATAGTCTGGTTATGAACAAAAGTATAATAGGCCGCGGTGGCTCAGTGGTAGAGCGTTCACCTCTGGTGCATGGGGTCCCTAGTTCGATCCCAGCTCGCGCCAAGTGAGCTTTGTGGTGGACAAACACCTTGTGTGTGGGTTTTCTCGGGATGCTCACGTTTCCTCCCACTTTCTTCATTCCGTCATTTCATTCATTTCTCATCATCACCGTCACCTTGAACATAGCAGGCATAACCGTGAGACTAAAAGTAAAAGATTTCGTTCGATTTAATTTTAATGTTTTTTTCAAGAATATAATAGGCGAAAGTTCACTAAGCAGCAGCTGCTATGATTTAAGTCCATTTCAATAGCGAGGCTACATGAAACTTGGGCATACGGCATGACTTGGGTCCAAACCACATGATCTACCACCGGAAATTAACCAGGGTCCCCCGCGCAAAAGGCGCACACGCTACCCACATAGCAATGAGGGAGCTCAGTACTTTATTGGAAAACTTAATAGAAACAAGTCTAGTTTTAGCTCCCAACTTCACTAATGTATGTGACGGTAGCTACTGTTCTCGTAGTAGTAATAATAATAATAATAATAATAATATAAATAATAGCAATAGAATAAAATCTAAAGACTTTAACTGACCAACCTGATTTTTCACTGCATGTGTGAATGTGTGTGTGGTCAGCACATTGCTGGTTTCCTAGACTCGAGCTTGCTATTTCTTAGTTCAAGTAACTTCCTGAACTGCAACTGCTGCATGATGGTGAGTCAACACTGAAGATGTGAGCTTTTCATAGGATCGGACCGGAGGTTTCACACAACGAAGGCCCATATGTTCACCACTGAACCACGGGTGAGCAAATTAATGTAATTATGAAGCTTATAATAAGCCACAGAGCGCTTAATCTTTCATCCAGCGGAATTTGTTCACGATCTTTCGACATTTTCAGGTATCGCAGTTTCTGTACCACTATTTATTGCACCTCTGCTCAGTGGTAGCCTTTTCTTGGGACGCTGAATTTTGGCATGTGCTTCGCTAGCAACAAATTGAAAGTAGATTTTAAAAATACAATCTGCTAGATTTATATATGTCACCAACAATGGGTGTATGTTGGTAGCCAGTTCATTTCAACAGTAGGATTTCGGAAACCACAAGCTCTAAAGAAGTGCCGAATTCACTGGTTGATTGCAAATTTTATATAGACTTGCAGAAACGAAGTTTTATTTTCCATGTGCTCCCGTTTCCGAGATATGCGCCTAGCAACAACTTCACAATGTTCAATGGATTAAAATTTAACGACAATGGGTTAATTTTCTTTGCATTGCATAGTAACCATTGTTATTTCTCTGTATAAACTAATTTTCGTTGACTCAATTTTCCATTGTTAACCCTCGTGTACAACTATATATTAAACAAACAAATGAACGAAGCTTTTCTGACAGAAAGTAAAAACACCTTATAAGAAAAAAGTTAGTACTGCCTTAATGGCCGAAGGCCGTTCCAAGGACTGTATGCAAAAATTAAGTGAAATGAAAAAAAAAAAAAATTACATTGTCCGAGGAGTTCGCAACCTTGACATGAAAAAATAATGTGCTATGTAGACTGCATAGGGTTAACTAGTAAGTATCGGAACTAAAAAGGAACCTAACCCAAAAACAGAATATTTCTGGGTAGTAATTCAAAACGAAAGAGGGAAAATAAAGAACACACTTTTCACCATATGTAACCAGCTTTTACCTTCGTTAATGCATACTACTCCTGTCAACAGATTCTACATGATAATTATTCATGGTATTCAATGTGCAAGGTTATAGTATTAAGTTTTTTCAACTCAAAATCAACGGTAATTAATTTGAAGCAGCGGGAAGAAGTTTCCAACGATGACCAGAGATAGAGTCGAATGTATCTAAATAAATCTACACGTTGTGGGATACAAGGGTCATTATTCCTTATCTAGAATCTATCTTACAGCGCCCGCCTAACATACAATGCTGCCCACTATGTTGAATATTTCGAATCATAGGTTGGTAAGCATACACAAGCACCTTTCTTTGTCATTATTTACTTACATTTCTGCAATTTATTTTTATATTTATTAAGACTGATTATTACCTTATTGTTTCACAAGCTGAAATAGTGTTACTTCACATCCACGGCTGCGTGTTTGTATACCTGCAACCATGTTTACAATACAAATGCTCATTATATTCACACAATCCTATCATGAGGTAAACCTTGCGCCAAGTAGTTCCCTCGCTCTGCTTGCCAAATAGTTCCATGTTGAGAACCGCGTATATAAAAAAAAAATAAAAACTTTTGCTCTCCTTATATATTATCAAGCACAAAAACAAGAAAATTATTCATTTCATCCCTGTAAATTTTCAAAATTTAGAAATAGACTATCTTTGGAACTTAATACAATATTTTGATAGTTCAGTGTGTAAGCAGGGATGTAATGGAGGGTATACGGCGTATATCCACCTCTAATTTTTGGAAATTATCGTATAGCCACCTAAAATTTAGGAAGTACGTAAGTATACGTTGCATTCGATCCATAGTATACCCACTTCATTGGAACAAACAGCAACTGCTTTTCTTATGTACTGTATTTAAAAACAAAATCTCATTCAACGCTGGTCGTCAGGCTATTGCCGCGAATGATATTCTTTTAAAATGTTTGCATTTTCCTATAATTGAAAACACTCTGAACCTGCAATGACTTTTCCTCAAGACGTCAAATGCACTGTCCCTACCTTCTGAAAGCTGACCGCGGTATTAAAATAAAGCCAAGGTTTTTTTTAACTCTTAGAAGCTCCTTTTGTTTCTAAAGAAAGAAGATAGACTTCAGTCCATAGGTGGCAAGGGAGGAGGGTGAGGTGTAGGGCCTATATCCATGTGGTGGCATTGAAGTTGTTCTGTTTTTACATACCAATGACCAGTTTTCACGTCCTTTGATAAAAATTTAAACTACTGATTGGCGAAGCAATTCGGAACCTACCGTCGCGGAACCAGTTCCATTCTAATTTTGGAAGAAGGTTCAGAAAAAAAATAGGGTCTTTACTTTAGTTCAAGGGTTAAGAGCAGGTTTTTTTTTTTTTTTTTTGGATTGGAACCACCTGAAAAAAACACCTGGGTTTTTGAGCTTTCTCTTAGTATTTTATTGGTGCAATTAAGGTGATCACATTGAAAGTATAGTTTTTATTTTTTCCTTCGAAAATACAAGCTTTCTTCACTGTACACCGAAACTTCCACTAGTACTTAAGTTTGAATTCAGCACTTGAAATAATAAGCGTAACTTGGTTTTCGGAACTCTGAACATTAAGCTTCTTAAATTTGACAAGAATTGTTACGCTGTTGCTGCTGTTAAACAGGAATAAACTGTTGTTGTTGGAAAACAAAATTTTACAGAAGAATACTTGTGTTAGCATCAAAGGTAATAAAAAATACTAGTAGTTTTACTAATACACTAGATATTTACTGGTAGTACTGGCACCCATGGTCTTAAAGCCATCAAATGTATGAGGGATAACGTCCCTTAGCGTCGCCGAGCACACTATTCACGGAAAGTATTTTCTAAAATATAAAATTGCAAATTTTATTTTAAATAGGTTACAAGCATAATTCATACATTACTTTGTTCTATCTCAAGCTAAGGTAAGGATTTTCTTTATCCATTCAATGTATTCAGAACTTTATGAAGGTCTTATGTTGAATCTGTTGTATACCTTAACGTGAAAGCATCTAATTCGGCGAAGGAAAGCGCAAAACCTGATAATCGCTTTCAATGTGATCACCTTAAAAGTGCACCAATAAAATACTAACAAAAAGCTCAAAAACCCGGGAAGGGTTTTAAAATGGGTTTTCTCAGGTGGATCCAATGCGAAAAAATTGACGGGTTTTTTCGGGCACCCTGCCACATTTTAAGACACAAAGCATCAGAACTGAATACTTCAACAGTAAAACTATTTATTTTACGCTGGAAAATATTTAATTTCATATAAGACATTTTGAAACATTTACTTTATAAAATATGAATTATAGTATGTATTTGTTAATTGTTTTAAATTAATTTTCTGGAAAGAACCGTCTTGCAACAAGTGCTAGGGAAATTCCCGTAATTGAATGCACAAAGTATCGGAAGTGAACTTCAACAATAAAACTATTTATTTTACACTGGAAAATATTTAATTTCATTTAAGACATTTTGAAACATTTATTTTATGAAACATGATTAATATATTTGTTTTAAATTAATATATTTTGTGTTCATATTTGGCAAATGTCAGAGTTTCTTGGGATTATTCGATCTGCATTTGTTCGTTCGTCTGTACTACAGGGTACCACTTTCAGTCTTTTAAATTTAAGCTTAAATTTTGAGGGTACAAGCACGAAACACACAATTTTCTGTACGTATTTTGGGCGGCATACCAACGTAAAATTTCAAAATAGCGACTTTTTTTTTTTTCAAAATAGCGGGTATCCACATTACGAGGGTTGGCAAAAACCATGGTTTTTATTGAAAAAACCAAAAAACAGTTTTTTTGGTTTAAATTTTTTTAAAACCAGGTTTCTTTGGTTTAAATAATATGCTCTATGTATTTATATCACATATGCACAGAAATAAGTTTGTTTTGCCCTGATGTTATTATACAATAACCAGGTTATGAGGGAAGGGGACATATGAGCTTAAAGCGGAACCCAAACCGCTTCTCTGCTTACATTCGAGAGGGATTGTCCTAGATTTTAACTCGAAACCGGGACTGATTGGCCACAAATGCGATACGCCTGCCGACTCACAAAGGACTCCTGATAAAAAATACGTTGTACTGATCTTTACATACTTGTTAATATAATTGCCAAGAGTCATTTCAGAAGGACAAAAAGATAAACAGTTGCACAAGTGAAACCATTATACAAAATTACATATGGACAATTTTGAAATATTGCAGAGTACAGAAGAACTAATTTAGTCCAAGTTAGTTCACTACGACTTATTAGTCCAAGTTAAACAAATACAACGACTTAATTTGCATATCAATAAGAAAAGTGAATAAAAATACGAATTATTTGAGTCCACTTTGGCTCTGACCTATTTGACATAGATACTTCTGATTTCAATAAATGCCTCTCGTGGGGTTTTATGACCAGCCCAAATAAGGCATTTCGATGTATTTTGTCAATAGTAAACATTATTTAGAATTTATCTTTGATTGCAATTGCATAAACTATATAATAAAAAATTACAAACGAAACATTCATAAACTTATATATATATAAAAAAAGTTGCTTTTGTAGTATAATCTCCGAGTTACGAATGGGTAAATTAGGTCTGAATATAATACTAAATATACGGGAGTGGAACGTGATAACCCACAAATGTGTGTTTATCAAAATTTTACGAACATTAATACTTTAACGAACATTTTTCGTTTTTTGGTTTAAACCAGCCAACCCTGCACGTTACAAAAAGCAATTTTAGGACTTTTAAATTGAAATTTTCAGAGTAGAAGCACGAAACACACTAAATTAGCTGTATATATTTTGGCGGCAATCGAACGTCAAGTTTCAAAACTGCGGCCATTTTTTCAAAACAGTAGTGATTAGAATATTGTTGGAATTTGTAACAATGGCAATCTTGAAATATAAATCACATTTCAACACTCTTACCCCAAAAGGCATTGAATGTCACGCAAAAAAAAAAAAAAAAAAAAAAAACGAAAAAACCCATATCGGCCCTGGTGGGTTGGGCTTTTTTTAAAAACGGTTTTTTTTCAAACTCTGGTTAAGAGGAAATTAAAATAATATATTTGCGTCAAGGAATCGTTAACTTCCATAAAAATAAAACACGTGACCTACCATTGGTCTACTTTAAAGCATTCACCATCGTTCCGAATATCATCTGCTAACAGAAAACCTCAGATTAATAGTGTTCATTTGTAGCCGCAATTGACATCAAAGAAAGCTGCGATTGATTTCGATAAATATTCAGCAGCTAGTACTAGTAGTAGTTTTTCTGCAACGTACTGGCCAAAAAAAAAAAAAAAAAAGTGTATAAATAAATATTTTTCTTTGTTGTTTCGTTTTCGTTGAGATAAAAAGAAATATTTGAAGGAAATTTGTTAACTAGAGGGGTAGTAAAAGAAAGTGAGGAGCGCGTCTTGCAGCGCATGAGCGCGTCACAGCAATCTTTGATCATTTCAGTGCGTCTCTCCGAAAATATTTGATTGACGAACTAAGAGTCGCTCTCCAATTTCCCCGATGTCCAAGAAATTGTCAGAATTGGTTAAAGGAAAAGAAACAATAGCTATGTAAATTCCGTTGATGAAAATGTAAAAGCAAAGATATCGAGAAATAGCGAAGAAATTCCAAAGAACATGGTAAATTGCCAGTATTACTTCAGAGAAAGACGTAAGCGTATTTATTTCCCATCATGATAGTTTGTTATGGCATCTGCGGCTTGATGACGTCAGAGGGATAACGTTCTTCGTTCAAGGCATTGGAAAGGAGACAACTTGTGGGCTATAAATTCCAGTCTGACATTTGCCTGGTGCGAGGGGAGAAAAGCCTTTCTTATGGTAGCTGATCTGCAAGGTTTTTTCACAATATCTTGACCGAGTTTTTATTAATACTGGAATTTACATCTATATGTACGACCCTAGGTTCAAATTTTGCTGGAAACAACTATTGAAGTAATTCTATTTTTAAAAATTCGATAGCCAGCCATCCTCACTAGTCTCCCCAAGCTTTTCTTTTACAGATTAAGTGAATGCTGGAATAGTATCAGCAATAAATTCAGGCAAGGACCTTTTCAAATCCTTTTTTTCTGACAGTGTGCTCAAGGCTTAATAATTTAATAAGCAGGGTTGGCAAAAACCATCGTTTTTATTAAAAAAACAAAAAAAACCGTTTTTTTGTTTAAACCAGGTTTTTTTGGTTTAAACCAGGTTTTTTGGTTTAAACCAGGTTTATTTGGTTTAAATAATTTGCTCTATATATTCATATCATATATGGACAGAAATAAGTTTGTTTCGCCTTGATGTTATTATGCAGCAGCCGGGTTATGCTGGAAGGGGTCACATAAGCTTAAAGCGGAATAAAAACTGCTTCTCGAGTTACATCCGAGAGAAATTGTCCTCCATTTGAACTCGGAACCAGGACTAACTGGCCACAAATGCGATACGTCTGCCGACTCACTCACGAAGGAATCCTGATAAAAATACGTTGTACTGCTCTTTACATGCTTCTTAATATAGCTCTCAAGAGTCATTTCAGAAGGACAAAAAGATAAACAGTTGCACAAGTGAAACCATTATACTGAATTACATATGGACAATTTCAAAGTACTACGGAGTACAGAAGAACTAATTTAATTCAAGTTAGTTAACAACGACTTTTATCGGTCCAAATTACAAGAAATACAACGACTTAATTTGCATATCACAAAGATACGAATTATTTGAGTCCACTTTGGCTCAGACTCATTTATACATAAATAGATATCAAAGATACTTCTCATTTCACTAAATGCCTCTCGTGGGGTCTGTATGACCCTCCCCCACCCACCCACACACACAAAAGTACGGCATTTCGATGTATTTTATCAATAGTAAACATTGAAACAAAACAATATTTAGAATGTTTCTTTGATTGCAATTACATAACAATAATAACTACAAAAAAAAATCACAAAACAAACATTTATAAACTTACATAAAAAAAAGTTGCTTTTGTAGTATAATCTTTTTGAGTAATGAATGGGGAATTTAGGTCTGAATATAATACGAATAATATACGGGAGTGAAACGTGATAACCCACAAATGTGTGTTCATCAAGATTTTACAAACACACTTTTACGAACATTTTCGTTTTTTGGTTTAAACCAGTTGGTTTTTTTGAAAAAACCAGCTGGTTTAAACCAGCCAACCCTGTTAATAAGTAGTGATGGAAACACCTTTCAATATCTGAGAAAATAGCTGATCATGGTAATTGTAATCTAACTACTGTAGAAGAGCTAGACTCGCAGGTTTTCTTACTTGCCTCCTCGCGTTTAAATTAAAAAAAAATAAATAAAAATTACATTTGAATTTCAAAAGTAGGAAGCTCCCATTTTTTAGTTTACAACTTTATTTCTTTTAAGAAAAGAATCTTTTATCTAATTTTCCTTTTTTCCATGATGTGTTTGTTGTATTTTATTTAGTGTATTTTACTTTGTTCATTTAGCAATCACGCCAGATACAGCTCAGAAAACATTTTATACTTGATATTTTTTACAACAATAACAATGTAAAGGATTTGAGAAGGTATCGGCGGGGGCCTGTTTAGTAGGTACAACACTTGTGTTGTTAGAAAATACCAAGTTCTAGGGTTTGGGTAAAGTAAATACAAAATTTCACAAATTAAGTCAAGGTCTCAGATAATTGTGGATTAAATGGGTCAAGGTTTAATCAAATCTTGCGTAATTTCCCGAACATCTTGAATGCGGTATGTTTCGAAAACACAAATATGGTTTCCACTGAAACTCACCATGTAATAAGGGCAGTCAACTTGTTAAGGAAAGTCGAACCTGATATGCACGTATTCGCCCATAAGGTAAGTAGTGGTAGATTAATAAAGGACAATCCTATGTGCGACAAATATAACGAGCAAATGACTAACAAAAAGATGTCTTTATATTGTGAAAGCAGGTTCTCGACAATCCTCGCTTACGCGACCCACCATCGTTGACGCATGTGCTCTCTACGTACTACCTTCCTGCCCTGACTTAGCATTCGTTCTTTCCAGTAGCTTCCAAGCAGAGGTTGGTTGGTAATTTTGTGCAAGACCTCTTAAAGTGAATCTGCAACGGGAATGCAAGTGGACACCTCAATGATTACTGAAGGTACAGAAAGTGAATGCAGAAAGAAGTAGGCTATATGGATGGTCATATGCCAAAGTAGTCTATCTACTGTTTTCACCAATTTTGAGTTCATGAATGCTTGTTACATAAAAAAAAATGCTCTTTTTCTTATGCCAGAATGAGCCAGTGGCCCTTTTCTTTTGAAATTAATGCTGATATTGCCTAGCTCATTCTGGCATAAGAAAAAGCGTATTTTTTTTTTTTTTTTTTATCTAACAAGCATTCGTTAACTCAAAATTGTTGAAAAAGGTAGATAGACTGCTCTGGCATATGACCATCCACATGCATTTCTGTATAAAACCGTATAATTAATCTGCACGTAGGTTAGAACTTTTCTTACCATTCAAACGCAACTAATTTTTCCGGTAAATTAAAAAAGTTGGTATGACGCTTCGTCAGTTATACCCAAACTTTTAAAATTACACTATATGGTTCAAAAGGCGACTGGCACACAGACAGGTTGAAATTTGATATTAGCTACACGCTAATTGAAGAGCTTAGAGAATAAAGGTGTTACGTAACAAACTGAATATCACGGAAAAATAGACTTTCACAACTTTGTCCGTTAACATAGCACCATCATTTCCAAATATCTCCATTCAGACTAGGATTCACTAAATAATGTATTACGCATCAATCGCGAGAATGCAACGTTTCAAAAAATGTAACAGAACACGTTTATCATCTAAGCGCTTCAATTATGTTATAATTCATATGAATTATATATAATTTAATACTTTTTTTTAGCAAACAAGTAATATGCCAAAGTTTTAACGTATATATAACTTACGTTGAAGAAAAAAAATATTTATATATTAAAATAAACTTCTCTATCAGGTAAGCGACTTACAGCTTAGACTTCGGTTAAGCAAAACAACCGATCCTTTGTCTGTGCTGTGCTGAGTATTTGCGCGGCTAAAAACAAATGAACGTCGCAATTAGTATTGCCAACACTCAACGAAGAAAAGTGGCTAAAACCAATAGTTAAAAAATCCAGAAATGGCTAGAAAAAAATCAAGCCTTCAACCTGAGACAATGATAATAAACCCGTATTAAATATCGTCTTTCTCATTTTTGCGGCCGCAACACAAAGCAAATTTGGTGACGTGTATGTGGATGATTATCGCAAATAGGAGCTGCGATCACGCAAGTAAATTTTCATTCTGGTCCCGATTCTGGCAACTTTGTGATTGCAACGCATTTCAAGAAATGGAAAATCCAATTTAAATATAATTTCCATGCCGTTTATCGCAAACGTAAACATTTTCATTTCATTGACACAAACCAGATGGGCTGAACGGGGGGGGGGAGGTTACTCTATTAGATTTAGTGTCTTTTGCCCCGTAATTAGCAGCCCTGGTCCACCGCTAGGCTAATGAGATTCCATACTTGATCCAATAACGTGACTTGAAAGAGCGTAATACAGTTCTATTTATCAAAATTAACGTGCCCGAATCAATAAACGAATGAAAATGTCACATGTGACCCTCGCTGGAGAGGAAGACTAACAGAGATACCAGAGAACAGAAAAGACTCACTATTAAGAAAAAAAGTATTAAAAAAGGAAATTAAAATTTTCTTTTCGCGACACCGCTCCAATAAACGTTCCGCTTTTACACTCTTCAGCAGTGACTAACGTTTGGCTCGTTCCCAAATATGTATTGTGTAACTTAATACACAATATCTCTTTGTTTAATCAGAAAGTGCCGAATATTTGTATTTGCTTAAGTTGGAGATCTTGGGGGTACATTTCCATGTGGTTTGTGTCGTCTCAACGCAAAAGTTGCGTACAGCGAATCAACGCGAGAAAAAAAATCGAAAAGCCATGATAATTGCTATGGCCAATACCACAAACCAATACACAAATAGTGCGGTGCGTCGATGCAAACCGTTATGGAAGAAGATGTGAATAAAGCGGCTGGTCCTTTATTCCCTGTCTATTTGCGTGAACGCAATGTTAAATTTTCGCCCCTTTTTCTTAAACAGAATGTTTCAAATATCAGTGTTCGCTTAAGTTTGAGATATGAAATTCGCTTGCACTTTAAAATAATGAAATACTATTTTATGGATTTCAGAATATTCCGATTCTAAGGGGTAAAAGAACATTGATTGTTAAAATTCACAAATTTTCATTAGAATTTAGTGAATGTGAGTTTTCGCTTAAGCTGGAAATCTGAAATTCGCTATGTAGACTTTTGATTATAAATGGAAATCGGGTCTTAGTGCTTCCGAATATTTCGCTCCCAAGAGGAAAAAGATAAACATTTCTTTAATATTGAAGTTTCTCTTTATTTATTAAGAAAGTGCCGAATGTGGGAATTCGTTTATGTTGGACGAATTAGAATATCTAGTTCGCCACACGAGGGAGAAATCCACCGGTTTTTAGAAGGGAAGAACAATGGACACTACATAGCCAAGCTACGAACTGAGATCATTCGTAACATCAAAAGCCTGTGTACGATTGTTTAAGTGTGCGTAGCCCTAACCGCTGGTCTAGTGGCTAGCATGCAAGCCTTTGGCACATGGAGTCCCGACCGGGTTCGATTCGCGGTGGGAGAGCATTTCAACTACCAAAGTGGTTCGGATTCCAGTATAATCAGTAAGTCCACGTCTCCTTTAGCCTACCCGGCCTAACGTGGGACGTTAAACTAAATTACACCATACCAAACTTAAGTGAGCGTAGTGCGATGTACGTTAGTTAAGAAACCACGGCGCTGTCTGAACAACAAGGGTATAGACAAGAGGACTCTCAATGTAGGCAGTCAATATTTGTTCATTTTATTGAACCTTGCTTGCACACTGCAAAGGAACACTGCCACTCTAAGCGCTGTATTCTTGCATATAACAGTGATAACCTAGTAAGTGTGAGAGGAGCTTAATATCATACTAGGAACTTAATGTCACTCTTTCTCCTTATTGTAGCACTTTCTAGTAGCTTTAGCTCGATTCCCATCCTCCTCCTCCTCTATTAACGAACTATGATCTCCTTGCGATAGACTTACTAATTCTTTCACCAATTGGGAAATATATCATTCAAAACTCAATCGCCTCTTCAATGACTTCAGAATTATACTATTACTACCTTTCCTGTAAATTAAGAGTGTATTCAGGAGGATTGCGAAGTTGAGTTCTTTTCTCCTGCACACGAGCAATTCTTACGTGCAGTTTACGAAACTAGATTAAGTTCTGCTTTCTCACTTGGTGGTTATAAGGTAATTTGAAGTATATCTTTAGCAACTGCTAACTCTAACTTAACTTATATCCAGTGGCGGATCTAGGCCATAGCCGGGGGCCAAGCCCCTCAGTTTTTCCAGTGACAAAATAATTTAAGCTATTATTTATTATATTTTTGAAAGTTTATATATGCCTATCATAGTCTGGGTACTGACTGCCCCCCCCCGTTTTTATCTTCTAGATCCACCACTGCTTATATAGCTTAATTTATATAATTTCAGTGACTCTTCCTTCCCAGATAGCACGAATACTTGCGGCAAATTTTTGCTTCGTTTAGTGGAGCAAACAATCTGAAAGTTTGCGAAGGCAAAATTTCTTAATATTTATTAAAAGCTTTCAATATGATCTGCAAATTTTCGCTGATTTGTAAAAATAAATTCATCACTGCAATTAACTTGCATCTTTTTTGAAAATATAGCGTTGAAAGTTTGCCGTCGCAAACAGTTTGCTACTCTGTAAAAAAACTTGTTTCGAAAAACTTGCTGAAAGCAAATATGTGATGATATTACCGAGTGCGCGCGAATCGTACCCAGAATTCACTGCGCTACATCAACTGTGACAAAGCAAGCGGGAAGTGAGAATCGAGAAAAACCAATGCACCAGAGGACTCCAGAATAAACTCACTGGTCTCTTATCAGATGGTTTTATTGACCCAGGCAGCCTGACGTTATTTTGTGAATGTGTGTGAGAGTAAGTACAGGGATATGATCGTTGAGTAAGTAGATAAATTGCGATATCCTTTGTCTGTGCGTTTATCGTTCGTAAGTTTATTATCTTTGGCAAGTAGCTAAAGATGTTTAATGCTTGCCACTAAGAAAAGACGGATCCACATTATAAAAATTTTGATGTTTCATAAAGTTAGGTTTCACTTTATAATTTTGCAGCAAACATTACCTGATACATTTACAGCAAACATGATCTTGCGATCGTGAAAACACTTTCTGCAATGTTGATGCAAACCTTTTAATATTTTCACCAAATTTATCAGCTCATTTTCGGAAATTTTGTCAAAGAAAATTTGCACAAAATATTTGCAGCAAAGTCCTGGAAAACTTTCTTGCTGTGCAGTCGCAAACATTTCGTTTGTATTGGCAGATGTTTTCATTTTCTGAGGCAACTTTGCTGCAAACTCAGCCAGCGTCAACTTCGTTATTTGCATTGAACTTTCGGCAAATTTTCTCATTTGAAAAGGCAAGTATTTTTTGCAAACTTTTTAGTTTGCCTTTGCAAATTTTTAAACATTTTTAAAAATTTTTCTGTGCTATCTGGGTTATAATTTAAATCCACCTGCCCTTAGGTGGTTGGATTCCGTAGGATTGAATCCTAGTCTATACAAGAATATCACCATAACATTAAAAGAATGTTACCCTTTACCAAAGAGACTATAGTCTAGACAAGACCGTAGGTTCATTAGAATTTTATGGTGCATGTTCTAATGGAGGAGGAAGGGATTCAAAGAGAGAAAAGAGGTTTAAAAATTATACAAAAATAGAATATCTCATGAGGTGAGGTGATGTAGAGTTCACTGGCGTCAATAGGTCTTATTTAGGAGGGTTCAAGCCCCCGTAAATTTCACACCGATAATAATAAAAAGATAGTAAGAAAGAGTACCGAGATTACATTGTTGAAGAATACATATCCAAATGCAACTGAAGAGTGACTCACAAACCTTAAAATTTAGTATATTTCCTGAGTGATTGATCTTTGATTATTCTTCTGTTACTATACAGTATAAATATCTTCTTTAAAATGTAAAAGAATTATTAAGTAGCTCTCAAGGAAAATTTTAGATAAATGACTATTAAGCCTTGAATAACTTTATATGCTATTTAATAATTCTTTTTCTTATCGTATTCTATTGTCATTCCGGCAGAAGGCCAGAAGTAGAAAATAGAAAAAAAAATGAAAAAGAAGTAGATTCTCTTAAAAAAAGCAAAATGGCGTCAGGATATACATTTCCGTAACAATAAAAATAAAATAAACTTGACTATGATGCCAAAAATGTACCCGAGTAAAACTAACCATATTCTTTTGCCCAACAGCAGGCAAATTTTACTGTGTTCTTGAGTGAACAAAAAATGGAATTTTGTAGTTATTGGGTAATCTGCAAAGGGACGCACCCAGAGCTTTGATTTCTGGGAGGCACATTTGCAAATGCCCTTCATTATATATATATATATACAGTATATTTAACTATCTATATGTATATGTATATATATATATACATATAGATAGTTAGATAGATAGATAGATAGATGTGTGTGTGTGATTTTAAATATTTGGTGGGCGAAGCGAAGTTTTGGGGGCGTGCTCCCCCATGCACTCCCTAGTAACGTCTCTGAATCTGAACCCCCAAAAAAGGTCTTCAGCCCCCAAACAAAAATCCTTGTGTTTGCTACTGGTAGAGTTAGCGTCCGTTTCAGCAGCCAAACTCTATGAGACGTGGATCTACAACTTATGGAGTCCGAACCACACGAGTTCAACTGTGCATCGAACCCAGAATCACTCTTTGGGTGGCACAGGGACATATATAGAATCAAAAATACTGAAATTTGTGTCAAATCCATGGTTTTCGGAGTCGCTGAAATAAACGGTTTGAAACGTTTAAATTCAGCCCTATTAGTATGAGGCAAGAAGGAGCTAAAATAAAATGTCAAAGATGTCCATAGCCAAGGAAGGGGGCCTGGTCCTCCGAAAAGTTTGCATGGAACCCGCTATGATCTATTACCTTTTCTCGGATCTTTACTTGATTGTCTGAGAACGATCCTCCCAAAGTTATACACATATCTGAATTCTGGTTACATGAACACTCATGTCCAAAATATTCCCATGTCTATAGATATGTTGTTGTAGGAATATAATTTGATAACAAATTTGCCCGGTATTTCTTATAATGTTAGTATGTGTATAATCGGCAAAGACATGTATGTGGCAAATTTTATGTCAAAAGAGCAGTAAATAAGAACAATAAAACGAAAATAAAACTGTCTTGTCCATTTAGCAACATTTTGTTTTACTTATTCTAATTTTCGTATTTATAATTCTTGGAATACATTTATAATATATATGGAATACTTTTTCGTATTGTGTTTCCTATATCATGTATGTAAAACATTTTTAGTATTACTTCGAAAATGTTTTCCCTCTCAACATTCAACACAATGTTTCTAGTACAATTTGTGAAAATTTTCCTTACATTATTTTCCTGCTAACGTTCTAAAATGTATTTCCTGTACTTCATAAAAAGTTTTCCAAACATTTTTAAAAAATATTTCTGGTAAATATTTAGGATACTTCTTAAATATGTTTTCTGCAGTAGCAACAGAATATGTTCTGAAAACAATGTAAAAATGTTTCTTTAATATATCAGAAAATGTTGTCCACTAAACACAACTACTTTCCAGAACACGACGGAAAACATTTTCTATTCATTTCTAATGTTTCTTTTCCCTGTTTTGACTAAAATGTTTTCCAAACATTTTTGGGAAATATTCGGAACACGTTGGGAGAACCAGCATGGAAATCTTCAGAGAAGAAAAAACTTTTGGAATCCAAGGAAAATATTTTCTTTTGGTTGAGTAAATATTCCTTCCTATGTGGGAAAATATTTCTGTAGTGTATCAGAAAATTATTAACTAAAAGCACAAACTATATTTCATATACAGGATGGTAAACAGCTTCTATTCATTTTTAATATCTGTTTTAAAATTTTGTATTCAACATTCGATAAAATATTCTGGAAATATTCCTAAAATATTGTATGAAAGTATTTTATTTTAGTTACAATAGAAGGTAACGAAAACATTTCCGTAGAAAATTAATATGTTTTAAAAATATTTCTGGAAAATATTTTTATACATTACAAACGAATTTATTTTGTAAATATTCAAAATATTTTAAAAAATATATTCCATATGTTTTTTCGTAACAATAGAAAAGATTGCAAATAACATGCTGGAACACATTTGTGAAATATATGGAATACATTTCCTATTTTGTTTTCTATATCATATATGTAAAACATTTTTAGTATTACTTCCAAAATATTTTCTCTCTCAACATTAAAAGCACATTACATAAAACACAATATTTCTAGTACAATTTGTGAAAATTTTTCTTACATTATTTTCCTGCTAATGTTCTAAAAATATACTTTCTGTACTTCATAAAATGTTTTCCAAACATTTTTTTAAAAAAATATTTCCGGTAAATATTTGGGATACTTCTCAGATATAACAAGGAATATATTTTCTCCAGTAACGAAAGAGTATATTCTCAAAACAATGTAAAAATGTTTCTATAATATATCAGAAAATGTGGTCACAAAAAAACAATATATTTTCCAAAACATAACGGAAAACATTTTATATTCATTTTTAATATGTTTTCCTTTCCCTGTTTTAAAGTTTTATATTCAAAATTCGATAAAATATTCTGGAAATAATACTAAAACATTGGTCGGAAATGCTTCATTTAAGTTATATGAGAAGATTACCAAAATACTTTTGTAAAAAATTAAGTAAACCTTTTTAAAACATTTCCGAAAAATATTTCTTATATTACGAAACAATTTATTTTTAAAATATTCTAAACGTTTCTAAAAATATATATTCAATATGTTTTCTCGTAAAAATAGAAAATATTGCTAATAACGTATTAGAAAATATTTTTTAAATATATGGAAGATATTTCATTTCATTTTTTTCCGTATCATATATGGAAAACATTTTTAGTATCATTTCGAAAATATTTCCCCTCTCAACAGTGAAAACATATTACAATACATCCAAAACAATATTTCTAATATATTTTGTGAATATTTTCCTGGAATAACTTTCTGGCAATTATTCTCAAAATGTACTCTCGATAATTTCTAAAATGTTTTACAAACATTTTTAGAAAAATATTTCCGGTAAATATTCGGGATATTTCTCAGATATAACAAGGAATATATTTTCTCCAGTAACGGAAGAGTATATTCTGAAAACAATGTAAAAATATTTCTATAATATATCAGAAAATGTTGTTCACTAAAAACACAAAATATTTTCTAAAACATAACGGAAAACATTTTCTATTCATTTTTAATATGTTTTCTTTTCCCTGTTTTAAAGTTTTATATTCAAAATTCGATAAAATATTCTGGAAATAAGACTAAAATATTGTACGAAAATATTCCGTTTAAGTTATAACAGAACGTTACCAAAATACTTTTGTTAAAATTAAGTAAACCTTTTTAAAACATTTCTGAAAAATATTTCTTATATTACGAAAGAATTTATTTTTAAAACATTCTAAACGTTTTAAAAATATATGTTCAATATGTTTTCTTGTAAAAATAGAAAATATTTCAAATAACCTATTAGAAAACATTTTTCAAATATATGGAATATATTTCCTTTCATTGTTTCCCATATTATATATTGAAAACATTTTTATTATCATTTCGAAAATATTTTCCTTCTCAACAGTGAAAACATATTAGATTATATCCAATAAAATATTTCTAATACATTTTGTGAATATTTTCTTGGATATACTTTCCGGCTAACATTCTCAAAATGTACTTTCGGTAATTTCTAAAATGTTTTCTAAACATTTTTGGGAAAATATTTTCCGGAAATATTCGGAATACATTAGGGAAACCAGCATGGAAATCTCCAGAGAAGGAAAACCTTTTGGAAACCAAGGAAAATATTTTCTTTTGGTTGAGAAAATATTCCTTGCTGTGTGGGACATGGATAGGTATACATTATACATATGGATTAATTGTTTATTTTGGAGTCTTCTACAGCACTGGTGTTATATGAGGCGTGTGCTATAGTTAAATGTTGGATCCGTACAGCGCTATAACTGGGAACTTCTAGAGGGAGAAGTATTAATATTAGAAATCCTTGAAAAATATACGTTTTGACCCTAGAAAATATGGTTTAGAAAATTTTGGCTTTCTAGAATTTAAAACCTTAATAAATATTTGTACTACTACTAGAAGTACCAGTTGGGGGTTTCTCTGAAATAGGATCCTAATTAGAACTTTCCGTGCTATAGGGCTTTTCATATTATTTCGTTTATAACCATCAAAAGAAGAAATTATGTTTGCATGTTTATAAATATGTAATAATTAAATATATTAAACCAATGTATATCTCAGTTCTTCTCTTTTCCATTATTATTTTTTGTAAAATAATATGATTTTATTTAATTACATTTTCCACTTATAAGTTTCATATAATACAAATCCATATCAATTTAATGGTCAAATTTGAAGTAGTATAATCTACCAGATTAATTACTCTTCGATCTCACAATATTTTTTATGAGACGTGGAGTGCAGTAATAGAGGTTGTGGAAATTAGGAACTGCTATATTACGTCATTCTGCGTGAAATGCAATACTAAGTTTCCAAGAGAGGATTGAGGCGGAAATCTGCGAGGAATCCATGTCTCCAAAACGAAACATAGATGTTCAATTATGTTCAAGTCTAGGGGTTGAGTGGCCCAAGAAAGTATTCAAGTTTATCCCAAATTTTCTGAAATCACGTAACAGCAGTTCCAGTTGTGTGGATAGCCACATTATCATCCTTAAAACCGGCATCGTTGCTAGGAAATAACATCCGAACCAAAGGATGTACATTGCCATCTAAAATGACGATATAATTACTAACAGTGATGTAACCTGCCGCAATTAGCACAATACTCATTGAAAACCAGGTTATTGCGGTTCATAGTATCACAAAGCAGTCAAATCCTTACAGTTGTGCAAAGGCACTAATAATCATATTCTTCTTTAGGCGTTAGCGACATTTAAATGCAGCCCCTGGCTTGAAATGAGAAGAACGATCATTCATAAAACCATATCACACATTTCCAGTCACAATGGTCCATGTTTCATGCTTGCAGCGCTAGTAGTAAGGTGCTAAAGCTTTATGGTCCTTATCAGCATTTTCACCTGTCCGATCTGACCCCATATAAGCATGCAATGTAACTGGTCGTGGAATGTTGTTGTCGACACAAAATCTGGGAGGTGTTATTTTAATTTCTCCGTCACTTTCACCACAGTCACATGGCTATTCTAAATGACAATCCACTTTAAATTCTGTAGGAATTTTTGTTTGTGTGTGTGTGTCTGTGTGAGTTTCAACATTTTTATGGCTTCCTCAGTGGGACCTGCCGGTCTGGGTTTTCTTCCGACCATTATTCATTTTCGCCGATGTGGTTTTGTCATGAGTTTCGTAGGTCATTATCAATTTGAATACCATTGTGCTGCCAAAATGTCTTGAGCCGTGGCAAAAATGCGAACTAAAGCTCACACCCCGACACTCCCACGCGTTGATCCAATAAGGGTTCAGCAGCTGCTAAGCAAGAGAGCTTTAGCGAAAGAGAGTGGAATTCCTTCAGCCTATAGCAGCGCCTGAAACGGAAGACTAGGTGTCAAGTCAATGTGGTATATTTATACCTTCGCAGCACACCCAAACTTTTGCCAAGGTTGCACTATTTATCGAACGCTGACAATTTGCCCTCTTTGCAATAGAGATGTCGTCTATTTTAAATTGTCACCATCTGTTCAATTCACTTTTCACTACTTTTCTACTACATCTCATGCGGTACGGAATTTTCCCTAACACATCAACACCAACAGCCGGGCACAACAGAAGCCTTCTGTTCGTTGCCAGCTCCGGGAACTGATGCGCTTTAACTTTCGGTGTTGACATTATATTAATAAGGATCTGTTAATTTCAGTAAAAAGAGAGAATTTTAAAATGCAAATTCATTAAGAAAATATAATACTAACATTAGAAAGCAAAACTATTATGAAATCCTTCCGTTTGTTTCGCACACATACTACTGTCTAATTGTACCAAACGTACTGTCCCAATGGATTCCATGGCCTCACTCGCGTTACAATTGAAGGAAAAGTATTGCTAACAGACCTGAGGACAAATTTCAGTGTTGGTGGTTCCTGGTAAACAATGATCTTGAACAGGGATTCGATCATAATTTTAGTTCAGTTTATAGTAATGGTAGAGCGTCTTATGACACAAATAAATTTATGCCTGATGGGACTGCTTACGCAATATTAAATACAGGGTTATTACAAATGATTCATCGGGTTTGTATAAATGTATTTTTTAAAGTATCACATACAAAATAACGCTTGATACATCATTTGAAAAAGCGTATTTTCAAGTTTCCCACATATCATTAAAAATTTTCTATGTGCGTTACACCGTTACACGACACACGTCTATGCGTTGGGAAACAAGCACAGCATATACACGTTCGAGCATGTCCCAGTCAATGTTCGCTAGCGCAGCAGTGATGCGATACTTGAATTCAGCCAATTTTGTCGGCATAGGTGGAACGTACATATTGTGTTTCACATATCCCCACAGAAAAAAAGATCACAGACTGTAAGATCGGAAGACCTTGGGGGCCAGCTTAAGAGATTCTATCTTCACATATTCCATCACACAAAATGACGCTCTGTTGATTATTCGCCATTTTGAAAAGTGTTATAACCCTTATAAACCTGCCACCTGGTGAGTCACAACGGAACCTGCAATGACATAAACAAAACTTGAAAATATGCTCTTTCGATTGGTTATTAGTACGAATTGGTGAGCGTTACATATTTTAAGTTATAAGACTGTAAAACCTCACGAGCCATTTGTAATAACCCTGTATATTACTTTCAAAAGAAATAGCTCTAGAGGTAGTTGAGGAAGCCATAAAAATGTTGAAACTCTCACACACACAAACAAAAGTTCCTACAGAATCGCATACCACCATACTTTCTTAAGAGGTGTATATGCATTCTTAAATATCCACTATATACTATTATAAATATGTCCTTAAAACAAACGTGTTTCCGGTCAGGGAGAAAGAAGCTATAATTTGCCCTATCCCTTAATCTAGTGATCAGAGAGACATACTTAATCTTAGTCATATCTCTATTTTATCTGTATTTGCCAAGGTGTTTGAAGATAATGTGTCATATAAAATTCATTCCATCAATACACCAGCATGGATACTTGAAGAATAAATCAATATCCAGTAACTTAGCCATCATTACAGATTTTGTTGTGAAACAAAAAAATGAAATACAATCTTTAGTTTTACGTCCCAAGGTTATGCCGGTTAGGCTAAAGGAGACGGTGATTACAAGAGATGAGTGAAATTGTGGAATGAGGAAAGTGGGAGGAAACGGGAGAATCCCGAGAAAACCCAACAGCACGGTATTTGTCCACCACAAAGTCCACACGGAATTGAACCAGGGACCCCAAGCACCGGAGGTGAACGCTCTACCACTGAGCCACTGCGCCCCCTTTATTGTGAAAGAGTTGTATAGAGAGGTTCAAGTGGAAGTAATTAATACTAACTCTTCAAATGCCTTTGATTAGGTAGACCCCGTTGTACCGCTATAAAAACTAACGACGTTTAATTTCTCTATGCAAGCAAAAGGGTCTTTTTGTATTCTATTTGCAAAAACCTACCCTGACCATATATACAAATGATATGTTTCTAGAAAATCAACAGCCTTACCTGGAATCTCTCAACTTTCAAATCTTGGTTCACTCTTATTTCTACATAGTAACAAAATAATCTACCGTCTTGTTAATTATTCTAAACTTTTCCATTTGCGGACGGATTTAAAATATCTCAAATTAACTCGCTTGAGGACTGTGTAAAGCTGCAAATGTACTTGTGCAGTATTAAGAACTGGTGTGACAATAACAAGAATAAGTTGAGCGTGAATAAGTTCAAAACTCTATCCTTTACCCACAAAGAAAGCAGTATTGAACATGTCTAACCCATTAAAGGAACCATTTTGGAGAGGCCTAACTTAATGAAAAATCTAGGAGTGTTATTTGATCCTAAATGAACTTTACTTATTATATTGAAACAATTATTAATAATCATTTATAAATCTCTGCTTAATTATGAGAATAGACAAAGAGTTTCAAATGATGTGACATTAATGAAACTCTACTTCTGTTTTGTGAGACTGCAATTAGAATATAGGACTCTGTCTTGGCCTCTAGAAACACCTAAGCACATTGATATGGTTGGAAAGATGCAGTCAAAATTCTTTAAATTATTTACTTATAGAAAAATAGGCATATGTCCAAAAAATATTCATATTCAGAAATAGCACAAACCTTCAACATGCACATTTTGTAACAGCGGAGAGAACATACATTTCTTTTATTTATTAAAAAAATTAGTACATGATAAAATTGACTGTCTGAATTTTATTTCGAAGTATTGAGTTACATGTAACTTAAGGTAAAACGGCGTACGAAATAGCAGTGTACATTTTGCAGCAAAAAGGTAAGAACAAATATCATCGTAAGTCTCCTATGCGAAAGTTGTGTCCTTTCTACTATGCAATTGAAAGGGTATCTGTTACAGATGCTTTTGGGATGTCGGAGACAGTATATAAGAGTAGACTTAAAAATATATTTGATAATGAAAATGTATAAATGTATAATCTTATTAAACGATACAACTGTGGGTAAATGTATTTATAAGGGAACAAAGCTCAGAGCCTGTTGTGTTGAATAAACAAATTAATACATAAACAAGATAACACGTAATAGCTCTATTCTTCAACCATAAGTCTTACACATATACAAATATCAAGTTTTAAAATAAAAATGGAACAATTAGTAACATATAATGAACAAACTATTTTACACAACTTGTCTTAATGTGTTTGTTTCATGTCACTGGTCAGCTACGTAAGAAGATGATACCTTACTTTCTGTAAGTTATTACTGCAAATGTGTTGGAGTACTGTACTCAACTGTATACAATTACTGACATAGTGCTCTGTTTCGTATTTCATTAAAATTCACTGACTAAGATAAACTAAACTCATACAAGTTTCTTTCAGTTTTATAGGTTTTAGTTTTGCTTCAATCAATGGCTAATTTCCGGAAGCTCCCTTCCATTCCAAAGAAGTCACCATGTGTTTTAGGCTTTCCTGGTCTTTTGGATTCATCTGTTTTCTTATTGCCAATATCAATTATATATTTTCTGCGATGTATCAATTCATCATGCCACTTTTCTGAAAAAAGAAGAGAAAACAAATAGCAAGGTCATGAATATTTTAGAATATAAGTAACACTAATACGCTCTTGTCACTGGAATTATTTTGAAAGATGAAACGTTTTCAAAAGTGTCAATAAAAAATTTTCACAGCTAACGATCGTAGCTTTCTTATGAAAATAGTAGTGTTGAATGCAGTAAGATTGGAAATTAAACTTCGTTTCTTAAAACATATATGTAGTGCCTTCATAGTAATATCCTGTTTGCTGAGAACAAGTTATAAGTTTACTGTGGGTTGAAACACGATTCTTATTGCAAATTTTGCGACAACAATTGTAACATAAGCCTTCTAAAACATACAAACATCCTGACCAACGAAGTTGTATCTCCGTATGTTATTCGTCATACTACTACGCATAAATACCAAAAAGTAGATTGAATATTTTAAGGAAGTAGTTTTGTTCCATGATCATAAGTTTTTATTATTATCCTCCAATAAATTTGTCGAAATAGAAAGTTAATTTTTGAAAGCAGCATTTTATTTGCCTGGGTATGTGCGCTACTCGCACTGTACAGAATGTATTACTAATAAGAGATAGATTGTCAATGAAGATAATACACCAATTAAGCTTTATGGTTAATGAGAAAAATGAAATCGTACAAGTATTAAGGTGGCCATCATCTGTTAACTTCCGAATTTTCTTTTAGTCTCGCCCTCTAAAGTGGCTCTTGTAACTAGAAGTAACTAACTCTACGGCCTATGGAATCCGCAGGTTCAATGTGAAGTTTACAAGAGCTCTCCATGGACTTCTGTACTTGGCCAACTGAAACCGGCTTCTACTTTATATCCTATTTCTGTGAGATACGTCGTAATATTTTGCTCCAATCTGCACCTAGGTCTTCCTAATGGTTATTTTCCGATTGGAATTTCAGCTAACATTTTTAAAACGTTCTTACTTACTTCCATTCTGGCTACATGACCTGCCTCATCTTCTATACTTGATGACCAAAACAATGTTTGTTAACGGTATAAATTTTGCAGTTACTTATTACGATGTTTACGCCATTCCATATTCTCGTTCTTCTTGGTCCAGAATATTCGCCTCAGGACTTCATCCTCAAATACTTTCCATCATCGTTCTTTCCTCTGATTAAGCGACCATGTTTCGCAACCATACAGCACCAGAGGCATTATTATTGTATTATATTTTTCAAGCTTCATATTCCTTGACAGAAATAGTGAAGGAAAAGAAATTTGAGATGAATAATAACACGCTTTCCGTGCTTTCAATCGACATTTGATTTCTTTGTGGATATGGTTTTGGTCTGTCAATGCTGATCGTAGATATTTAAAAGTATCAACTTCGTAGAAAGTATTTCTTGATATTTCGACATTAGCAGTATCACGAACCCAACGAATCCATATATGTAGTTTTCTCTTCATCTAGTTCTAAAGCAAAATTCCTACAAAAGTTTAATTAAATACGCATTTCTTTCTATTATTCTCCTATCATTTCATATCAGATTTACATAATCAGATTACACCATAACCTAGTGAAAACAGTTGAAATCCAAGCCCTGTTTGCTTTCTATGAAAATATGTTTTCTTACTCAGACTTTAGTTTAGGCTTCATTTAAACAATTCTTAATTAATCTAAGTAGTTTTTTCGGTATTCTATATTCTGTATTCTACATTCGGTATTTTACAGTATTTCTCTCCTAACCGACTTGAAGGATGCGCCGAGGTATTATATATATATTTTTTTAATATTTGCCAAATGGTAATTATCTGGTCGATAGTTAGTTGATTTCGCTTAAATCCGCACAGATTGTCTCCAAAATTTATTATGTGCATAGGGTCAACCTTGCTAACAGAAAGTTTGAGAGGATTTTATAGGATGTTGACAGAGGAGAGGTCTCTTGATAATTATTATAATAAGTCTTTCTGCAAAATTGGAAGACTGATTCTTTTCACTCTTGTGCAATTTCTACTTGTGTCAGATAAGAAGGATGAGTTTCTATATCTGGTTCCACATTTTCCCTCCATATGTGATTAACTCAGCGTAATTCCGTCTACTGGGATTTGTATTTATTTAATTTCTTATAACAACTTATATTTCTGTTCGGTAAACTTTGTAATATGTGGCTCAAGACACGCATAAAACAATCCTTGGGATGCGATTGATGGTTTGAGTTCAAAGCTTACTGCTTCCGTCTTTCTCTTCATAATTCATTGTCTCTTAGTCTTATACTTGCTTCAGTAAACATCGAAAATGACAATGTCCATATTGTAACTCAATATATAAATATTACATATATTGGAAACATATCTCATGAAAGTTAGCCGGATGCGCCAACATCACACAACGCAGTAGAAACATACAGTGTATATATATATATGATTATAACTGTTACTCACAAATACAATGCACAGACAGTAAATTCTACTGTCTGTGCATTGTATTTGTTAATAACGTGGTTAGTAATTAAATGTACTTGCTGTTATCATGTTTTTTATGCAGTTATTGTTTTCAGCAGGTAGTGAAAATAAGTTAATAACTATTAATTTTAAATGTTAATTTGGTTTTTCTGGAGAATGTTTAAAATATTGAGAACTTACTGTTTAGTAGTTTTATGGGTCCAGCTTTCCCTCCATATTCATCGGGAAGCATGTCTTTAGGTACAAATGAGTATAGCACCTCGTGATTCTCTTCGAAATTTCTCAACTTAAAAAAAGCAAAATAATTATATTAGTACAATATTGTACTAGTCGGTATTTCTTATGCTACTAAGATTAAGACGCACGTTTAGTGTACGCCTAGTATTTTATGAAACATGTAACTGATGTATTTACACATAAACCTCGTTAGCAGAGAGATATACAGAGAGATCAGAATGATTCTATTCGATAATAATATTGTTGTTCCTAAATCAGTCTCCTTCCGCCTTTGTTAATGTAGTTCCGAATTGTGTTAACGACGCTAAGTAAACGCTGTTCTGCTATCACTATTTGAAGATTTTTAAAGTTGCACCTAGACCTCCTTGACTTCTGTGATGTCTTTGATGTCATTTCACAAGTGCGGCTAGACATTCGATTCAACAAGGAATTTAATAGTTTGAATATAGAGGAAAGGTGAGTAAAATGATTTCTGCAGGTAAAACAATCTCCTCCCCCTACAGCGGAAACTGGTGACGCTGCATGTATTACCACGTGGTTGCTACGTCACATAAAAGAAGCTGTTCTTGTTCACCAGTTCTCTTTGGATGAGAAACGATTTGTTTGTTTTCCACATGAAAAAATAACATTTTCATAACATTGTTTATGAGGTAAGTGCTACTTTTTGCTGTTATCGTGTTAACGCATGAATTAGAATATAGATGAGACAATATTTGTTGAAAAGTAAGTGCTTAACTCTATACATTTAGCAATGCAGGTGGAAGTCTTGTAAATGTTTTGTCACAACAGAACGTATTTAATGGAAGCCATATGAAAGGCAAAGCGATCCCTGGATCATTTTACCTTAATATTACCCATTTGCTTAGGGATCATTTTGCAGTTTTTGTTTATGCATGTATATTTGACTCAAGGTAATGTAGATGAGCACGATAAGGAAATCCTTGGAGATCCTCGAAATCCTTCTGGAGTGTTCAACAAATATTTTCTATATTATACAATATATTACCCTATATCAACAAACTATAAGTACTATTATTACTAACATACTTTAACACAGTATTATTATACCCTGTACGCCATTTTTTTTAAAAATATAATCATTTTTATAAGTTCACAAAATTTTTGTATTATTTTGAATGGAGGGATCATTTTACCCATCTCCTAAGGCAAAACGATCCTTTCGCAATAGGTTCAAATTTGTGTCAAAATAATATCGAATATATTTATTGACAATGTTCAAAATTACAAGTTAGAAAGCTGAGATAACACCTTATCCTACCGACACAATTGCCACATATAGAACATTTGAAATAAGATCTAAAGACCAATAAGTCTTAAGGGGATCTCTTCGTCAATCTCTCTCCTATATCCATTTATCAGTAATTTAGATTTACATTCAACCTGCTGTTCACAAGATGAACAATTCTTATTATGTTTAGCTATTGTTATTAGTAGATGGGAACACTTTAGAATTCTTGAAATATGATTCATCTGGATAGAATAAAATACTAGAATTGAACAATTCTATTTTGCATTACCATTAAAAGTAGCACAACACCCTATTAAAGACTGTAAATGATGTAATATGTGTACAGAACGTAAGGACACATTATTATCATTTGTAAAAGCTTATATCATAAACGCAAATCCTATAATGAAATGGAACAACATACATAGTTCTCAAAATCATTTACACTTCCTTTACCTTTTACTGCAGTGTCACGAACTTACCAGGGAGGGTCACGAAGTGGCTCCGCTGATATTTGAAATAGACCATTGTGTATGCATTTGATATGTTATAACTAGATGAATCCCAAAGTTATACTTGCCACTAGGCGGGATATCGAGAGTTACAACATATTTTGTAATGTAAAAGCTATTAGCTAGCAGAATAGTTTGAGCTAGGCCATTTGTTCGGAAACGATTGGGTAAATGAAAAACTCGACGAACATGTATCCCACCATTTTCAAAGGCACAAATTTTGGTTTAAAAGAAGTTTGCCCCAGGGACCCCCGCAAGTTCCCAACTCAAAAGTTTTAAATGAAAAGGGGGATTAAGTAGCACATCATTTGTAAGCTACTGGGAAATGAAAGGAGATGGAGCAAGTCTCGACTCTCTATAACACCCCTATGCAAAATGTTGGCGGGCCAAATATAAACAGAAACTTAATTAAAAAGTCCGTGGCCACCCCTATAAATCGGAAATAGTAAGACAAATGTGAAAACAAGAAATCACGTGTGGCATTTTTTTCAAAGTACAACGATTTCAAGTAAATAATTCCTGTTCCAGGGCCAACACAGGGTCCCAGATGGAATCCTACTCAAAGTTTTCAAATGGCAAGAGGGTGTTAAGCAGCATATCGATTGAAAGCTGTTGTTAAATGAAAGAAGATGGAACAAATTTCGACTCTCCACGATAACACTGTGCAAAATGACAGAGAGTCAAGATATAAGCACAAACATAATTGAAACTTCTATTGTCACCTTCAATCCAAGATAGCCGCTTAAAACCTATGCCGAAAGTATAGGTACTCCAAACTACTGAAGCTAGAAAACCAAGTTTGGCATGAATATTGATTAGTAACGGCATGTGACGAAAACATAGGAAATGTTCAAAAACGCGACATCTTGAGTTCAAAATGCCGCACTATGAACGCATGTCCAGCTCAAACCAGTGAGGCTGGAGAAGCGAAATGTGGCATTTACGTTTATTGTAAATAGTAGATATCCACAAAAAGTCAAAGACGTATAATCTGTAATTCAATATGACTGTCATCGTGAAAAATGACTTCGTAAATAAATGCTGACAATTATGTTGCATCAGACAATCACTGCTGACAATTATGTTGCCGTTGTTCATTCGACCCGTTGAAATAAAGAGATCTAGGAATGGCCCGACTAAAGTACAGAAGTTGTTACTACCAGGCGGCAGTTCCTACCACCGCAGACGATTGGAAGCATCATAGAACGGAGGCTAGCATTGTATGTGTGTTTTTAAATTTATTTAATATTTCAATTATTTCTAATCTCCTTGTTATTCTCACTTCTATTTTCTATAATGTTTGTATCATATATATAAATTAGTCCGTCATTTTGAACTCATCTTCTTTCATTTCACAACAGCTTTCAAACAATGAGCTACTTAACACCCCTTCTCTTCGACACTTTTGAGTTGGACCCCACTTGGGACCCTGCGGTTGCTCAGGGACAAGACATTCTTACTCTAAATCGTTGTACCTTGAAAATAATGCCACATGTGCTTTCCTGTTTCAACATTTGTCTCACCATTTCCGATTTATGGAGATGGTCATGGACTTTTCACTAAAGTTTTCGTTTACATTATGACCAGCCGCCATTTTACATAGAGTTGTCTTAGAGTCTAAACTTACTCCGTCTTCTAACAATTCATATCAGCTTTCAATTCATGTGCTTCCTATATTACCTTTCCTTTTAAAACTTCTGAGTTGGAGCCCGTCTGGGACCCCGCGGGGGATCCTGGGGTAAAATTTTTAAACCAAAAAGTGTACCCTTGAAAATGATGGATATATGTTCGTCGAGTTTTCCATCTACCTAACAATTTGTGAACAAATGACCCGGTTCAAACTATTCTGACAGGTAATAGCTTTTACATTACAAAGTATGTTGTAACTCACGATATCCCGCTCGGTGGCACGTATAACTATGGTACTCGTCTAGTTATAACATACCAAATGCAAACATAATGGTCTTGTTCGGGTCCCAGCGGAGCCAGTTCGTAACCGTCCCTTGTTAGTAGGTGGAATTAGTTCGTCAAATGATACATTTTTTGAGTCTTGCTGATGAATGGGTTTCTTACATTTAATTGTCTTTGATATGGAGCCGTTGTTAAGGCTTAGTTCACATTTCTTAAGCAGTTCAGTTTGTATTCACATAAATTATAATTTAAAATCCTAGGTTTAAAAATGGAACTTCATCTTCCTTATTCCTTTGTGTTTTCTTTCTTTCACAATTGAAGTCAAGTTACTTTATGTTTGATTGTAAACAAAAACATTAAGATTGGATCCTATTACTCCTGACCATCAAATAACGCAAATTAGCTATTTTTCTTGTTCAGAAAGTTATAAATAATTGAGTGTATTTTGTTTTAATTTTGCCCGGAACGCCCAGCGATTCCTTTATCTTGCGCCATTTAAAATTTGTTGGCGTGATGTTACATATTTATATCATGAGCATTTCCGTTCCTATAACGTCTAACATACTTATATTTTTACTAATGAAACCTTTAAATTTTCAATCTCAAACATATTATCTCGTATCTTGCAGTGGTGCCCCCCCCTTATGTGCATGACGCACCCCCCAATTGTCTATCCGTAGGTGTTCTTCCATGAAAAAAATCTTCTTTTCGATTTATTTTTACACCCCTTCTAACATATTTATATAGATTTTACCCCCCCAAATATTTCAATGACGCAGTTTGCGTCATAGCCCCCCTTGTGGGCACCCCTGTTTCTTGAGTTATCAAGAATTCACGTAAAATTATCATCACCAACTTCAATATTCTGAATGTACATTAAATAGTGTAAAAAGTATTTAGCATTTTAAGAACGAGATGGTGTTCCAAACTTCTGGCTATATAAGTCACAGCGGGTTAGGTTTAACATGAATTGACAGCTGGTAGTCGGAGCTAGTGAACGCAAAATTGTAAGAATTCTTTTAACCAGATGTAAAGTATACCACCTTAAAGATGAGTGAACCTTAAAAAGACTGCGATACATTTTACAATTTTATTTTAGGAAAAGTAATGCTTTGCAAGCCAGTCAAGAAATTTGTGTTGTTTATGGGTAAGATACGTTATAAAAAGCAACGTCCAAAATATGGCACAGTCACTTTCGTTCCGGAAATTTGATAATCAAGATGCTCTTCGCAATGGGAGATCAATCACAGCAAAAGAGATAACATTCTATGAAACATCGACGAATATCGGAATGCCAATGATCTAAACTTTCATGTCCAAAAGGTGCTAAACAGTTTGAAAAAATCTCGCTACAGAAAGGAGCTCGACACTCAGGCTCCACATGATCTCATTCAAAAAGATTTACTCAATCGAATTTTTATCTGTGAATCTCTACTTACAGGTAACGAAATCCACTAATTTCTGAAGAGGTTGATTACGAATGATAAGAGCGGATAACGCACGAAAGCGATGTGCGAAACAGATCTTGGTATAAGAGAGAAGACAGTCTATAGTAAATTCCATGATGGTGTCCAGGAATGTTATACTGTGCGTTTGGTGGAATAAAATTCCATCCTGCATTATGAGCTGCTGGTGCCAGTAAACCCCGGTATGTACTGTCGAAACTTAGCAAGATTCACCAAACGATTCAAGGAAGCGGTTCAACTTTATCAACAGAAATGGTATCATACCACTCTGACTAGCTAAACCACATGTATTTTTAGAGAGCAATCAGAAATTAAGAGAACATGCGTGGAGGTTTTATACTTCCACACTATAGCACGGAGCTGGTACCTTTTGATTATAATTTTTTCGGTCTCTGGAAAGCTCTCTGAATGGTTTTAAGTCTGTTTCAAAAGAGACTTGTGAAAATCACCTATCACATACTTGTGATCACAAGGCACAGAAATTGTATACCAACGGGATAATAGTGTTGCCGATACATAACAAAAGTTCATCGATCTTAATGTTCCATATGCCGTTTCGTAATATTCCTTCCAACTTACAACGAAAACGTAAACTATTTTGATCTGAAGAGACTCAATACGTTTTATAAGGTTGCAATCACCATGGTTAAAAGCAAAAACTAGAACCATATTATCCTTATAGTATCGCCAGTAAAGGCACGTACAGGCATATCTGCATGTTCTTAGTTTTACAGCAAAGCGATTTGAAATTCTTCGTATAAAGCTATACCTTATTTTCATTTCATTTTCAACACAGTGTTGAGAACGTTTGTACCAAGAAAGCTTTGACCTTAGTCTTTCTGAACATAGTATTAAAGGATGACAACGTTGTACTTTTGGCGGAAAAATGTATCTCAATCAGTTACGCCCTTCCGCCGATTTTCTCTAAAGAAAAAGTTTTCGTTATGCTCTTGACAAATTAAAAGTAAGATACAGCAATAGTATTAAGCTGTCCTGAATACACTGATGACCAGGTACGAAGTGGAGTCCGGGTGCGCCTAGGCGATGCCCTAGTATAAAGGTAACCAAGAAAGTTCTGTATTCTTTTGTGGAGGTCTATATTCCATTGCCCCTTACAACATGAGTTGAATGCTAATGGAGATCAGGCGGGGCTCAGTTGTTGGTGTAGGTATATTCAACATGCTATCTGGTTGTGGTAGTTCAATTACATCTTGAACTTGCGTAAGGACAGAGTGAACATGAGACCATCGCAGAGCGTTATAAGGGCTTGTATGCAGCACGAGTTCAAACGGGGTTCAAACGCTGCTTCAGCGGACCGGAAGATATGCCAATACTTTGGTGAGGGTGTCGTGACTACGCGGACAATGCAGCAGTGGTTTAACAAGTTTGAGGACTGGCGAAACACTCGAAGACGCACCACGTTCCAGAGGATCAACACATGTACGAAATGAAGATCCTCTGGCATCTATTCAGGCGAAAAGTGGCCAGGCATGTGAGGAACTGGGACCACAATTCAGTATGAGTGAAGTAGCCAGTCAGTAACACCTCCAGCAGCTTGGGGAGGACTACAAATTGGATCGATGGGTTCTACATGATTTGACTGTGGAGCAGAAGGCAACGCTAGGAGACACCTGTGTTTCTTTGCTATCTCGTCTGCGGAATTAGCAATTTTTGGACAGGGTGTTGACATGTGATGAGAAATGGTTCCTGTACGAAGCTCCACTTCGCCGTCATCATTGGTTAGCATCCCATGAACCGGTTCCAAAACAGCCGAAACCAGCACTGCACCAGAAGAATGTAGTCCTGTGTTTGATGGACTGGTCGCGGCATCGGGCATCGGGAACTGCTACCAGCTTGTCATAGCATCAATGGAACTGTGTACTATCACCAGTTGAGCCGTGTTTAAGAAAAATTCAAAATTCTGGAGCCAGCACTTTGAATCGCAAAAGGGTCCTCTTCTTACAGAACAACGTTAAGTCCCACTTGGCTCGGATGACCCGGGACACCTTTTTACGCCTTGGATGGGAAACACTATTTCATTGGCCATACTCCCGGACATTGCACCGCCCGATTATCACCTATTCCATTCCTTGGACAATTATATCAGAGGACGTCAGTTCATATCCCTAGTAGAGGTGGAAAATGCACTTGACACACCCTTCGCTTCACGGCCCGCCAAGTTCCACTGCGATGGAATCCGTGGCCTTTTAGAACGTTGGCGGAAGGTCGTCGATGCTGATGGGGACTATTCTTGATCTTCCAGGTACGTCTTAGCTGACATATCGATGTTCGAAATTGGTGGGTGAAAAAGCGTCTTGGTTACAGAACTTTCCTGGTTACCGTTATACTTTTCTTACTGCCAGGCTAGCGCCCGGTACATTTCCAGATAATGAATGCCGTTCTGAACGTTCCTTTGCTAAAAAATGTGTGTTTTCATGTTGCGAGGTTTTGAACTCAGGAATTATGGAAGTGCCTCAGTGTGCGTATGTGTCTCGTTCTTCTTCTTCTTCTTATTCTTCTTCTAATTATTATTATTATTATTATTATTAGTAGTAGTAGTAGTGGTAATAAAAGTAATAGTAATAGTAGTAGTAGTAATAGTGGTGGTAGTATGAACAACAAATACAACAACAATAAGAGAAAGAATAAGAATACATTCGGTTGGGTGCCCCCGTACTTTCCTAATCAACACTGCCGTAGATCACTACTGATGCCATTCCAATATGTTTTTATTTGCGGTCAGAAAGTAGTATTGTTCTTTATATAAGTACATGTGCTGTTTCTTTTGAAAGGAACAAATTAAATTATCAGTAAGGATGTTTTCTTCTCGCACGTTACGGTATATTTTTAATAAAGAATTTTGTAGTATTATACTCGTTTCCTGAACTCAGTTAGAATATATCTATTAGTTAGCAATTGGTGTTAAAAAAATAGGAATACTGTATAACAAAATAGAAAAACATTGTACTTATTGCAGCTTAAACTAATACTGAACATTCCAATTGCTAACAGTTCCAATTGCTAACAGTAATACAGTGTCCATTATTTTTTTCGAACTTTTAAATCATATTTTTAAAATATACCCAGCAAAACAAGGTACTGTTTTATATTCAGAATACTATTATTCACCAAATTAAATGCTATAATAATGATCATATCATGAACTAAGTTCACGTCAGACATTTCCTAGGCTCTTAAGATTATAAAAGTATAATCCGTAACAGTCTCATATTCCACCTTCAAAATTCGCACGTAGTGCAAGTGAACATTCGAATATAATAGATAATTCCATCCTTTTCTCAAAATGAAGTTTAGTTGTATTCTGCTGTTTTTATTCTCGGCGCCCCAATTAATTGTTGGACTTGAGCAACACAGAACAATGCACGAATGAAGAAAGTTATGGAGCAAATTCTCTTATCCCTTTAATAATATAATATGTGATGTGTTCGGTTTTCTTTTCTTTTCTTTTCTTTTCTTTTCGTTTCTACTCTCTTCTTTTCTTTCTACAAAGAAGTTATGAAAGTTTACTCATTTACAAATAGAAATCATAAAGTAACTAATCAACGCGCAAATAGGTATATGTTAGTTACGCCCTTTGCAGACAGCTCATATCTCCATTCAGATTAGGAATTCAGCTTTGAAAACCTTATGGTTAATAGAGCAGGTTAAATAAGTATGCATGGTCCTCAAAACTCAAATTCATAAATTTGAGAGTTGTACCCCTACGCGCCTTTACTGACGTCATGTGTAAATGTTTCCCTAATTTAGACTATATTTCTACAAGAACCCATTTTGTACTGCAATGTATACTCGTACTTTAAGCTCAACTAACTTTTCTTCAAACTCATAGACATATATTCATGAGTTTCATACAATTTCAACGAACTTAAAAAGTTCGTAACTGAATTATCTATGTCTGGGTGTGTGTGTGTGTATGCTATTTGCGAATTTTACCATTTTGAGCTCTCCATTCGATAGAGCATGAAAAACTATCTGAGAACGTGATGAAATTTTTCACATCACTCTGACCCTTCACGAGATATTGACCGAAAAATTCGGATCTCGGGAGATTTAATGAACCATATCTTGGAAACAGTAAGTCATAAATAGACGATATTGGTGTTGATCAATACCTAAGAGGATGGTGAATATTTTAGTATCAAAGAGTAGGATGACCAACTGGCGACTGTTCGCCGTTATTGGCTAAAAAGGTTCGGATTTCTCGGAACCGTAAGTCATAGAGAGATGATATTTTGCTAATTTTACGATTTTGAGCCCTCGATTTTGAACATTATAATGATTAATTTTATATTTTGAGACAGTTGTTTTACATGTTGATTATAAAATTAACCATCTAAATCTGTTTGGGTGTTAACTCTTTAACGATTCATGGTACATTTTCGTAGTATATTGCAGTGTTTCCTGTAACCGTTTATTTAGGTCCTGTACCAAAGAACACCTCAGATACGTCTTGGAACCAGATGATGAACTTGGTGGCATCTAAGGGAACCGGGGAGCGGGGGTGCGTGACAACACATTTTTCCCGCCTTTAGCTATCAAGACATAATATTGAAATTTTGTATACTCATTGTATATACCTCTAACTATTCACTATTTTTCAAGATCTCTACATCAACCCTGGCTCGGGCCCGAGAGGCTCAAAGCTTTCAAAAAGGGGATTTTTTCGGAAAAAATCGCGGATTTTCCCTAATTTTCCATTTCTGGTAAATGATATGGTCATGCAAGTAGCATCCTTTAAAAGATTGCTTTATTATGAAGGGAAAGAGGTATGAACCATGGTTCCTACGACAAATAATAATGACGCAGTGCATTTTTACATTATGCCACGTATATAAATCTATATGTATATATGTACATAATTCTGACCTTGTGCTAGATTTCAAAACATTTTCCCGCCCTTAGTTTTCAAGATATCAGACTGAGATTTTGTACAGGCAATGTATTATGCACGACTAAGTACTTCTCACTTTTCTTTGAGATCTCTACTTTAACCCAGGCCCGGATCCGAATGGCTCAAACTTTTGGAAAAAGGGATTATTTCGGAATATTTCCCGGATTTTCCCTAATTTCCCGTTTCTGGTGTATGACATGGACATGTGAGTGATACCTTTGAACGGCTGCTTCATTCTTAAGAGAATGAGGTACAAACTATGATTCAGGGGCAAATAGTCTTGTTTGGGAAATTTTTACATCACGTCACATAAACATATAAATATATGCGTAAAAAGGGTTGGTCATCTTGAGATTTCCAAAAACTTTTTCCGCCTCTACTTTTCAAGATATTACATAGAAAGTTTGTACACGTATTGTGGATAGAACTACGTGTTTGTCCCGTGATTTTGAAATCATTATGTTCACCCAGACCAGGGCCAGGAAGGCTCAACATTTTTGAAAAAAAATCGAAAAAGCTCCCGGTTTTTCCGTTTCAGGTGTATGATACCGATAAGTGAGTGGTGCCATTGGAACGGTTGGTCTATTGTAAAAGAAATGAGGTATGAACAATGATCCTACAATAAATAGCAAGGAATCAGTACCTGCTTAACTGAAGGTCTAAAATTTACCTCAAAAGGCTAGGATCGTAAACGGGTTAAACATGGCCAATTTTTTTTTAAATGTTATTGATTTTACAGTTTTAGGACGTTTCTTTGTTTTCAACGAAACATAATATGCACATAGTGAAAAATACCAATGCAACGTAATATATATTTGTAATTATTCTTTTACTTTGCAATATTTTTCATATCTGCCAGATCCATTTGTAATGTTTGTCTTCGTAAAACAACATATTGTTTTTACAGAACTCTTAAACAATACATGTGGAAAAAAATAAAACTGAAGGAAATTATAAATGGATAGATATATTACAAGAATTGTTTAATGAGTATAATAATAAAGTACATAGAACAATTGGTATAAAGGTTATAGAAGTTAATAAGAAAAAATAATTCCTTTTAAGTTCGTTCTCATAATGCTCTTGGAGCATTCTCAACTGGTTAACTCTTATTACTGTTTCGTAACTTAGTTCATCTCTATTTTACAAAATAAAATGAAATGGTGTATTTTCCTACTCAGTTACCACACTGTAATTAATAGTTTAATGCTACATACAAAATAGGATTATATGCAAAATGAAAGATCAATATAACACAACTCACCCTTTTCTTGTGTACTTCCGGGAGAAACATCTCAAATAGTTTCACCAACTTCAGAGCAAAAGGATTTAAGTTGAAAGCAATGAAATATTTGAATCTCTCAGGATATCCAACCTACATTAAAGTAGAACCAAATCTTATTATCTAATGTTTGCAACTATCAAATGCATGAGTTACAGAATAGTGTTTCGTTCTGGTGAATTTAAAATACGTATAACATACGTCACAGCAATAATGTAATGTTTGTATTTTGTATCGAATAGAAAATTATTATTATTTTCTATTGGATACAAAATACAAACACTTGCATATGAAGTTTAGTGAATATTTTTTAAATGAAAGTTTGCTATGTTTGGTACAGTGTGAGCGGGTCGTTGGAAGACAATGATAAGCGCCACTTCCAGTGAAATTTACTTACTAAGTGGAATGTGTTAATGTCAGACTATAGAACAGTATGTAGGACTTTAATTTCGGAAATGTAACTGAAAATGGTGGTGAAAACTTATTTGGTGTTTGGCATTACGTTGCGAAGAAATGTTGAAAGTTAAAACACGTGGCACACCATTGTCTTCCCTTGAGCCCTTGAAAAATACAAACTAACCAGCAGGAGTGTTTGTTATTCACACGGAGAGAATAACGATGAATGAATATATAATCAGAAAATTGAATATTGAAAAGCGCCCCTTTATCCTTTTACAAACATTTCAGTGAATAATTTATATACCAAATTTTACATCTTCAATTTTAAAAAATCCTAACTATAGATATGTATTTTCCCCTACAAGAACACAGAACTCCCTCCTGGCAATATGGTTAGTGTACCTGTATTCAGAAGGAAGGCTTAGATTCGGTTCAATGTGGCAGCTCATGTGATTCAGATTCTCATGTTAAACTGTAGATCTAAATGTAACCTAAATGCTGAACAGGACGCAAAATTCGAAGTTGATCACCCAACTACAAGAGCGGAGTTTTCTATGGCTCACAAACTAAATTTTCTCTTCGAACTCCCTTCCAATTGCACTCCCTTCTCTCATTTCCTTTCCTGTTGTATCACTTAGTAGTTCGTTCATATATAAGTTTCTTATCAGTCATCGGTCTTTCTATTCCAACCAAATCTTCTTTAGATCTTCGAATAACAACTCCTAATTCACACGCTCAAAAGCCTTTCCTACTTGTAGATAAACAAATACCATATACACCTTTTCCCCTTTTTCTATAAACCTTTAACAGACCGCTTAATAATCCAATTGCATCTCTTATGCCTTTACCTCTCCTGAACCCGAACTTTTCCTTCTCAACTTCTTCATTCGTTCTTCCATACATGCAACCTTTTGTTCAAAATTAAAGCAAAACTTTTGCTGCATAAGATATGAGACTAATAATTCTATAATCCTATCATCTCTTTGGGTTCGATTTCTTGTCAATCGGCATCATGAATATCTTCAGGAAATTCTTTGACAATTCTTCTCTTTCATATATTTCATTCCACAGTCGGAAAAATTCCTTCTTGTCCTTGTCTCCAGTACTCGTAATGAATTTGATTGATGTATTATCTGCAATGGTTGCCTTTTCATTCTTAATTTCGGATATAGATTTTTTTCAAACTCATCCCTAGAAATGCTAAACGTTATCGTTCTCGGGTACTTTATTTTGTATTTCAACATCTAGGCCACGTGGTATATTCATTCTCTCATATAGGTCCTTAATGTATTCTTTCCAACTCGCTGAAACATCACTCTTCTAGCTAACTACATTCTCATTTTTATCTTCTACTACATTCGCAATACTCCTTTATTTCTTCCGAAGTTCCATAGGTGCCACCTCCGTGTACTCTTCCTTGTATTTACCAACTTTTTCTGATTTTTGTTGTTTCGAAATTTCTTTCGCAGAACTCTTCCCTTGCTCTATCTGTTTTCCTTAGCAAAACGGTGTTTAATTTTCGGTACATTTTTCTACCCTCTACTGTATCAACCTGTTTCCACGTTTTACTTTCCATCATTTTCAGTAACTTATGTTCTGTAACCAATGATTTCTTAGAAGGAACATTTTCTTACTAGGGAGGTACTATAAGTGGTATGCGGAGATCTGCATGTGTTATATATCGTTGGAAAAGTGACACTAAGTACACCACACATGTGAAATATTTCGCTTGAATGAGCCCCGTAAGAGACGTGGCGACTATTTTGAAATCAGAACAAGGCACGCTCCGAAACACCAGAAAACATGGACAAAATAGGAAGCTATGATGTAATTGTTTAGAAAAAATGAAATGAAATCTTTGAGTTTTACGTCCCACGCTTATGCCGGTGAGGCTAAAGGAGACGCTGATGATGAGTAATGAATTAAATGGTGGAATGAAGAAAGTGGGAGGAAACCGGAGAACCCCGAGAAAACCCACGCACACGGTGTTTGTCCACCACAAAGTTCACTTGGCGGGGGCTGGGATCGAACCCGGGACCCCATTCACCAGAGGTGAACGCTCTACCAGTGAGCCACCGCGGCCCCGTAATTGGTTTGAGATGTGGTATATATAGGTTTGAAAGGCAGCTGAATATAAGATTGACGTCAAATGTTTACAAATCAAAAAGGCGGATCCAACATGTCGGATAAAATTTACAAAAAAGCAAGCTATGGATCTGAAATTGGTTATTTAAAGATATCCTACGTCGCTATGTATGAATCAGATACCAAAGCCGTAAAATTCAATTTGGCGGATCCAAGATGACGGACAAAATGCAAAACGAATGATGTACGGAATGCAGGGAAGTGTTTGTAGCGCGCGTGAAAGTTTAGGGATACGAACAGATTGCAATCATAGACAATAAATATTTTTACTACCAACTCGTTCCTCGCGCCCGAAGAGATACACAGCTATCGGCTTGTGTTATATATAGTTGGAAAATCCATACCGAGTACACCTTATATCTGTAACATCTCGCTTGAATGGCACCTGTAGGGTACGTTGCGACTATTTGAAGACATCATCTGAAGATGCGAACAATGACACTGAAAATTACGCATTGGAGTTTAGAATATCGTTATGCTTCCATAACTGTCTTTCCGCTATCACATTATGAAAGGGACACTTATGAGATAAATGTCAACTATCATGAGTAGAGATGGTACCGACACCGAAACTGGTCTCGATCTCACCTCAAATTCGAGATCGAGATGTATTATTCCAAATCCAGACGAGACGCAGGCAGAGCAGAGACTCGTCTCGATATCATCCCTACTCATGAGGGCTTTCCGAAAACTCATTCACCTCACCCATATTAATGTGAATGTGAGTGATGGTCAAATAAATTCTGTTGTAGTGAGGGGAGTGAGAATGGAATCATTTTGTTTTCGTGAGCGTGAGAATGTATGAGTATGAGGCCAAGTGGTTGTCGTCAGGGTGAGCGGGAGTGTGGGTCAAATGCTTTACGTGAAGGTGAGCTTGAGTGAGAGCCATGTAATCTTTGTGAAGGAGAGGCCAAGCAGTCTTAATGAATCTGAAGGTGAGGGTCAAGTAGTGTTCATGCGGGCGAGAATTAAACTTTGCATGAAAGTGAGGGTATCCTCGTTTAGAATGATACCTCTGCTAGTGGCTGTAATTGCAAAGGAGAAAAGGAAAAGTCATAATACGTTTCTTGTAAACAGAAACAAATCAGTCTTATAATCTGCATTCTCTTCAGGTGATATCTTTCATATTTGACAGAGGTTCAATAACCCCGTTTCATTTTGTGTACGAGAAACATACACTCCTGTTATTATCAATTGGTATGATGCGTAGAGAGCTTCACATTGGGTAGAGTTGCATACATATAACATGAATGCTTTGATAACTTTGTACTTTACTATTGAAACATAGTTGTAAGAGTACTTGTAGAGGACGTGGCAGAGGCTGCAATGAGAAAGTGAATCAGTTTGTCATTTGCAGAGCAACTATTCAGGTTATTATTACAATACTCGAAACTGTGATAAATTGTTCAATCGTATTTTTTCATTCGAATAATCTACGAGAGAGTTGGAGATGTGAACAGCAAGGCGTGTTTCACCATTTATAGGGTCTATACAATATTTATTAAACATGTTATAATTTGCACACGTTACTAAGATGTGAATATGTGTACAGTTTCTGTCATTCTCTTTTTAATTTGGTATATAATTTCAGTTTTCGTGCATAATTTCCTGTAGAAGTAGGTGTATACAGGACATTGTCCTGCATTTACTATATTTTTGTTCCATTCCGCTTAAGTGTAAAATTACAGGTTCGCGATTTGTTTTTTGAAGTGTTTCAGCTTTTAAAGGAGAAGCTTGAAACTTTCTCCACTGTTGAAGGAAATCCATCTCGGAAACAGGCAGTTGAGAGAATAGTTTCTATGGTTAATTCGATGTACAACAAGGATCAATTCGATTAAAAAATGATTGACGAAATATACTGTGATGATGCTTTCGATACTCAGAACATTGATGTAACTTATGATTACATAGATGCTTCAGAACAACCGGAGGCTTGTGCAACTGCTTTCGTATCTTTGGTCTCTGCACAACGTGTCGTACAAAAGCAGAAGGACTACACGCAGTGGTCGTTCTCTACCATCAGGGCACAGTTTCCGAAAAAGAGTCGCAAGTATTTACGTATATGTCAAAACTATGTTCACCAACAGTTAACACAGTGTGAAAAGTATTCTTTATTGACCAAATACTGTTTGCAACAGTTCATTCTAGCACGAGAGCGAGGGATATCAGTTCACGAACAAACGAATCGACGGTGGGCCCTTTATTAGGCCAAGCTTATTTGTCTGACTTGATTTAAAGCTTCACATATTTGGATTCAAACATTTATGAAATGATTTCATTTGTCATCCAGAAGAATCTCTGTTTTACATCTACAAGAAAGTCACTCGATACAGAAGATCAGGAAATCGAATTTCATCTCGATTTGTGGAAACCATTTACCAAAACTTTGGTTCAAATTAGATTTTGAATACCGACCAATCCGTGTTTACTATGGAACTGCACATTATCACTCACAGGTGAAAAATAGCAGTAGTTACACAGTTAAATACTCGCACACATTCGTACACCATACAACATGTTCTGTATATGGAGGGGAAGTTGTTGTCTCCAATGTTTTTTTGCTTGCTAGAGGTTGGAGTAAGTTTCCCCTAATATTTCCCAATGGCCAGAATCTTGTCATTCGATGCTCGCAATCCCGGATGTCAAATAAAGAACAGATTGGCGATTTCTTCCGTAATGAGTTCAAACCTAAAGTAGAGAAGTTTCCAGCAAAGAAGGCCGTTCTTATTGCCGATACCTGGAATGCTCAATCGTCAGAGACACTCTGCCAAGATGACAGCGTTGTGGTTACATTAAAAATCCTTCCAACAAGTTCCACTGCTTTCATGCAACCATTGGATATGTTTTGCTTCCCTTAGTGGAAAGATTTTCTGAAACGGTTCACTGAAGATACCTTCCTTACAGGAAACAAAGCACTGTTGCACATGCGTGAAAATGTCTTGAAAATTCATACCTTCATTTTGAATCGATTTCAGTGGCCACTTTACCGCCTCTTGTTTAGATACGCCTGACACAAAGCAGGTTTTGATGTACTATACGTTCCATTTCCATTTTTCAAGGAGACTAATTTTTCTTTCGACGAGCCCATTTGCCTTAATTGCAAACAGAAAGAACCCTGCATTAATGTTCTTATGTATTTTGTCATAGAAGCCTGTGTTTCTTTGACCTCTACCATTATCATTAGTCATTGTATACTCTTTTCCTCATCCTCTTACATGCATGTTACCCACAGCAGTTTATACCTAGAGGCTACAAGCGTAAATGGCATAATGTAATATCAGAAAGACAGTTGTCGAAGTGCTCCAAACGCGCATCTTTTGAATGCTATTGCAATGTTTCAGTTGCAAAGCAGTGTTTTGTATTTTGTCCGCCATCTTGGACCTACCATTTTGAATTTCACACCTTTGGTATCCGATTCATACATAGCGACATCCAATATCCTTATATACCCAATTTTAAATCCATAACTTGTTTTTCTGTAATTTGGACCCGTCATTTTGATTTGTAAACATTTGATGTCAGATTCATACTCGCTAAAACTCGCCGGGGGTTCCGCCTCCAGTCCGCGGTCATGGCTTTGCCATGATATGTCAACTTCTAGAAAACTATTCCTTGAAGAATTCACTTCCATTTACAGCAGACACCTGTCACCAACACATGCTTCAATTCAACCGGTATTATTTCTTCCATTTAACTTTGAACAGCAAACACAAAATTTATTAGAAAGAACTCTATTACTACTTCTACTCTGGCAATCATGTACTACCATCCAGTACATGGCTTATTCCGTACACTTTGCGCACATCTATACATATTAGAGACAATAACAGAATTTATTTTCTGAAACATTAATAGGAGACACTGTCTTGCAATAGCCTACCTATTAAACCTTGCATTTTCCGGAAACACTCACTGTTTCCAAATGTAAATTTTTGCAGCCTTTTAAACATTTATTCGTAGCATTTTGTTAATATTATGTTTCGAAGTGTAATTTAGTACAATGTATTATAATAGTGTCGTTGTTGTTAATTGTACATATTACCTGCAGGAAAAGTAATTCATATCTGTGATTTAAGAGTGGGAAAATATTTCAGGCTTTCTGCATATTTATTCTTGTATTTACAATGAAGACTACAATTTACTAGGTAATTTACAAATATGAATATTATTGGATTTTTTAAAAATACTTTTTCATAGCATTTGAGAGAACACTACTTTTGTACTCTAATGTAATACAGTAAACTATAATGGAAATCTTGAGCATAATTGTACATATTACCTGCAGCAAGACTTCTTGAAAAGTTTCATATATACTGCACAAATTTTTGCAGTCTCCCTGTATATTTATTCTTGTATTTTCAATGAAGACTACAATTTGTAGGTGATTTACTAATGTGAATATTGTTGGAGGCTTTTTAAACATTTGTTCGTAGCTTTTGAGAGAACACTACTTTTGCACTGTAATGCAGAAAAGTCCCTTATAATGGAAGCCTTCGGAATAGTAGTACATATTACCTGCAGCAAGACTTTTTGAAAAGTTTCATATTTACTGGACAATTTCTTGAAGTCTTTCTGTATCTCTCGTCTTTTATTTTCAATGAAGACTACAATTTGTAGGTAATTTACAAATATGAATTTTGTTAAGGCTTTTTAAACATTACTTTATAGCATTTGATTGAACACTAGTTTTTGCACTGTAATGTAGTACAGTGTATTATAACGGTGTCCTTTGGCACAAATACACTTATTGGGCAGCAAGACTTTTTGAAATGTTTCATATATACTGGGCAATTACATACAGTCTTCCTATATCTTTATTCTTATATTTTCAATGAAGACGATTATTTGCTAGGTAATTTAGAATATGAATATTATTGGTGGCTTTATAAAAATTTGTTTATAGAAAATTTAAACAACACTTCTTGCATTGTATTATAACAGTGTATTAGAATGGTGTCTTTGTCATTTCTTATTACAATCAACTAACAAGACATCATTTCCTTAATGATACCAAAAAACGCATATATAACCCGATTACTATTCCCATTTAAGAGGTGTAATTCCACAGATGCCGGCCCGCTACGTACCAGTACTATGTGAGCAGTAAGTAGGAAGTCGAAAATCTAAGAAATTCAGTAGTGTAGGGGAATCACGTGAGCCTACTGGACAGGAGAATTCTTTTTCTGACTTTTTCATTCTTCGAAAGTTTATTTTTATAGCATATATTGTTTGCTTATAAGCTTGAGTCTATTATACATTGCATTTCATTCCAATCGTTCCTGCACACACTACTGAACCGAAAGAGTCACTTTTCCACATATCTTATATATTACAAATATATACGCTGCCGACGAGACAATTGCCAAAAGGTGCGTATATATATATATATATATATATATATATATATATATATATATATATATATATATATATATATATATATATATGCGTGTGTGTGTGTTTCCTTAAAATTTATAATCTTATACTTTTTCAGTTGTGGTATAGACTTCAAACTTGGTATACGCATGTATCTAAACGCGGAGAATAAAAGGGAGATTGTTTGCAATCATTTCCGGTTTGAATCACACACTATTCTCGCGAGACAAAATGCATTTTTGTCTCGTCGGGATACTATATCGTGGAAATGATGTTCAATGTTTTTTCCAAAATGTTTTTTGGGGGGTACACTGTCTCCTTGGGACTCTTAGAGACTCTTAGGAAAATAGAATATTATCAGCAGTGCCCGTGGGAATAATAACTGTGATCTCCCGGAATATTGTTTCTGAAAGAAATACTGGTGATGCCCCATCTCCAAAGCTACATATGTTTGTTTCTAAATACTTGAGTATCGTCTCGAAGCTTCACACGAACATACTGCCTAATTTCGAGACCATCTCAACAGTTACCGTATAAATATGTCCTTTTCGTCTGTCTGTAATAACGAAAATATTTTGTTCACGCAATACCAACAGAAACTATTTTGCTAAAAAGAAGCAACGGTAATAAGAAAAAAACGCAAGATAGAACAAGGTTTGCGTGAGAACCGAACCCAGACCTGCTACTTAGAAAGCAGACGCTTTACCTCAGGGCCAACTTACTACGTTGATTTATGTTTGTTATATTACCGTCAACATACCACATAACAGGCCAAATGAAGGCAATTCAAAAATATGGCAATTTTGCTTTCAAGATGGCGACTTCTAAAATGATTTCTTTCTTCACATTAACTACACATCATCTTTAATAATATAGCAAAACCTGACTTACCTACCTTGATCACAACTTACAATTTTCATGGTTACAAATTTCTGAGCCGCCATATTGTATAGAAGATGGCGACTTTTCCAAAATGTCCGATTTTTCCCCTTACTTATGCTGCAATCTACACATTTGAACGCAATTTCGTGTTTGCACCATATCTACAAGTTGTCTAGAATTAGACGCACCCATGAAACACTCCTAGCACTTTCTTACACCAAAGATGAATATTTCTTTCAAGTTTAAGCACGCATTCGGAGACTACGCGTCAGAATAAACATGCGCCCGAAATTTTGAAATTCTAGCAACAGCCATTAAAAATTTCACATTTTCTTGATTTGTGCCTCCAAACGAAAGCGAATTTTAATTCTCTGTTTCTTCTAGCACAAACTATGTTCCTAGCTTCACTGCCTGACAAAATATGACGTTTCTATGATGTGTGCAACTACTATAAAACCCAGCATTTCGAAACGACGAAAAATTTCGACACTTCATTTACATAGAAAATGTTGCCTTTTTCAAGATATCTGAATTTTCCCGTTACTCACATCACATGATGAACATGTATGCGAAATTTGGTGTTTCTATGTTTTGTGGAAGTATGCGAACAATTAAGTGTGATTGCGACTTTAGAGGAAATAATTCAGCTACCTTTTAAACCTATATATACCACATCTCAAACCAATTACATCATAGCTTCCTCTTTTGTCCATGTTTTCTGCTCTTTCGGAGCGTGCCTTGTTCTGATCTTCAAATGGTCGCGACGTCTCCTACAGGTCCCATTCAAGCAAGATATTTCACATGTGTGGTGTACTCGGTGTCATCTTTCCAACGATATATAACACATGCTTATCCACGTGTACCACATCTAGTACCTAACTAGTTAGTGATCCAAGTCGATTTTGAAGAAATTTGGAAGGTAGTTTCCAAATTGTAATGCGTCTACACATAAATAGGCCCACTTTCCAGCTACCTACACATGAAATATGCGAATACGTATTTTTTAATTTTCTACGGAAAAAGGTTTAAGGGAGCGAAAGTCCTCAATCAAAATTTGGAAAGTTGATGAAATTGCTCAAATTATTTGTCCTGGAGTTTCGAAACTTGGATTCTGTGTAAAAACAATATATCGAATTTTGACCATGGGGTTCACTGCACAGAACTTTTTTTAAATTTCGCTGTGTTACGAGTAGCTTTCCTATCCAAAATTCTGTGCCCATGATAAAAATTTACACATTAGGTCGTCCTGAGGTTTCAAAATTTGGATCCTTGTCACAAAATATCCATATACTGGGCATAGATCTTTTATTTTCTTGTGTGACTGTGTAGAGTTTACAATAAACATACTGTTTTGGTCATCGAGTAGTTTAAATCAGATTTAAGAGAATATTCATTACTTTTATTCATGATGTGATTATTGCACAATATAATCTTGTCTATATGCTGCACTAGGATAGCCTAGCGTAAATTAAACTTTGAAATGCCTTGTTTTATGAAGACACTTCAGAAAAAAACTTCAAATCAGTATATTGACTTAATTACGATTGTCTTGCCAACTGAAATAGCTCTCCGAGCAAGTGGGATCCTACCCTAATGAGCAATAAAGGCAAAGTTAAAGGCAATCTCTCACTCCCTTTGGTGACTACAGTTCGAAGTTACCGAATCCGACAGTATTACCACAGTCAAGCAGAGTATAGCTCAAAGCGAGAACCATAGGATAACCCTGGATCTCGAATGATAGCCCTTCCTACCTACTTCCAACTAGAGCAAAGAGGTACTTCGTAAACGACCACACAACCGTCTCTTGCACTCACAGATACATCTCACTCGCCAATTTTTGGGTATCACGAACTATCCCCCTGGTAGGGACGACAGGCTCCCGTTGCTGCACACCTTATCTCATGGAAGAGGTGCACAGCCCATTACTGGTATCAATTTGTGAAGTGGTCCATACACAAAAGGCAGATATTCCCATTTGAGAGGTGCTAATTTTTCTCCGCCCAGAGATGTGGCTACAATAACATTTCTCTTTGTTCCATTTGACACCGTAATGAGCAACGTTAGTCATTGGCCTATTTGGGAAGCTAGCAGCCTCTTCTGATTCCTTGTCTTCTCTAGTAGGAGATCTCATCTCTACCTCCACCTATATCCATCGCTTGTCATTTCAAACTCTATGAGGATGAGATTAGCACAGTGGACAAAGTTTTAATTTACTCAACCCATGTGTAACCAATGTAACCGGGAATATGAAACATGGTTAACTGTACGTATGTGCTTGAGTCACTTCCCTTTGCTCAGTATGCGTTTATAACCAGACATGGCAGGGTACGATACTGTAACAAGGTTAGAATAAGAAAATAATTCCCGCTCCCACGTGCGAGCGAAAATAATCAAGACCGCGCTGCTTTGTTGGTATCTTGATACTTTAACAAATACGCCACCGTGTCTTTATTCCACTGTTATTACCTGGCCAGGATAGCCATAAGTTATATAGTTGTAGTGAACCATTCCTGCAGTAATGTAGATGTATTGTGAATAGTGATATATGACTGGATATATGACTAAGAACAACATAGCAAAATTGACAATTCAGTGAGCTTCTACCGTGTATTAAGCAGATTGTATAAAAATTGATTATGCTTTATTGTATTTCATTATAAAACAGGAGCAACTGTAAAACACAGGAATGACAATGTCAAGGACTAAATAGTTAATTAAAGGTTGATAGCTTAGAGATTTGCGAAATACTTTGTAAGTTTAAATCAAGTTAATGTTAAGGCTCACGATGCTTGTGTTTGTTTTATGTGTATGTTTATCGGTTGACAAGTAAATTATTTTCTCGAGTTTTGACCAGAGAGGAATTCCGATATGTTGAAAGTCCTCTCCGTTGGTCTATTGGCTAGTGCGTGTGTTTTTACTGTACGTGGTTCTGGGTTTGATTCCCAGTGAGAGACCAAAATTTAATTTTACAATCCTTCACTTTCATTAATCACTTGTGTCCTAGCATGTACAACATAATCATGGGACGTTAAAATAAAGAAATTTCATTTCTTTTAAGAGAAGTGAATCCTTTGGGGGGAAAGAGACGAAGAAATGTTTCCTTCATTTTCTAAAGATTTATGGGATTGGATAGCTTGCCTTTCGGGATTGATTTGTAAAATTTGATTCCGTGCGTCCTTCTTTAAGGATCATTATAGAAATCCAGCCCTTTGGTGGAGTTCGAATAAAAGTATTGATAAAACATCAGCGTATGGGTAGTGTAAGCATAAGTATAATTGCTTCAGTACATAATAAATTCTCAACTTTTATTTATGACGAAAGAAATTTCCCGTGGACTCCCTCTGAATTTCTCTCACTTTCTAGCTATCATGTGACAAAGAATTAAATCTACTAACAGCTTTCACAATATAATTTTAAAATTTGGGAGTCTAGTGGTATCTTTGTGTCTGTAGTATATAATAATGCTGATATGTTAATCTCTTGAGGATCTTAATGGCATCTGTCGTTTGACTTCAGAAGACTGAGTTTAGCCTGTAGGTACAAGTTGCCTATAGTTAAATCATATCAGACGTACGATCTTGTTTAATCCCTCCCCATCCGCCATCTGAAAAGCCATATATTGTTATTCACATATGAAATTCAAAGACAAAGGCAATCGTCTTTATCCAGTTGTATTTTTATTTCAAGTGTAAATATTAAAATGTGCTAAGCATGGTTGCAAGAGCTGGTGTTTATATACATACATACATACATACATATATATATATATATATATATATATATATATATATATATATATATATATACTGAACTTAGGTACCTAATATTGGAACTCATCTTCTTCAAATGAATTGATGTAAGAAGTGGGCGCGTGATTTTCGACTAATTACTTCATCACTGCTATCTATAGCAATGAGATAACAACAGTGGAAGACAACTACTTGATACTTTGAAAAACTTATGAAAGTGGTTTAGTTATTCAAATACATATTCACTCTAATCAGTTTCAGAAGTAGCATTAATCTTATAATAACGTAATGGATGTAATAGCTACCCTGAAAATGTATTTTGTATGTTTCCTTTTTTCGTAATTCAGGATTTTTTCTGAATTTCACTGGAGTTATGAGGAACTTTAAATTATCAACTTTAATCGCTCTCCCTTCACCATCAATGCGACATTGTGTATATTTGCAGCTTAGTGCAGCTTAAAGGAATCATGATCGTGCATATTTGATTTCTAACTCGCTTGCTCATAGCGTTGCCCTCAAGACCAGATGAGAATTCAGGTTTTCTCGTCTCGTGTCGTAAATTTTCTCGTCTTGTTTTGTAAATTTATGTGCAAAATGTGTCCTCATTTCCGTCTTAGTTTCATGTATTATTTATTAGAATTCTTCCAGGTTACGACGAGTCCACGAAAGATTGATATAACGACATTTAAATCATATTTATTATTGAAGTAAATTGTGTAATGACTTGCGTATCTTTAAACGTTGATAAATGTTCTTTCTTGTGTTCATACTATTACCTTATCAAATTGCATATGACATATATAAATTTAATCATATAATACTAAACAGTGTTTGAAATTAAGATGTAACATTTGGGTGAACTAGTTATGCCTACAAGACTCGAGAATTTTCTCGCCTCTACTAAATTCACGTCTCACTTCATATTTATGAAAGAAGGAACGTACACATGGATAAGCATTCCCTACATTTTTGAAAACGGAAGATCGTATGTCTATCGAAAGACTAGTGTTTCTTGTGAGTACTCTACAATTTGTTTCCTCCGATGATATTTTCCCCGAGCTTATCTTGAATTTGCCCCTATGCATATTTTATAGACTTAAAAATACGAGAGACAATCACCAGAAAATAATGAGTATACATCCTGCATATCCTCTCGTCAAAAACTTCGAAACGAGTCGAATCGACCAATTTCAATTCGGTTTCTTTGACTATTGAAAATTTTAGTGTAAGAAATCTTTTTTTTTCTTTGCCACAGAGAGTATCTGATCCTTTCTACAATACCGAGGTTAGTTTATTTGCAAGTTAATATGGAGGATGTATGTATTTTTTCTTTTTTTCTTGTTACTTAAAATGTTCTGAAAATAACTTCAATAACTTTTGAAACTGTTTGTCTTCACTTGAACACATGCGTGAAGTGGTTTATTACGAATAGGACAAAAAGAACAGTGATAGATTAATTACAAGTAATTCGGTTAGAAACACTGTTGCTTGTATTTTAGTTCCAAAACCGGCCGCTCGCACTCGTTCGCTGGTCATACAATAGTACTATGAAGAAAAATAGTCGCTACAATATTTCAAGAAGATAAATTATAGTTCAGTGTTCAATTTAGAAGAAAGCGTTCGAATTACAATAACAATTCAAATAACGATACTCTTAAATTTCGCAAGAAGTTTCCCTTAAGCTTTCCATCTTAGGTTGTGCTGGTTTTGTTATGAGATCACGATTTTATTTGTTTGTGTGGATTTCTTGAAAACGGAATACTAAATGGAGCATACTACTAGAAAGGAATGTATTTTCAATGATACTATCCAACGCCACATTCTAATTGTGATTTGTTTTTGTGTTAATTTAACTTCATAACGAGGAACTACATAATTTATACGGTTTACCCAACATTGTTAGGATCATCAAGTCGAGGAGGCTCATGTAGCCAGGTCATGTAGCTAGAATGGAAGAAAGTAGAAACGCTTTCAAAGTCTTGACTTGAAGAGCAATCTGAAAACGACCATTAGGAAGACCTAGGCGCAGATGAGAGGACAATATTAAGATGGATCTCGCAGAAATAGTAATACAAAGTAGAAACTGGATCCAGTTAGCTGAGGATAGAAATCAGTGGCGAGTTCTTGTGAACGCGGAATTGAACCTCCGGGTTTCAATACGCCATAGAGTTAGTTAGTTAGAAGGTTAGTTAGTTAGTTTTGTGTCCGTTTAGTGTCCCTTTCATCAGTTAGGCTTTATGACCTAGAGTTGAACATGTGATACAAACTACATGAGCTCCCGCGGGAATCGAACTCGTGGCTCCAACTCCAAAGATGCGTATGCTAACTGCTTATGCATGAAGGAACTCATTCTACATTCTGAGAATTTTAGAGAAACGCGAGACCACATAGGCCGAGATATCAGTGAGAGACATTGACTAATTCTAATGAGAGATACTGTTGCATCTGCTTTATAATCACGACTTTTATCTTAGTAATTTGCAAATTTTCGTTCTCTCATGGAAACTCCTCGAAATGAAAATTAGATGTAAATGAAGAAGTTATTCCAGTAGTAATCTAATCATGAAGGTACAGCCAAGTGGAATCATATGCTGTAGGAATAATGGAGCTTGTAATCACGTTACTTCTAATCATATCTGGTAAGAATTTAGATACTAACTTTTGATATTTACTGGGTATTCCTTGCAAATGGATTATGTTTTTATTGATTTACTTTTAAACACAACTGCACAAGACCTATATATTAGATAAATGAATAAATAAAATATTGCAGACTTGTGTTAAAATAGAGTATTATCGACACAATCAAACTGTGTAAAACGCTTAATTGTACAAGTTAATTGACTACATTCATTAAAGATAAACAAGATGGATTGGCTCTGCATACATACATTTTTCCCCTCCTTTTATTAAAAAAGAAAGACGAAAAGGAAGAAGGAACAAAACTTCGCTTATTAAGAGTATATAAAGAAATGGGTAACATTGCCGGGGGAGAATTAGTAGTAATAGTAGTAGTAGTCGTAGCAGTAGTAGTAGTAGTAGTAGTAGTAGTAATTGTTGTTGTTGTAGTAATATTAATGATAATAGTAGTAGTAGTACTAGAGGTAGCAATAGAATAAAAAATTGTGAAAAGGAGGGTCATTTTAATATTGTATAGCCATTTCATGTAAATTTACACTTTTATAACCATACCTTGAATATGATTATTATATATATGGCTTATATATTGCAAGTTTCGTCATATTTAACCAACAAGTATTAATAATATTATTAACACTATCGTTAGAATGAGTATAGTTTTATACAATAATTATTAATACTAATAGTTGTGTTATTATTAAAACTAGTTCTTAGTAGCGCTTTTATTTTTATTATTACATCAGGCCAAAATTTCGATAGGAATATAAATATTCGTATTCTAGTAAGCAAGTACCATCTGAAAAAATTAAATTTTTACAAAAGATATAATATTTCATAAATCCAGATTAATAAATATTCAAATCTATATTTGGAAAATAATTTCGTAAACCATTCACATTTATCACTTGAGAATGTTCATTTTAAATTTGTAGTTCGTGTAACCTCAGCAGGTGGTCTTTGGCCAAAGAGGGTGACTTTGATATAAAAAAGAGAAAAAGAAACAGGGAGGTGTTTGGAAAGAAACAAGATAGAAACCAATAAAAGAAAAGAGAGGGTGGTCAAGAAAACGAAAGAAACCAATAAGAAAGCAAACAAAACAGTGAAGCAAATGAAAGAACATTATTGGTAAAGTTAGACAAGGGTTCTGTCAGAACGTAGAGAAAATCGTCAGTGATTGCAAAGAACGAATAGGAAAAAGAAACAAAAATGTATACGTAATTAGTGCGAAATAATAAAAGAAAAAGACTGCTGGAGGACAGGAAGTTGAGTTGAGTGGTATTAATATTGTTGAGCCGAGGATTACAGACTTTAATTTAGGGGATGTAAAAACCCGATAATCAAAAATCTTAGCGCCCTGAGCTTTGGAAGACAGTTGTAGTGGAGCTACAGGCGGTCAATACGAAGAATCCCGCTTGAGTTGTATATTTTTCGAGTGGTAAAGGATATTTAGTAGCAATTCCAGTTTACAACAGGTGACCCGATACCAAGTCAAATATTTTAATCAAAGTTTTCCAAACGTGTGACATCGGTTGTGGTATTAATACTCAGTGGATGGAGTATAAGTTTCAGAACTCGGAGGACTTCGCAGAAATTTTGAACTCTCTGAGAACTTTCCAGTGAACTGGACGATAAAAGCAATACAAAGACTTTCCACATAGAGAGACAGCGAAGCTAATTTGCCTGGAGTAAAGGAAGACGTTCAATGGACAGTTTTTAGCAAGAAGGTAAAGTGATATTTCATTACCTGAATTTTGAGTGAAGTGCGCACTAAGAAAGAAACTATAGACCAAATGACACACCCTCAATTTAAAATTGTTTATAATTTGAGTAAAGTGATATTTTCTTCCTTTTGTTTTGTAAAATCAATGTAATTATTTTGTGTTAAAGAACAACTTAAATTTTTGGGTTAGGTAAAAGGAAATTTACATTCTAGGGTTAGGTAAGAGGCCAATTTACATTCGTGGGTTAGGTTAGGTGCAATATATTTTCGGTAAACTTGTAAAATTATTAAAAAGGAATTAACAATTTTGCAATTAACAGAGAACTGATTATCTAAAATAGTCTAATACAAACACATATTCAATATCATGATAACTTCTTTATACTTGTAAATTTTATTTTCAGTAAGATATCCAACTTATTAAAGTAAAGTAAACAATTGAGTTGTCATTATCCCAAATTTATTGTTAAGCAAATAAAGAGTTATGGTCCAGACAACTGTAGATAGAAAGCTAGCAGCAAACTGAAGATCCACAGAAGACCGAAGTCACGAAGCCCTGAGATCAAAGAATTAATATATAATATGGTAAGTCATCACTATTTTGAGTTTCAAGTTCATTGTGTGTGTATGTCGACAGAACTTTGTTGTCCCCCTTAACTTGATGCATATATATATATATATATATATATATATATATATATATATATATATATTACAACTGTTTTTGCTATGCAGAGTATATTTTATTCATTATTACTTATTTTGCAAAATTAATATATATTTTATTTCTTTTAATATGATTCGCAGTTTTGTTTTTAAATGTTACTGATGCAGAAGAGCAAAATAAGGAATTATCCTTTAAATGAAAAAAATCAGTGTAGATTGAAAGTTAAGTTAGTCGCTAAGCCGAAAAAAGGAGCAGACATAGCATTTTATAAATAAAAGTTATGAGGAAAAATGTCTTAATTCAAACGAAAGAATGTAGCCCTCTCAGGTAACATATGGAATGCGAAATCCTTTGCGCAAAAGTACTCGTAATAAACCCTTGAAGTTTGAACACACTACAGCGGTTAAGGTTAAACGTGAAACTCTAGACCCACGTCTCATCCAGCCTCCGTGTTGAAAAGAACGTTAAACTTCAAAGAAACAACCAAAGGCAGGAATGAATGTACAAACTTTCTCAATACGGAAGTCAAACAAAATGTGCAACCTGATATCACATTGATTAATAAGAACATATAAGTGACTTAAAATATCACATGCATCAAAAACCCTTAACGTTTTTATTTAAGATTTTGAAAAGGAGCAATTGTTTTGAACGAAGATAAAAGTAGAAAAAAGAAGCCTTCATGTTGGTCAAATCATATTTGGCTTTAATTATAGAGTAATAAACTGAATATAAAGTATTTAACCTTCTTGTATGTGGTTTATGAACTATAGTATTTACAACATAAAAAAACAGTATAATTTAAATGTTTCTGTCATACGAGGCGCCCATAATCAAACCCCGCCAAATCAATTTTTCATACAAATTGACTTATACATCCTACCATATAGTTTCAAACATGTTGAGTTCAAAGAAAACATTATTTTGTAGCTAAACCTGCCACATTCTACTACACAATAAAGTTGAAAATATGGCTTGGTTTCAAAATACACCAGATTAAAGGCAGCCAATGAGAGTACTCGGCTCAGTTGTGTGACTTCACAGAATGATAATCTATTGTGGGTTATTAGAAAAAGACTTGAGACAGAAAGACACGATTCTGAGACCAGAGCAATATCAGAGCATCCTTGGTAAGCATAGTACAATTCACAAGGTAGAGGTAACAGTAGCAGTTAAAGATGGAAAATGGATGCAGGAAAGGTTCAAAAGAAGCCAAGCAACTGCATTTCAAATTCAACCTATGCGCACAAATCATTTTGAAGCAAAATCAAAAGAAATCGTCAGTTCCTACTTAGTCGAGGAGGAAGATAATAATCTTGATGTCGTTTAGGATAATAAAGTGAAAGCCACTCTTCCTAACATTTAACAACATTGTTTTCTCAAACCCCAGATAGTTTTGATATTGCAAATGACCCCGTAATCTAATTTTGACAACACAATAAATAATGTTTCAATTTAACATTTTATTATTGATATCCTATAATGTCATTAGGATATCAAAGAAGTTTTCCCTCTTTATATTGTTAAATCGTACTTAATTTTAAAACTCCCTTGCAGCTAAAGGATACATTTAGTTGTGATTTTCAATACTAGCAAGTCCTGTCACTATGAAACCCAGCCAAAGCCTTCATTGAGTATCAAAGCTCGAAACATCCGAATTTCCTACAACTATTTTTCCTTATATTTTTATTGTTATTATTGGATTGTGTTTTATTTTGTCACTGTGACTCAACACAATTAGTGACATGTTTGGCAAAAAAATATGTTTGTATTTAGAAGGGTTTGATTGTGACAGTTTTTGTGACTTTTACAAAAATGTATAACAGGAATTGGTGGGGTTTGATTCTAGGCGCCTCATCTGAGATATACTTAGGAACGCAAGAGATTACATTGATGATCCACAATGAGACTTACAATGTAATGTTAGTAATATGTCAGTAGTTTAATTATGTTGACAATAGAGCCCATGTGTATGTTAAAATTGGTAATTTAGAATTAAAAAGAGAGTTCAGACACATTAGAACAAAAAGCCGTTATTTTCAAAATAATTGTCATTCACACATCGAAGAGAAATAGCAAGATTATACGAACTAAGGATCGAAAGAAACTAATACAATCACCTATGCTTCTTCTACTCGCAACTAGTGATAACCCAAATGAATTTAATCCTGGTTTATAAATGTATGATTATTCGTACCTACCAATGCACATTGTACGTATTTTATAACTCTTGTTATTGGCATCTTCATCAAATGACCAACTGAAAATCCTTTCATATCTGAAATGCAAATAATTCCTCGCCTTAAACTATCTTCTTTGTACATATAGTCAAACCCTGCAGTAAGTCTTTTGATCATTATGCTTTCGTCAAATTTTGTAGGATCAACTGTGTAGGTTATTATTACCACGCGATAACCATCTGGTGTCATTGTAGGAAGAAGAAATATGGATCTGTAGAAAGATATGAAATACGATTAATTTTCCTGTACTTTTTAAAGGAAGTTGATTGAATTATCTTAGATGAAAATCGGCTGCTTAAGTAAAATTTAAGACATTAAATATACACAGACTGAGATTTTAAGTACACATTTCTAATATTACAAATGTTAGATATTTAGAGGAAACTATCCAAAATAATATCAAATATAATTTTCTTCTGAAACTGTTACCTTTAATTTGTTTCAGTATTAATTTTTAAAGAGTTTACATGTTAACCATGTTTGGTTTTTGTGTCCGCCTATCTGACAGAAAAACAATTTTAAAAAAGGATGAATGTGTCTCGATGCATTTTACCCACAAGGTAGCATGTATATACAATCAAACAAACATAAAGGGAGAAAATCCAATATAATACCTGACACATAAAACACAACAATAAATCAAACTAGTAACAATTAAAACTTGCACGTAGTTGATGACAACTAGAATTAATTGAAATCCTTTTTTCTTTGAAGTATGATCGAATTTAGTTTTTTCCATTTTAATTTAAAATTGCATCTATTATGGAAAACCCCTTTGAGTGGAGGGTCAATTTTGTAGTGTGTAGCCTCTTCGGACCCAGCAATTTTTTTCGTATAATTACCTTCAGTTGTATACCCTGTTGGCCAATTTTCAGTTATTTTTTTCGTATCTTTGACAGTTGTCCGCTGAGTGCATGTTGCCTATAGGTAACATGGGGTCTTAGTGTATACAGTGTATACATAATACACATGTCGCCTATTGACGACACGGGGTCCGAGGAGGGTAGGGCAGAATTTTATTGCCAAAGATAGTTTGAAAAGTAGGACGGGAGCTTGCACCTACAACTTCTTTCAAGAAGCATTACCACACGTAGATAATGAGAAAAATACAGTATATTATCTACACTGCCCTCAAAGTCCGATACTGATAACATCTATATATTTCTTTTACAGAGAGCTAACGTTAGATGCCTATGTAAGACGGTATTGTCCAGTTATTCAATTTAGGGAAAAATATAAAAAGAAACCAAATTAATTCCTCTTTGTATCAAATTCATGCATTAATGAGAGTAGCTGTGTATACTTAATTCTTACTGTACCTATTTGTACGTTACCAGTGGATTCTATATTTTTCACTTCCTATTACCCTAGGATAGGAAGTGAGTCTGCTTACAGAAAAGCACGAGGAAAATCGTCATGAACTCATTACTGAAACAACAGACATGGATACAAAGTAGGCAAATCTACTAACCAACTCGATGAAAAGAGACAGCATAAGGCCATCAATTCCAGTAAATAAATATATAATTTCCAATAGATATATGACAAAATATGCATTATACACACCTCACACTGGAACAACATATTACTATAAATTCCCAATGTGAATGGGTTTACTATTACTTATATTTTTATATTAATATGTAACCACAAGGATTATTTCACTATAGCACACATTGATTTTACCAAACACTACACAGAGCCGGTGCGAGGTGGGTGGAGCCGTGCCGCCGCTCAGGGCGGCAAAATTTGAAAATGAATACTATCAATATATAATGCTTCGTAATAGGCCACGTGGGAAAATAAAACTGTGTTCACGTGAGAATGTAATTGAACTTACATTACTCGCATTCAGGAAAATACTCACACAGGAAATTCATAGTATTCCCCCTCGTTTTCAATCCAACGAATTGGCCTCGTAGTATAAATGATATTATTAAAACCACCCTAGACGAAATAGGTCCTACTGAGCAATTAACCAAGTTTAACAATTGTACCAGAGATGATTTCAACCGTCGATTCACAGGTAACTGTTAAGACTACAAATACACAGATGATTTCAACCGTCGATTCACAGGTAACTGTTAGACTACAAATACACATTGTGTAATTGCAAAACTTTGTTCAGAAAGTAGTTAGTTTATTCAGAAAGTAATAATGCTGTTTTCTGTTTTTGTTCCAAATTATTTTCCACAAGTAAAATATCTTTCGCAGTTGGTGGCTATAACAATTGGCGCCACATTTCTGAAGCTTTGGCTAGTCATGATAGATTTCCTATTCACTTTGAGTCGCAAATATGGATGGAGCTTTCGATAAGACTGAAGATTCGTCTTACAATTGGCGCAGAACACCAGAAATTGTTACATACCGAAGCACAATATTGGAAGAACGTAATAGAAAGAGTAGTTGCAATAATACAGTTATTAGGTAAACAATGTTTACCGTTACGCGGAATATTAGATAACTTTATACAAGTGAAGTAGTAATGGTAATTTTCTGGAACTGGTAGAACTCTTTGCAAAGTTTGACAGCGTTGTGGCGGAACACATTAAAACGACCATGGAAGAACAAAATAAATACCGTAATTATTTAGAAAAGAAAAGATGTCCGAAATGAATTTATTCAAATTCTTAGTGAACAAATTAAAAGTGAAATATTGTCTTTGTTGAGAGCTGCAAAACATAGTATAATACTAGACAGTATTTCTGGTACAGAGCAAATGCCAGTAATAGTTCGTTTTGTAAAAGTATCGTACAGTAATGGAGAATGCCTTGTAAAAAGTTGCGAACACTTTCTTGGTTTCGTACCGGTAAAAGACACCACTGGTTTAGGACTGACAGAAGTAACAATTAAACAGCTAAAGGAAATAAATACTACCGAAGACATGAGGGGCCAAGGATATGACAATGATTCCAATACGAAAGGCAAACATTCAGATATTTAGAAGATAATTTTAGAAATAAATTCCCGAATCTTCTATGTTCCTTACAGTAGTCATTCATTAAACCTTGTCGCTAACGATGCAGCTACAGCATCTCACGTGAGCACGCCGTTTCATTTTCCTTTGTATAGTTAATAAAAAAACTCGACATTTTTCTGCGTCGGTTCAACGTTGGGCCGTACTAAAGGAGCATATTAGCAGTCTCACCTTAAAACAATAAGCACCACAAGGGAAATCCGAATTGATATTCTGACTCCACTTAGATATCAAATAGGGTGTTTATGATGTCTTACTTATTTTAAATAACGACAATTGAACAGATAGAATGGTCACCCACGAATCTCTGTGTATAGCAAACCAGATTCACTACGAGGCAGAGGATGAAGCTATTGAAGATCCACAAACAAGATACAAAATCGATTTTTATTACAAAATTCTAGACGTGATTGTGTTAGCTTTAAGAGAAAAGTTTGAGCAAGTTAAACATCATAGCGAGTATTTCGACTTCTCTACGACATAAGAAATCCTAAAGATATACCTACGTTCTTCCATGTCTGAAACACCCTTGAATGGTCTAGCGTATTTAAGTATATTAGAAGGAGTAGACAAATCACTTAGTTTTACCATAATATCTGATTCACTATATTATTATCATGCTCCATACTCTATTGGAAAAACCTTTTGATATAAAATAAGCTTAAAACTTAAAATTCTTACTTTGGCGTGGAAGACCCGGGATGGATTCCCGGCGGGAGTTCATTTGGTTCAGTTTCCACGTTAATCAGTAGGTCCCCGTCTCATATAGCCTCGCAGCTGAACGGGACGCTAAACTCAAAATCAACTCAACTCATTAAAATTCTTAGTCGTGACTAAAGAATTTTTTTAAAAATATTTTCTGTATGCGCTACTGTATATCACATATATACAGCGAAATCGACCATACTGAATAAAGGCTATATCGTTTAATAGAAAAATACACAAAAAATAATGCAAAACTAATATATTTACTGAAGGGTACATGAAAGCTACAACAAAATACACTTTGTGATCTACACAAACGATACACACATGCCGAACACACAATTTAAACGGGTGTGGCTAGTTGAGGAACCTTCTTTCTAAATCCTTCCATGAAGGACCGGACGACGGTGTCATTGAAGATCCTGGCAAGTCTGTTTCAGTTTGATCGAAACTGCACCTCTGAAGTAGACGTACGGACACTTTTCCGCAGTTTGGATTTCATTGAATTGTTCTATGGGACGCAACTCTGGGCAATTTCGTGGATTCATCTCTCTGCCCACAACATTGGCATCGTGGCTCCGATATCATTGCATTGCTAATGTTCCATAATGGAACGTCACCAAGTCAGGGCAACATAATGTTCTCCCACTGTCTTTACGTAGCATTGGTAGATATCGCTTATTTAGGCACTTGTTGACATACAGATCACCTCTCATTGAACGGTTTGTAAAAATGAACGTGATTTGATTCCACATTCGCTTATTGCTTGTCAGACCCAAACTTTTGGGCACATTTTGCAATCACAATTGATTTGTCAGCTTTGTTGATAACTGAACTTTTGCGAACGGTGTAATACTGTGGACCAAGCACTGGTTTAAAGTCCGATTTAATGTACGTTTCGTCGTCCATAATTATACACACAATTGTTGTGGACAGAATAGAGTCGTACAATTTTCTTATGCGCGCTTTTACGGTCACATCCTGCCCTGCACTGCGTTTAGGCGTTTTTTGCATTTTGTAAGTTTTTAGGTTATGTCTCTGTTTGACACGCTGAATTATTCCAATAGATGTTGGGAGCTTTCCAGCAACATCTGACTCAAAGCGTTCCTTTTCGGAGGCACGCATTCAGTATTTTCTTTTTCAATTGTGTGTTTACTGGGCTTGGTTTTCGTCCAGATCGGGATCTGCCATTGAAGGTATATTCCTTGCCATACTTTTTAGTTGCCGTTTGCGCTGCACCAACACTTACCCCTTCCAGTTCTGCCAGTTGTCTGTAGGTTAGTCCTCTGATGATATTCCATCTGTCCACGATGGATTTTCTCTTCTCTGCGGACATCCCCCACATTTTCTTTCGTATTCAAACTTTCAACACACAAGCTGCATCTACTGCTCTATCATCTTTGCATGATTCAATATTATACTGTGGCAGCTATATGCACACTCTTGCCACCTATTCTGGGAAGGAGAAGTAGTATCTATATTAAACGATGCAGTCTTTATTGTGCCATGCATGGAGTCATTTACATATTACGTAAGCATTCGAGAGGGGTAGTTCAATTTTTATTTACTTTTCTATTTCATACATGCTTTTTTAAATGGGGCATCTTACTTTTTCGTGACATTTGAACGTCTTCTGTCAAAATAAATTTTGCGGATTAAAGGAGCGCCATGTGAAAGTACCGTCCAGGGAGACAAAACAGCTCGCACCGACCCTGACACTACATATATACAAATAACAAAGACACTTCTTCGTATGGTAATATCTTAATTGGATATGCTATCAAACGTTCGTTTTGGTAGGTAGTTCGCTTAAATATACACCATACGACGATTCCCGACGATGAGTGGTATACAACGAGTCTCTTCATAATGTTCTGCACCGTTGCTCCTATATCAGAACTTTACTAAGTCATCAAAGAGTGTTTTTTCGTCGAGCTGACGATATTTTTGACAGAAGTTCCCTTGATCTCACGGAATAACCTGGCTAGTAACATTTTTGTAAAAAGAAACTCCTGTCGCTTCTGTATCAGCAACCAACATCGTACGAATAATCACCATAAATTCCTGTCCCTTTTTATGCTTCTTCCTTCATTCAGAAAACTCAAAACTCGAAGATGTTGTTAATCACAGGTCGTGGGGAGTAGAAAGAATAAAAATAAACTTGATTTAATTTTAATCACTACAGATTATGTGATACACATAGAAAGCTTCTTAGTATATAAATTATGTCCATTAAAGCTAAATTAAAATGTTGCACTAAAAATTCCACTTTACTTGATTACTTAGTGGTACGTTCCCTTTACACTCGGCACTCCACGCTACGAATTACTGAAAGCGCAGTTGGAAATACTGTATTTCTAGGTTGTGTTCCCATGAATTGCAGACGGAATCAGCCACAAACTTCACGGTCTATCGATAAAACCGTCACTAACTCCCCCTTTATTGTTCATAATATTTGTTGTTACACACACAAAATGGTCTCTCCCCCAACCTCCAAATAGCAAAATGCTTCAAGCGATTCGTTGTGGATGGCGGTGAGAATGACACTAAACAATGAGAATAGTATGAAGTAAAACATTTTTTTACAATGCTAACATGCTGAAGGCATGCTAGCTTCTTACAAGGGTTATGCCCTTTTTTCGGGAAGAGAAGGAATAGTAATATGGAAAGGAGGCAGCAGGGATGGTCTAAATGATTTAATAATTTATATAAACTTTATTGATCATAAATTATATAGCTTTCAATACCTTAACATACATTATGGCCTTTAGCCATAATTATTAGGATGGGTAATGAGATGGAGATGAGGGTGATGTGCACTAAACACCACAACACAGTAAACGGAAGGGTTAGTTAGACGAATGCATGTTATCTACCGAACCTGAGGCTGCTCAGGATCATGATGAGAGATACTATCAGCCCTGTTAGAAGAGATGGATTACTGTGCATATGATGGGAAGATGTAGTACGAATCTGAATGAATGGCAAATGCTGATGCGATGTCTTCATCAGGATGATTTGGTGGGAGTGAATAGCAATATAAAGTAAAGAGAAGGAAGAGTGGCGGGTGGCGGACAGGATGTTGAGGTGCGTAGTCGATTTCACTGTGTAGAATATCAAGGAAGAGGGGATGCTTCTGAGCCAGTCTATTGGTGATGTACGAAAGTCGAAGATTTTCGATATGATAAAGGATGTGAGGAAAGGAGATGCGATCATACAGATCTTGTGTAGGGCTGGGTGCTTGATACGATATGAAATACGCAGAGCGTGTCGTTCTAGGATCTTGAGCTTGTTGTAAAAGGTTGAATGTGCAGCAACCCAAGCTGTAAACCCATAGGTGAGGACGGGTCGTAGGAACACCTTATATGTTGTGAGAATGGTATCTACTTGTAGGCTCCAGGTTATGCCTGTGAGTCGGCGAAGAAGATTCAGTCTATTGTAGGCTTTAGTGATAATCTGAGCTAAGTGAGGTCGCCATGTGAGATGAGCATCAAATGTAACACCTAGGTACTTAATATGTTTGTTAGGTTTGATGGGAGTATCAAAAATAGAAAGGTGCAGGTGTGTTGGGTTTCTATGGACGCTGGACCGTCTCTTAAGGTCAAGAAAACTATTGCTTCAGTCTCCTCAGAATTTACGCTTAATCGCCATTTCGAGCAGCAATTAACAAAGCTATCGATGGCAGATTGGAGTGCTGTCTTCAATTGATGGATCGTTTTGCCGAAAGTAAGAAAGGCTCTGTCGTCTGAAAACTGGAAGAGATGTACATTTGGAGGAAGTGGAGGAAGATCGACAACGAATAGCAGATACAGAAGTTGAGATAATGCTGAGCTCTGTGGAACTCCGGAATAAATATAGACAGGATGTGATAAGGAGCTGTTTATAGATATATATGTAATGTGACATAATAGAAAGTTGCAAATGAATCGGATGTAGCACATTGGTAGTTTACAAAACATAAACTTAAAGAAGAGCGCAAGATGCCATACCTTATCGAAAGCTTTCTCAAGGTCGAATAGAAGTAAGCATTAATGCTGTGAGCGGTTGAAGTGATTCGTAATGAGATTGGTGAGGCGTAAAAGCTGATCGTGAACACCAATGCGAGGAGGGGAACCTACTTGATGGAATGGAATGATATGATGGCGAGAGAAATGTGGATGAAGTCTGTTTACAAAAATGCGTTCGGGAATTTTGCAGAAAACAGTGGTTAATTTGATTGGATGGTAAGATGATACACAAGTAGCTGGCTTGTTAGGGTTTCGAAACATTAAAGTCTTGGAGGTTTTCCAATCGGCGAGAATGATACGGGTACGTAAAATGAAAGTGAAAATATGGGCTAACAGGAGCAGTAAACAGAAAGGACTTTCTTTAATGTGGCAGTAGGTGATAAGGTCCATGACTGAAACAGTGTTACGTTTGCGAACTGTGACTTCACGAATTTCTGGAACTGTGATGGGTGTAGTAAGTTCGTGATGAGCTGGAAAGTTATGCTCTGTACTGGGTTGAAGATGAGGAGAATCAACATCAAATGTATATGCAGGATGGTGTCGTTCAGATCTTTCAGGAAGAAATGGAGTGAAGATGGTTTGGAGATGATTCGCTAAAGTATGAGGTGAGCGGATGGTTACTGTGAATGAGAGGGTAAGGTGTTTGAGTAAGTTTGCCAGTCAATGCGTTAAATCTCTTCCAGTATTTGATAGGATGTGAAGTTGCGTCCAGTGTGTTGCGCGTTTTGACCCAGTTTCGAAGTTAATAGGCGACAACGTAGTTACGAAACCGTATGTTGAGTTGTTGATGATGGCTTAGGGCCTCTTCGTTCTTTGTGCGTACGTAATCTCGGTAAAATTGTCGAGAACGTCTGATCATGTGAAGGTACTGAGGTGGTAATCGAGGACGCCATGGATGTACTTGCGAGATAGGTATATTCTCTGCAGATGCTATATGAATAGAATTGGCAATAGCATCCAGCGCCGAGTATAGTTCATCCTCAGTATTCAGTGGCTCGAGATGTTTAAGCTTAGAAGTAAGACGAAGTCTGTAGTTATCCCAATTAGCTTTGTCAAATCTAGGGAACTCCCTAGGTGGAATGTTTGCAGAACATTGGTGGTGAAAAGAACGTTTGAAAGTTAACTTGACTGGAAGGTGGTCACTGCCAAGAGAGTCTAAGACATCGATATGATATTTTCCTGATGGGGTTGTGGAGGTGATAACATCGGGGGTGCTATATGAAAGGGGCGGGTTGATTTTGGAAGTTTGTGCAGGACACAAGATATGCGTGTCTTGATGAAGTCGTGGAACTGAGTCTTCTTGCAAGCGGGTCTGCTATGAATATTGATATCGGCCATTACGATGAAATGGCGAAAGTTGTTAGCGATATACTGAAGAAATGAGTAAGGAATTGCATGACCAGGGCGAACGTAGATAGTCACTAAGGTGATGTATAAAGTCTTGAAATAGGCGGTTGTGATAAGATATTCCGGTAGGTTGTGAATAGCGGCGTGGAAAATACGATAAGGTAACTGGGAGGCAAAACGAATGCGTACGCTGCCATTGGCACGTAGGGCTGGTGTTTGATTATCATCTCGAAGGATCTGATATCCTGGGAACCTACAAGGCAGGCGTGAGGTGAGATGGGTGATATGAGCTCTCTGATAGTACTTGGTGAACTGAAGACAAATATGGTTTTCATTCTGATATTTGGTGTCGAACTTTGTAGGAATGAGTAATTTTGCTGTTTTTGGGTGGTAGATAGTGGCGGATAGTCCTGGTCGTCGATTCTAAGCTGGTTACTATCAGAATCTGAAATGCTATGTAAGCGATGACTTTTTGGAGATGGTGTATGGTGTTTGCCTATGACTGGAGATCGTGATCGTGATCGTTTGGGACTATTGTCAACCAGTGATGGGCCCCATGTCCACTGGCCGATATGCGAGATGAGTAACAATGAGATGTGAAATGAGAAAATAAAATGAGTGTGATGAATTTCAAGGAACCCTTCGAAAGCGATAACTTTCGTTAATCCTGTAAGTGTAGTATGTGTGTTATGCTCTCAGGTACGTATTGCAATAACTGGTCCTCGCTGACACACTAACAAACACAAGACAGGCTAGGTTTCTTGGTTTGGTAAGTATGTATCAAGTAATGTCTTTGAAGGCTTATAACTTTCTAACCACCCATTTATCATACGATGTATGTTTCCATTTCTTCTCTGGTTTCTCGAGTTTACACTCATATGTAAGAGATATATTTCAATTACGTGGTAATTTAAAAATACAAAAAAAACATAGTCTGTTTAAAATTGCAGGAAACACTTCTATTCCAATACTTTCTTAATAGCTGCTGCCATCTGCCAAGTCGCAGATGCGGAACTATACACTATGAACGACCCCTGCTACCATAGCTCCTTGTGAATATTTAATAATTCCTTAATATTGTAGACAATATATATCATTTTATCTAGACACAGAATCAAACTTCAAATGTAGTATTTACGCGTATATAAACCATCACATGACATCGGTATTATTAGCTACAAAGGTATGTTTTTCTTCGAGTTGATACTTTGTATCATCGTCTGTATTATAGCCACACCTCCTACCTACGAAAGAGGCCACGATGGGAGTTAGTGTCAGAATTTATATAGAAACCAAGAGTATAAGTTACCCTTGTCGCTGAGATACGCGATGATAATTCAAGTTACTATTTTTTGTCATTGATTCCAAGAATGTAATTGTCCTACACGACAGCATCTATATATATCTTAATACTAGTAGCGCCCAAGAAGAACAGAAAATTTCAAAATCCAACGCATTGCGCGAGGGAAAATATAGGTCACCAACAGGGTTTCCAAAACTCGTTGGAACACGAGCTTAGGCGTCTAACCATGTGAAATAGTTTTGAAATACGTGAATCCATAACCTATTGTAGTTGATATTTTAGCAACGACTCGTAAGGATTTGTATGACTTTGAGACAAAGGCAAAGAAAAAAGAGCGCCGTAGTGGTGCTATCCCTTCTGTATTCTGTCTGAGCTGAAAGCATCATGACTTTTAATAATAAATATACAAGAAATCCCACTCTCAATTAGCAGTCTTCTCCATGAGAATGTCTCTACTTTTAGTTGCAGCTGTATCAAGCACCAAATCATCTTCAGAAGAAAAACTCTCTTCTTGTCAGCTTCAAGATTCCAAGCTCGTTGAAATATTATAATATTACATTTTTTATTAAATCAATTTGATTATTTTTTCTATATTTCTAGTATATTAGCATATCTGAATCAAGCCATCTCTTCCCAGTAATACAAAGTATTTATCCAATGCACATAACCTGCATACACGCAATTCACATAGCAATACTAGACAATAGATGTCGCATGTAACTAAGTTTGTATTTAAATTCAATCAAAATATTCTATAAGAAAAATGATACAAATATAAGAAATAATGTTGATCCTAATTTAAATATTGATAGGCAAAATTAGTCATTTAAATATTGATATAGAGTTGAAGTACAGAGAGCTACTCTGCACGTCACATTATTCAATACGTTTATTTTCTCTGCACACAATACTGTGAACACTACAAAATGTTGAGGAAGGAATGTAATGTAACTCCTATGAATATGGCTAGAAAGTGTATTTTCAGTCATGTTGGATTTATGACCTCGCTCTGAATAAAGATAATCAGTGAATAACTTCTACCATAATAGTAAATGCCACTTCCGTGAACAGTGCACAATAAAATGTAGTACTATGTAGTAAGTATTATGAATAGTAATGTCTAATGATGAATTTGATGACATTATTCTTGTAACAGCTTCTACTGTGAATAAGAAAATAAATACTAGGTTTCATAAAATTGAGGGGGAGTAAGTTATTTGTGTTCCATGCAGTGTAGTAATTAATCGTTAAATCTTGTTTTCTGTACGTAAAGTAATAATTATAATTGCTGCGCTGAAGTATGAACAAGTATCTATTTCTATTCTTAAGGTAAATATATGAAGGGACAATATATTGAATTCTAGAAATAAAATTGCTAGTATTGTATAAATCATTCTTTGAAGTTATTGAAATTTTATGTTAATTCTACATAATAGGAATTATATGTTTTTTACAATACCTTTCAACTAATTACCGGTATATTATAAAAATTCCTTCTTATGCTGGAGAAAGCTACTGTAATAGCATTGATCAAGGTCATAGTGAAACAATTGGGGCTCAACCTTTAGGAATGGTTTAAAATTGATTCAACAATATCAAGACAACTTACTTAAGATACCTTAAGTAAGATTTTCTCTATTCCCCTTTGTTTTTTATATTTATTTATATTGGTAGGTTCGGTGAAGCATGCTATTGAAGACAGTATGAAGAAACGGTCTGTCTAGATACTCCCTGAGAAGGACTCTTTTATGTATCAAAAAAGTAATGTAATTCTGTAGTACAAAGGGGACTATGCTAGGATACCAAAAGCATATTACAGGACTTTAACCGCTACAAATAGACGTTTGCAATATCTTTTTGTATACTCACATCTCCTTCGTTGAGGGATGAAATCCTAATGATATCATTAACAGTGAAAGGTCTCTTTTTGGTTTCAAGTAATAAATAAGGGTAAATGTAACCAATGACTCAGACAAAAGCTGAGTGCAAATATTTTCTTCTTATTTAATGTAAGTTGACAATAAAAGTTTTTGGATGTAACTCAAATATTTTAAGTAACTGTAATTCCTTCAGTTTGCTCATGCCAGGGAACATTGGTTTCATTCATGGCAGAGTCCAAATAAAATAAAGAGTAAGTATGTAAATCTCACTAAGGACCATAAGAGGGTGTTTGAAGAATTAATAGTAATTCTTATGCGTAAAAGGAAGATAATTTCGACATCAAAAATGAGAGAAATGACTACAATAAGAAAGAATCGTGAGGAGAAGTTAATGCAAATAGAGGATTTAAGATCAAATCCGCAATCAAAAGGGTATCTTTCTTCACGGGCATTAATAGTTTATTTTAATAATTTATTTTAATATTAATTTAATTAATTTAATATTGATACGTTTACGACAATTAAGAAAATAGTAATTGTTAATGATGCGGCTCTTATGATAGTGTTGATTATCTATGTGAATAATGTGACCCGTTTGAATAGAAGTCAAATAAACCTTATATACTAAGTAGGTCAACTTCTTCATCAGTAACTAGAAATACAGAGGAATGGTTCTGGATAATTATTTCTGGCCAAGATGTGGAGAGTCAATCACCAGAAAGAGACAACATTTGATGTAAGTGATATTTAAAGAGGAGAGGGTACTACCAAATGTTCATGTTTCAACGTTGATCATTATAGACCAAAAACGGTAAAACATTATAAAGAAATGTTCCTTTTTTGGCAATCGCTTAAAACTCTCGATAATACATTTAATATAGATGCTTAACTTTCTATTAACCCTCTTAAGGTCATCGTTTACGTATAAGGCCCTCTGGTCCATTTGGACCCATTATGCATTTTCGGCTTTTTTGATCTATGTGCTTAAATATTGGAGTAAAAAAACTGATTTTATTTATTTACATGTTATCGTTAAAGCATTTTGAAGTGTACTGAAATCTTGCACATCGTACAAAGGCATAAGAGTGAAATGAACACATCACTCCTACGCCCTTGTACAAATTGAAAGTGAATAATTTTATATATTCTTATGCGCAGGTCTGTAATATATTATTTATGTAATAAAGTTTGGTTCGTATTTCTATGCACATATTCTAAATAGTCGCTTTACATAATTACTTGTTGAAAATATTTAGACTACAGCGAAAGAAATAATGTTATACAACATCCGTTACACAAAATACTGAGTCAATATTTCTCTCGGAGCACAAATACGCTCGTATCCACAAAAATACAATAAATCTGCAATTGTATGTGGATACACCGTTGAAATATTATGATTTATAATGTACATGGAAAGATTTCAAATATATCCACAAAAATATAGAGATATAGGCAGTGGTATAACCACAGGGAGCAGGTTTTGGTCAGACATGAATTTATAATCACACAATATGGGTCTATAATGCAAATAATATATATTATAATGTCCCACGTACTTAAGTTTACAAACACTTAATATGTGCTCCTATTCATAAACAACAACCACGTGCATTTTGCTATGAGGTACTGCAGCTGCAGATGATGGAGGAGACAGCAACCACCAGTGCACTGGTTACATGAAGATGAGAGAACAGCAGCGCCACCGCCTCATCTGGGGCGATTGTATTACCAAGAGGATTCCATGGACAGCCATCAGTTTCGACTGATCAAATTCCCTTTCTTGGCTTCCAGTGGATCCTAGAAGTACTTCACCCAAACCTAAAGCCTTAGCTTGCAGTGGAGCTAACGGTTCCTTTCCCTCATGGCTTGCAGTGGTGCATTGTGGGAAACTTTTAATCTCTGTCTGCTTGCAGTGGAGCAGCAAGATATTCCTTATCACAATCCGACCTAGCTTGCAATCCGACCTAGCTTGAAGGAGCTCTGTCGGGATCTCTAACCCGTCTCTGTTTGCAGTGGAACAGGAAGTGTCCTACATCCCTTCACGTAGTTCGCTACTGAGGAATGTTTCAAGAGACCGTCAGATCAAGGGCACACCTATTCCTACCTAATATTAGAGAAGTTTTCTTATTACAGAATTTCTTTAAAATACGTTTTACAGAAAATTTTATAATAAAAGCCGGTAGTGGGAAACAATTTGCTCTACCTACTCCTGCGCAAGAAGAACTTTACAATATCCCTCAATGACAATGATACTTGCTCCTTCAAACGAAAATTTGTGGTTACGTCACTGGATACAGTGGGAAAGAGAATGCCAGGGCGCCAGAATAAATCAGAACCACACTGATCGAATATAATGTTGAGCGAAGAGCATATTTTCCGACTTCTCACTATATTTGAAAGAAATTCCCTTCATTTTTACCGCCTCTGTGAATTTCTCGTTTTGTTGGAAATTTCCCGCCAACGTCCAGAAGTGGTAAAAGAGTTTACCAAAGAAACGCGTGATGATAAAAATGTTGGCTCTTAGAGAGCATTGGTCCGAACACAGCATAAGGTCGACATAGTAAATTGTATGGGTCCGAATGGACCCAGAGAGACTTAAGTATATAAAAAAATGTAGCTCTCTAATTTAAACACCTACGGCGATTGTATTAATTACATATGCATACATAGTAAAATTAATAAAAGTCATGCAGCATGAGAAGCTTACATGATATAATTTAGGAATTATGGAACATTGAAAACGAAAATGGATCCAAATACAGCCGAGGACCTTAAGATGATTAAAACCTGATCTGACAGAAATCCGCCACAACTTCCGGTTTCAATATTGATGCGTATAAAGTAGAAATTATAATCGATAGCAAGAAGTGATTCCTCAGGAATTGATTTAGCGTTCTAAGCATAGATACAAACTTCTCCCTTCGCTTTCTATTCAAACCGGAATGAAGAAATCAATAGCTCCAAGTATTTAAGATTAATCACTGTAGAACACAAACGGTAATAAATAGTGAGAAATGGTTTCCACTAATGAAATAAGTGTTCCAAGAATAAATCCTTTCCTTAATCTAATCTCTCTATTAAAATAGGAAGTAGTATAAATCTACTATCACTTCTGGTTTCAATATTGGTTGAGGAAATATCACTCTACATAGTCCAACATCCTTCACGTTATGTACACTTGACACTTATTTCTTTTATTTTCAATTGTTTTCTATTAAATGTTATAAAACTTTGTTACAAAAGAGATAAGTTGCATCTGAAGTTAAACTGTCTTTCTGATTTAGCAGGTAGCGTTTCGTAAATCACTTTTACCTCTATGAGGTTTGTTAAGAGCTAAATGAACTACTCCAATAAGAGGAAGACTACATCGTAATAGAGAAGCGACCAACAATTTAGTTCTAATGAAGCATACACTATTATGTCAACAAGTGAATTTTGTTTCACATTCTGACACTACGACATACTTCCAAACTGAAAGTGAAAGTGATATCGGTCAATTATTTACAGCTGCAATAGAGAGATTAAACCGGAAATCGATCGTGCTCTCGGTATGCTGAAACGATATCATGAAGCCATTTATTTCTTGGTACCTTTTACCATTTCTGATATATAAAGATCAATGTTGTAATTGGGAATAAAGGCATATTTCTGTCACTTCTAGTTTAAGAAGAAAAATGGACGTTGGAAGTTATTCCTGAGGCGATTTATCCATTAAAGAAGAAAGAAAGAAAGAAAGATTTTCGCTTACCATTAGTATTTTAATTCTGTGGTAGTCAACGTTGAAGCTGGTAATTATTGTTTTCTGTGTGTGTATGTGTTTGTTTTTGTATCCCGCTATTACTATTCTTGATCTGATAACTACCGACAGACGAGTGGATGGACAGATATAGCCATTTTATAAAACTTGCCATATTTATGATGAGCGCAGGTTTGAAGTCTAATAATACAAACGTAACAAAATTTGATGGGCGTCATGTCATATTTCTGAAAAATTGAAAGTAAGAAAGAGAGGGTGAGGGAAATAAGGAGTGAAATCTGACCTGCATTGTTCGAAAGGATACGTGTGATGATTAACCTAACGCCCCTTCGCACAAAAAATGCATTTATGAAACTACTATTTTCGAAACATTTGATGACCTATCACTTGTAATTTGTGTTGTAAAAAAAACGAAATTATATAAACCCCAGTAAGAAAATAAAATGACGTTTTCTTTTGAAGATATACAATATCCTGACAAAGGTAAGAAGGAAATATAAATAAGATTATGCATGCATACTATACATATATACAATTGCATACATTCGGGAGCTCCTTTTGATATATAAAGACATGCATTGCATTTTTCAAATAGACACAGCTAAGGGTGTTTTTTCTTAATTTTGTATTGCTCAATTAAGTATCTGGATAAAAGCTAATATCATTTTATAGAGTAGAAAACATACTTGAGTGTCAGTGTGCTTACTTTTCTTTTATTTTGTTGTTATGTTCTGCGAGTACAAATCACTAAACAAGTAACCACTGCACTAGTTCACAAACACCTAATGGAACTATGGAACTTATACTGTTACGAATCTTAATACTTACTGGTGTTCACTTCCAAGTAGCATTTCTTTCGACAATGGATCTCTATCTTGAAAGAAATCTGGCAAAAGTGATCTAAACATGAAGTTGCCATCGAGTTTGTCTTTTGTTTTCTGTAAACTATACTTGCATTGCCTCAGGAAACACAGGATAATTGAATCATCTGTTAAACAAATAAAGTAGTCTATTAATACTGTATTAGAACGATTTAAAGAGGCTAGAGAGGGTCCAGAGGTCTAAGGATTATAATGCCTCTATTAACGTTTAGAAAAGTTAACTATTCTAAATATAACAAAACGTATTTAATTTAATTTAGATAGAGATGTTGGAAATGTATGGTTACAAACGGACAAACTGAAGACTATTTCAAATGGGAGATACTATGTGATTGATCATATAATGGTACATATATTGATCACGCTATTATATATGGTGGAATGATAAAAGTAGATTTATCTAAAGGAATGGTGTGATCGAAATATACTGACCAAAATATACAAGATATAGGAGAGGTACGGAAATAAAAAGTATTGCTCATGACATGGAGAAGTAGAAGGTGCATCAAATTAATTCAAAGATTGTTGATCTAGTAACAAGAAGAATATGAAGCTTGCTACTTTAAGAATACAAATAGATAGTAATACATCAGGTTCTAGTTTTTACTTACTGAAATTTGACATAAGAGATGTAATGTTTGCAAAAAATTAACATACATCGAATTTTACCTTGCTCAAATTATTTTTTTCTTTTTAAATACATTATAGATATTCTTATATTAAATTAACCATTTTCCCATTCCATATTTGAAGAGCTGGGAGGAAAGAAATGATAACCCTCATATTAAAACGAAGTGTGTTAGTTACAGGAAGACAATGATAACACTCATGTGAGCTGAATTGTCGAAAGAGTTCAAGTTTGAAACAACAGCATATAAAGTATGCTATTTTTCAGCACACATCAGAGTTATTATTGTTTTTTCTGTAACACACTATTGCGGTTTTGAAATTAGGGTTATCGTTGGTTTCCCCGGAACTCTTCATTTATTGGTAGCAGCATTGAAAGAAGTATGAAGTGATCCCTTCCCCAAAAACAAAGGAAAAATACAATAAAAGTTTTAAGTTTTTGTTTATAAGAATAAACACAACAAATAAAAGCTATGAATACTACAGTGAAAAACAAATTTCAGAAATTGTAAAAAATATTTTGTCATTTTATTACTTCAGTATCTTTTAAATATGACATTTCAATAGTTTAACTTATTGAGTTAAAATTTATAAGAGATTTAGAAATTTTTGGTGCAGTTGCATAGTTGTTTCTCAAGGTTTGCTTTTCTTTCATTGATTTTTTAAATTATTTTTTAGTTTTGAGCTCTGATCTTTTTCTTCTATTTTCACTTTGTGCAGCAGAATTTGAAGTTGGAAATTTCCCTGGATATGAGTTGTAAAGTTTCTACACATTTGGTACCAGCCGATCTGTGCAGAATCCAATGTAACCCGATCGCGACTAGTATCTTCAGAAAGGAATTTAAGAGGGATTCAGAAAAATAAAATGCAATTAAATTTTATTTCGACTTACAAAGAAAGTAGGTGAAGTGCTACTCCGGGATCTACATGTATTATATATCGTTCGAAAGGTCACATCAACTATACCTTACATGTGAAATATCTCACTTGAATGCGGTGTCTAAAGGGGTGGCTAACATTTGAAGTTCTGCATTTGTTATATATCGTTGGAAAGGTCACATCAAGTATACCTCACATGTAAAATACCTCACTATAATGCGGTGTCTAGAGAGGGTGGCAAACATTTGAAGATCCGAACAAAGCACGCTCCAAAACACCAGAAAACGTGGCTAAAGTAGGAAGCTATGATGTAATTGTTTTGATACGTGGTAAATATAAGTTTGAAAGGTAGTTAAATACAAATCTGACTTCAACTGTTTACAAATCAAAATTGCGGATCCAACATGACGGACACAAATTACAAAAATCAAGGCTGATCTAAAAGTGGGTACATAGAAATATTCGACATCGCTATGTATGAATCGGATACCAAAAGAGTAAAATTCAAAATGGCGGATGCATGATGGCAGGCAAAATGCAACACACTGCTATGGAACTGAAAGCAGGCATGTAGAGATTTTCGTGGTCACGGAGTACGAATCCAATGTTAAAAGTGAAAAATGCAATATAACGGATCCAATATGGCGGGAAAAGTGCAAAAATATGTACAGAATGGATATCACCGCTATTTGATGCTCGTCGATTGTTTTAATCAAAAGAAGATAGACAGTTTGTGTTAACTGTCTATCTTAATATAAAAGAAAACTTTTCTTGGAACTGCCTCTCTCGCAAGCATATACATGTATATTTGTCTATGTGTGTGTGTGCGTTTGGCTCTGAGTCGCCCAGACTACTTTATATGGAGAAAAAAGCGGAAATCGCCCACTCACTGCATTCCTCAGGATTGTCTCATCGTCGAGCTTAACTTTTTGTTTCGGCCCCGAAGACCAGAAAATCGGGAAATTTTCCTCTCAAACTTTTACTTGCCCTAGGACTGGCAGAAAAAGGGCGTGTGCTCCCGAGCTTGTGAGAAGTGCAGTGTTGAAGCGCGCTCCACACCCTATCACCGAGGGTTTAGTAAGTTAAGTATCAAAAACAGTGAATTATTTTGAATCTATATTTACCGTAATATTTTTTGTGTGCTCGCACTTCGAGTAAGAATGTATTGTTTAAGACATCAAAAAGGAAAATTTTGGAGAATTCAGTGTGAGGACGTGTACCACGCTGGTGTGGAGCAATTGTGAACCATAATTCACAATGAGTGGTTACGGGTCCCAGGGACTCCGTGTGATCCAACGCCTAAACAACGATAACTTCTAAGTGGACTTTCGGGACAAATACTGTTGTGAGTACACGCCACCAAAGTGTCGTTAATAATATGTAGAAAGACCGAGCTCATTAAAAGAAATATTATTAGATTTTCTTGTGAATTGAAGAATAATGAATTTTGAATACTTGTATTGCTAATGTAGTTTGCATGTAATATAATTTAAAAACACGATTATATATGTTAAATATCACTTGTCGAATTTCATTTCCTTGTAAAGTCAGTTTTAACGTATTGTTTATACTAAGTTGATTTAAACACTCGTCTTACACATTTAACGGTACTTATATTTATTTCTATCGATCCCAGCTTCGGTCGAAATTGAGTATAGGTACGGTGGAACATAGATGTTCATTTTACTTCGACCTCACTCACCCTCGCAGTAGCAGTTGGCCCTCGCCCTCGTTCACCCTCGCCCTCGCGAATGGAATTGTCCATCGCCCTCGCGCGCCCTCACCCTCGCTGTCGAAACTTGTCCTCGCACTCGCCGTCGAAGCTTGTCCTCGCCCTCGCGCACCCTCGCCCTCGCGGCCAAAACTTGTCCTCGCCCTCGCTCACCCTCGCCATCGAAGCTTGTCCTCGCCCTCGCGCACCCTCACCCTCGCCATCGAAGCTTGTCCTCGTCCTCGCGCACCCTGGCCCTCGCTGCCGAAACTTGTCCTCGCCCTCGCTCACCCTCGACCTCGCTGTCGAAGCTTTTCCTCGCCCTCTCGCACCCTCACCCTCGCCATCGAAGCTTGTCCTCGCCCTCGCGCACCCTCACCCTCGCTGTCGAAGCTTCTCCTTGCCCTCGCACACCCTCGCCCTTTTCGTCGAAGCTTTTCCTCGCCCTCGCGCACCCTCGCCCTCGCGATAGGAGTTGCCCATTATCCTCGCTTGCCCTCGCCTTCGTGCTTAAAACTTTTCCTCGCCCTCGCGCACCCTCACCCTCATATCATTGAGGGCGAGGGTAATTGAGGGTGAGGAGGCCTCGAGAGGGTCTCCTTCGTGAGGATCAGAGCATCAATTATTCAACCTATTTGTTGAATTATTTCCTTATCGTCAGTGGCGGATCCAGGGTGGGTGATCGGGGCGATCGCTCCCCCCCAGAAGAGGAAACTTCTTTATTTTATATATACAAATAAAACGCATCCCAGAGTTTGGAGCTCTTAAAAGTAGCTCTAAGTAGCAATATTACAACCCACCACCCCCACCAGAAGTCCGTCCTGGATCCGCCCTTGCTTAACATACGTCCTAAAGAAAGGAAACTAAACATATCATCGTATAACTTACTGTGGAACGCCTAAAATGGAACAACTGTTACAATGGAGATCTAGGTCGATAGTGACGTTTACATCATTTATCAACAATATCCAATGTCTTTACTTCAAAATGTTTCTTGAACTACGATGCAAGCATAAGTATTCAGCCACACAAGGGCTGCTCTCATGAGGGTGCGGGTGAAATCAAGGTTTGATGAGTGGCGGCAGAGTGACTGCCGCGGACTATCTCTCAGAATTTGACAGTCAACACGTTGGCCATCGCTGATGTATGTAGCGTAACTGAGGAATTTGAACAAATTCAAAGGGAAAGATCTAAAGAGCTTAATTTTGAAACTCCGTCAGCAAACAAATAAAATACTTCAGAATACTATTGTTGAATTATCACTCGGAAATATATATCCACTCTAACCTATAACATGAATGACTTCATTGAGTTGAATGTGAATCTAAGTTAATTGGTATTTTAAAATATAAACTGAAATGTGTCAATGTGCTTGTAAGGTTAATTTCGATGCTCAAATATTGTTAATATTCACCACTAATAGAGATACATTTGTCCTACCTTAACAATGTTAATTTTTCTTATTTTTTTCAATAATTGCCATAAATATAAAACTTTGTCTTAAGAAACTACTCTAGGGGCCAATTTGTGCACTTTATCACTTTGGTCTTGATTCATTTTTGGCAGCTATCATTGTTGGAAAGTTTATTTTCAGTAATTCCCACAATTATGAAGTGATATCTTTCAAACGTTGACTCAAGGATTCCTTACACTATTTTCATTCTATGAACCTTAATACATACAAAAACTTTATATTTCCAAATGAAACTATATAGCGACATTAATGGGTTATTTCAAAAGAGTGGGGAGGGAGTAACTGTCCCATTTTGTCCCCCTAATCGCTGCCCATGCTCTGATGTGTGGCACATTTGTGCGAAATTAATAATAATATGATTAAACTGTTTACCCACAACAAAATCCTGCTCGTTTTGCTGAAGTGGCTTTTCCTAAGTTTTTTGTTTCATATATCCTACAGTTCTTTCAGGCTTTTTTTTTTAATTTGTCCAAATTTATATTTCTCCTTTTACCACACAATCGTTCAATACTTGCACTATAATATTTACAATCAGTATATCATTCTGTAACGTATTTTATTCCTAATAAAAATCATTGAACAATACAACATACAAACCCTATCTCACTGGCTTGCACGCGAACCTTTGGTGCATGGGGTCCTGGGGACAATTCCGAGTGGGAGAACATTGAACGACAGTTTATCGAATTCCGCGTTAAACCTATAGGTTCACTTCTCATATAGCCTCGCCGACGAAAGAGGACGCTAAACGGCAACCAGTCAACAGTTGCAAATTTCGGCTGCATAAACAACTTATGTCTTGTGGAACTTATTAAATTTATTTTGTTAAAGCAGCTCTTTTAACAAAATTTCAGTATTAACGTGTAAGATATTCCTATTTAAGGACAAGAAAAAATATATTATTTATTTTGTAACTAAATGATAGCTCTACCCACGTAGATTATAAAAGCAGAAACAATGAAAATCGATACAATAGTGACTGACATTATTTTAACAAATATCGATTCAGATAATGGTTTGGGCTGTCACACTGCTGTGTCGCGACAAAACGCTGTAACTCGAGTTACCGATATTTATGTCCACCAGGCCCAGCATTGAGCTGAGTCAAATACTTTTGAAAATATACCAAAGAGAATTTCGATGTAAGTAGGAAATTAGCCGGTCTGTAGCGACTTTACGGCTCTTTTTCTCAAAACTGCTCCGCCAAAGTTACAGCGTTTTGTCGCGACAGGGCAGCACAAAACTATGAAAACTTAAAAATTCCGATTAATTGTAACAACTTCATCAATGGTGGACATTGGATGAGGATGTATGCTATTAATCAGCCCATTTCATGGGCATCCAAACTCACGAGCTCAACGCTCGTAGCTCGGCATTCGCGCTCAACCGTTCTCGGGCGGGTTCAATAATTAAGCGCTACCCCGAGCGCCAATGAAATAAGTCAGCGCGAGTCCAACTGAGGGAAGTGAGCCCGAGCACGATTCCCAAAGGAATAAATGAGCGAGAGCCCAGTTGAAAAAAATGAGCCCGAGTCCGAGAAAGTCCAGAGCAAAATGGCCATCTATGAACCAAAGTCATTCCATCAAGTCTTTTTCCATCTGATCTACTGCATTCTGATGGTTCTCTCATTGATTGTGTTTGTTCAGATATCAGCGCTCTTGCATTTACTGCTGAATGACGTGAGTGGCTGTCTGTCTGTCTACCAACACTCTTTAAACATGACAGTGTAGTAGACACTTCTTATATAAAACGTCTCCAGCACAGGGAGGGCAACAATGAGGCACACTTACTTCTTAATGTAGCGCTATTTCTACCCGGAAACTTTCATGGGAAAAATCAAATATTATTCTTATTTGCATTATTATTTTTAATAATTATGTACGTACACACGAGAAATTGTCTACTGCAATTAATTGAAAGGAAAAATACGATTAATGTATAACCTTGCTATGACACTAACTTTTCATCTAGGGGACATGGCAGATGATATTTTAAATTTTGTCTCTCTCTAAAAGAGGTCAAACAGCAAACTCCAAAACAGTTGCTTTTAAGGAAGCTTGTCCTCCTCCCTCGCGTGCCCTCGTTCTCCTTAAGGAAGTTGTCTCTAGCCATCGTGCACCCTCGCTCCCGCAGTAACACTTGGCCCTCACCCTCGTTCACCCTCGCCCTCTTCGTCGAAGCTTTTCCTCGCCCTCGCGCACCCTTACCCTCGCCATCGAAGCTTGTCCTCGCCCTAGCGCACCATCGCCCTCGCTGCCGAAACTTGCCCTCGCCCTCGTGCACTCTCGCCCTCTTTGTCGGAGCTTGTCCTCGCCCTCGCGCACCCTCGTCCTTGCTGCCGAAACTTGTCCTCGCCCTTGCGCACCCTCACCCTTTTCATCGAAGCTTGTCCTCGCCCTCGCGCACCCTCGCCCTCGTGGCCAAAACTTGTCCTCGCCCTCGCGTCACTGTGGGCGAGGGAACTTGAGGGTGAAGATACCCTCGAGAGGGCCACCTTCGCGAGGGTGAACATCTTTGCGGTGGAAGCGATTTCGTTGTGGCAATACTGGGAAAAGAGAAGAAGAAATAAATAGTAAAAGGGAGGTAGCATACCCGTGTTAGTTAAAGCTTAAGCCACAACGAATAACGCGATTTCATGGACATATATGATTATTACACATATAGTAGAAAATTACGTATAATACATAACGGAGCAAGTACGGGCAGGTAATGGTTTACATTAAACAGGGAGCGCGTTATGCTATAAAATTATGCCAAAAGTGATACAAGTAATGCAGGGAAATTTTTGTAGCGCACATGAAAGTTTTCTGATACTAACATATTACAATCATAGACAATAATTAGTCTTCTACCAACTCCCTCCCCTACCGGAAGAGTTACGCCGGGATCGGCATATGCTATATATCGTTGGAAAGCTCAACTGAGTACACTTTACTTCTGTAATTTCTTGCTCGAGTGGCGCCTGTAGGATACGTCGCGATTATTTGAAGCAAGCACCTCAATATCGGAACAATGACATGAGGATCGAGTGGTCTACTATATCCACACATCTTGCACGCTTGGAGAGCGCGCCCGCGGCCGTCCGGCCTATTTAATGGACAAGCTCCGCCAAAAAAAGGCATTCTACCCGTAGTTCCTAGTTCTGACTCTAGGTCCTCGCACACGTGGTGCAGTGTCAACATCATTCCACCAACCTTGACGACTTAGTGTATAACTCCTATTTTCTAAGCGAGTGGGATACGCCCACTGCGCGACGGAGCCGAAGACCCATCTACCAGTTGCTTACTGGTGGAGGCGGACTGCTAGCCAGCCAGTCCTCGCATGTTCTGCCCAAGCTTTTAAGCTCAACCTCTTTATGCTTACCGTTACCCAGATTCCTGAGTTTGGCTCCTATAAGGTACCGAATCCCACGGTATGACAAAGCCCAGTAGAGTCCAACCCAATCCGGGAGCCCCAGTCATGTCCGAGAGGCTTGTTCACTCCCGGCCTCCCTACCTCTAACGTTCAACTGGCAACCGCCTTAGCGTGCATAGGTACCTCTCACATGTCGAGATATTCCCGTATCTCATGCCGTATCCAATGGTACATGTTAAGTCACAATTTTAGTTTGATGCCATTCCATATTTTACAGAGTTTCCTCCCTTTCACTGGGATCAGAAACCGTTACCCAAATACTTGGTATAGGCACTTTTCTCCACTCGCCTTTCAGTTCCCCTTCAGGCAGGAATCTGACACTACCCTCCAGATAGAAGCGTTCAAGCAATCCGGACTTCCTCTAATTACAGTAGAGGTTCAACGAACATTGGCTGATGTAAACTCACTCCCTTAAAGACAGTGGCCATTTGGCAGTGGCGGCTCCCCTGGCATGGTCGTGAACCATGAACCCAGTAAGGTCAACAAAACCTGCTACGAAGAATCCTACTTCCTCAGCGCCCATGATGTACGAGTGTGAATTAGGATACTAAGTATCCCATCCTGGACCAAGAACACACACAGAACGCTCTTTGAGGATAATACCTACATGATCCTCCGATAGGGCGTTGGATCCGCCTACACGTTAAACACAGCAACTACTCACTCTTTCATACGTTTTGGTTTACCACGTAACCTTATCTAAAGGACCCAACGGGGCGGCCTAGTTGCATATTTCGGAGGATAGCATAAGCCTCACCTCCGCTGGTAGGGGCTGCGGTCGAAGACCACCTACCTCATTGAGAACGTGATGAGGTAACACGTACAGTCATCTCCTTGATCCAATGACACTTGGCAGCCGCTAATTTCGGAGGATAGCCGAAGCCTCACCTCCACCGATAGATTGTTGTCCAGCTTGATGAACAGTCTATGAGGAAGAGTTGCCTGGGGTGCTGGACATTCGAGATAGTAGCTTGTTTCCAAGCCTCACTAGAACCCATCTCCCCCACTGGCACACGGTTGCCACAATGCATACAAACCGGCACTCGGCCAGAGGAAATCTCTCCGCCTTTCTCAGTAGGGCTTCGAACCAGTTATGACGGGGTTCTCCGAACACTGACAGTGGAAATTGTGCGATGGAGTTTGAAACATTGTTATGTTTCCACAACTGTCTTTACGCATCACCTTATGTCATATACACTTGTGAGCCATATGTATGACAAATATCCACTCTCATGAGTAGGTATGGAACCGACCGGTCTCGCACTGCAAAGCGTACAAGGACTCGTACGCATATTTTCACTCCAAAACGCGCATTTTGTCACAGCTATTGCAATTATTCATTGGCTTTATTTATACTTTAATAAATATAATCATGATGTGTACTAGAATATTGCAAGACTTACAACTCATTCTATGTTTGTAATGAGAATCTCCCCATTTTTTATGTCACTTAAAATGTTATTAGTGGTTACTGAGAATATACAAAAGAAAATATAGTCTAAGGGTTGATTCGTGTTTCTTGCATCTTATTAGTAACCAGTGTTCTATACTTTTTGTCAATAAGAAATATATTCATGTAGGCATGTCTACTAACATTTGTACCAATATTAAATATAAACGAGTTTTGACGGAATAGTTTTACTTTTACACTCTTTTTTTCTATGTTGTTATTGTTGTCTTGTTTTTTTCTTTCTTTTGTTAGCATGTCCTTGTGTAAAATGGCAAAGTTATGCTGTATCTGGGAATTTGTTCAATAAATAAATAAATATTTCAGGTACATAAGAATCACTATCTGAAAGGAACGATTGTTATGTACTCGTACAGTTACTATGCTTGTAAATAATTTATTAATATATTTGTAGTAATACGTAGTTGTAGTTTAACAGTAGAAAGCCTAAGAGTGAACAATTTGTTCTTGAGTTTCTTTTGTTTACTATACCATTAATGCTGAACCCAGGTTGTATTTGTTTTGTGACTTTTCATTGTTTGGGTTAAACTATATGCTTGAAGAAAATTGTATTCCTCAAGATTTTGTACAACAAGAACTTTAGAAATGATCCAAAAAATGGATCAAAAGATTGGGATCTTAGCAACGAGTTTAAAGAATGATCCAAAAATTGCATCAAAAGATTGCGATCTTGGCCAAAAATTAGTTTTTGGATCATAGATCACAAAAGATTGGAACGGCTCCTAAATCGGGTTTTCGTATTTTTTACGGAATAAGCACACCATCCTGACTTAACTGATAGTCTGGACTTGGCTACACTATATGTAGTTCTCCAGGTATAAAGCGTACAAGAAAGTGTTTGACTGAATGAATTATATTGAACTTTTTGGATCAGGGGACTGAGTAAATTGTTAGTTTTAGTTTGGCTACACTATATGTAGTTCTCGAGATACCTAGATATAAGGTCTACAAGAAAATTTTTCTCTGAAATATATTGGATCTTTGATCCAAAAAACAACAATTTACCTCGAACGCCAACAATTGGCAATTTGTTCACCATTGCGAAGATTTCATTTAGTGTTCTAAGAAGTAACTTTTACCTAAATTTTTATAACATATTGAAGTTCTTCTTGTAATGCGGTAACTATCTACCTTCGTAATAATAATAATAATAATAATAATAATAATAATAATAATAATAATAATAATAATAATAATAATAATAATAATAATAATAATATGTGCATAGGCAAAGATTAATATTCATTACTACTTAAAATTTGATTATTATGTATAATACTGAACGCCGAAGGTATCTAATCCTTTCTTACACCATTTAATCGTCTTCATTGCAGAGCCCACTATTTTAGTTCTATTCTTACGCTCATAAAGACCATAACATTCTCGTTGGCCATTGTTTATATCGTATATTTCCTTTCTAACGATAAAATCCTTGCAAAATTCAAAAGTAAGCGAAGAGTCTGAAATGGTGAGATAAATTTTGGAAATATGGAAAATGAAGACATATTAGTGAAGCTTTTTACTGCAATGAGAATTGAAGTGAGAATCGTAAAAGCTTTTCAGGTGTAAATGACAAGAGAGTGAAATCAAACGTCGGACATGAACACTTACCGGAAGTGGGAAAAATGTATACAGTAGCACAAAAATCATAGAGTGTTAGATATTTTGGTATCGCTTGCCTGATCGAAAGATATATCACCAAAGGTAAGCGCTCTGCCTGAACACTGTGATTCTACAAGCGTAGTAATGCTTGTACGCATTTGTAATAAGGTTGAAATTATGAATGAAAGAGCGTTTATTCAAAAATTGACTGAGGACAAACTTATTGATTATGCCACAAAAAAAACCACTAAGAACGCACCCTGTGTGCTATCATAGGATAATAATTCTTAAACCTCAAACTGAATTAGATGCAAAGTGATGTGAAAAGAAAACAAAATGTTTCAATGTGTGTGGAAATTTGGTTTACAGTCTTGGGATGAAGAAGAAAGCGTATGTAACCTTTACAGAAATTTAGTTAAAGATAAGTACAAACTTTATAAAATTATATCTTTCCCTCATGCCCAGAACAGCCTTGTCGCCCTGGTTATGACACAGCGTTGCCTAATGATGAGAGAGATATACAATAGGAATCAAAGAATCCAATGACCTGTCCTACAATGATAAGTTCATACAATGCCATTGAGAACAAATCGTCCATCCGTGGGCGTTTAGAGTTGTTAAAAATCTTGTGCGTTCTAATGTTAAACATTTTGCTTAAGGGGACACACTACTAAATCTTTTTCAAAAGCTAACAATTTCTCTTTTGCCAGTTTTCCGTAAGTGAAAAGAGATAATGAAATGTAACTCACCTCAGTAATAGATAATATTATTATATACCCGAAAATACGAATCGGAAGAATTTTCAGTGTTGCCATCCACAGAAATTACAGCGTGACCAGAATTTGAATTACCCAAAAATCTAGGTTATGGCAGCGACTAGAAAAATGAACTGAACGGTAATTGATGACTTATCGTGCTCTCTGTGTTCCTTGTTAATTATTTTTTAAATAATATTTGTGTTTTAATTCTACAGTTTATAAAAATTTATTTACTTTGTGCTCTTTATTACAAAATAAATACAAATATTATTAAAAAGTAGTTAACAAAGAACACAGACAGCATAATAAGACATCAATTGCAGTTGAGTTCACTTTTCTAGTCGCTGCCATAATCTAGATTTTTGGGTAATTCAAATTCTGATCACACTGTAATTTCTATGGATGGCAATACTGAAAATTCTTTCTATTTGAATTTTCCGGTGTAGAATAACATTATCTATCACTGAAGTAAGTTACATTTCACTATCTCTTTTCAAAACTGGCAAAAAGTATTATGAAAAACTGGCAAAAGAAAAAATTGTTAGCTTTTGAAAAATATTTAGTAGTCTGCCCCCTTATCTACTAGAAGAAAGAAGATACAGAAAATGCAACAGAATGCATTTTCTCAGTAAAATGACACAAGGTGTGGAAATGAAATAGCATTTTAATCATTCGTAAACTAAGGATTACATGTCAGTCAATTAGAATAGAATAATGGATGACTAAGAGGAGATGGTGCCACTTCTTGCAGTATTACATAAATAATGCATATATGAAATCAAATACCTATGTCCTTTGGCATATGAGGTTGTTTTTCTAACCACTCTCTGATGTGTTCAATGTCATCTTTCACTCTATCTGGATCTTCACCATGCTCTTTCAGAAGAAATGCTCTTCTCTCTGCAGTTAATGGTTCAAAATACATGATCCTGAAAAGAACGATAAAATATATATACAGCATAACTCAGTTAGCCTTATTATAGATATAAGGATCCTAAAATATCTGGATAGATATCAGGAGAAAAAATTACATTAGAAACATAGAAAATGCAGTAGAGTAAATTGGTTTTATGGCTTCGACAACTACTTACCTTGATAAAGTTTATTATTATTATTATTATTATTATTATTATTATTATTATTATTATTATTATTATTATTATTATTATTATTATTATTATTATTATTATTATTATCGTTTCTCGTCCTTTAATCACGTCATCATTTATCTTCATCAAGGATTTTCCTATTTTTTACTCTGGTATATTTTCAATTGTGAGCAGCTTCCTTTTCCTGCACGTGGTGGGGCTGGTAACACTAATAGCAGTCAGTCTTTCAATCTGATGAATGTTTGTGTGTTGCAGAAGGGATCTCTGGTGGTTAAGTAGAGACAATTATACATTTTCTATTCTTTATATTCCTCACTTGGTAGATTGTGTGATGCCAAAAAACGATATGAAATCTGACTTTTACGTCCTACGCTTACGCCGGCTAGACTAAAAGAGACGGTAATGATGAGGAATAAATGAAATGGTAGAATGAAGAAATTGGGAGGAAACGAGAGAATTCCGAGGAAACACACGCACACGATGTTTATCCACCACAATGTTCAATTGGCGGGAGAGGGGTTTGAACCCGTGACCTTAGGCAGAGGTAAACACTCTACCACTGAGCCACCGCGGCCCCCGATTGTGTGATGAGGTCTTCTATTTTAGATAATAATGCACGTCGAGGAGTAAACTTTGGGTTCCTAGTTTTTTGTTGATTTTAGTTCTCATGATAAGGCCAGGAGTGTGAAGAATTGTGTTCTGATAGACCTGTCTATCCTATCTATCTATATCTACCTATCTACCTACCTACCTACCTATCTATCTATCTATCTATCTATCTATCTATCTATCTATCTATCTATCTATCTATCTATCTATCTATCTATCTATCTATCTATCTATCTATCTATTTATCTATCTATCTATCTATCTATCTATCTATCTATGCTTTTAGTTAGTTTATTTTAGTTCAAACATACATTATTTTAGTTTCTACTTCAGAGAATTGTCCATTTTGTAACCAACCAATCTATGGAAGTTAAAAATCTATCTAGTGTAACAATTGTTTAATTAATGGCACTTTAGCTGTGTCGAATCTCCTAAAATGGTTAGTTTCTTGCATCTGACTCATATAAAACTATATGAGTTTCTTTATCTAGAAGATACGAGGATAGAAGTACTACATCTTTGAGCGAGGTAACAATTGCGATGTTTTGGATGGATTACCTGGTAAAGATTCTTTGAAAATTTTCGTTAGTAGTAAGTTGAATGATTTGTAAGTTTTTAATGACCTAGTAATTCTGAAAGAAGAAAGTGTTCAATTAAAGTCTTAGAATAACTAACTTATGTATATATATACTTATATATATAACATGTTATAGCAGGAACTATTTGTTGATTCTCATAAGTATTCGAATACTATCAATGTGAAAAATTTAGTGAATTGAGTGTAATGAAAATGTTTGTCCTAATTATAACCAGTAGCGTCATTTCAGATTTGACTTGGGGGGCAACACCCCTTAATATAAGTAAAATTTCGCGTTTTTCACGGACTTGCTACTATTCTATTGATAAAATCTATATAAATCTCAAAACCACGGGGGAATGTCCCTCCCTGCCCCCCTAAATAACACCCCTGATTATAACAATCAAAAATCGTTTTAGTGAATGTATGACAGAAGTAATGAGCAACGGATTCTACTTACATTAGTTCAAGAAACCAAAAGGTGAATGGTAAATCGAAAATTAAAAGAAGCAGATACCCCCTCAAAAAATCCTAGTGTTAGTTCAGATGTATATGAATGCGAAAGTAAATTCGTTTCATTCTGTGATGAAGAGAAGGTTAATTTAGTAGCGCGAAGCAGCAAAGTAAGTATTTTCGTAACTTGATTTGATTCCACTGTTAAATTATTTGTTATTGAGAATATTATACACTTTACTAATCATTAGAATTTTATACCTTCGAAAGTTATTTTCTTAAACTATGACATAATGATTATTGGCAATTTTAACGTATTCAAAGTTGGGTGGATTAATACAAACTTTCTTGGTGACACAAATTGTTCCAAATTTAAATCTTAAATTTTATTCATTTAATGGATGATATGAACTTGAATGTAGATTGTGCAGTCTCAAGTCTTGATCTAATCTTCCACAACACATATGGCAAATGTAGTAAAAATAATCTACCCATGATCCTTCCACACCAATATCATTATCCTATTATTATCTCTGTTAAGTGTCCATCTAGTTTACAAGATAATTTGAGAGTTCAATGTTTACTATATCATAAATGTGAATATCTTTTTCATGCATAGAAATTCAAGGAATTGCCTAAACTAATATTTTATTAAATTATTGCCCAAAAGGTAATTATACTATAGTAGATGCTATTAATAATATTACTCCAATATAAGTTAGAACACTGGCTGCCCAGTCTAATACGTGTCCAGATCAATCGAGAGTATTGTATGTCTGAAAGGCCAAAATAGTTATATTCAGCAAAGGTGAGGATAAAGATCTCAATGATCCGAAATCATAAGGTTATATCGCTGCTAAATATAAAGGAAATGTTGTTATTCCTGGGAGTAGCTCTGCATCACCATAAAACTGGACTAGTATTTCAACCCTATTGCTTCCGTCCAAGGACGTCAATTAAAGACGTAATAAATCACGCGTGAATGACAAACAGGAATGTAGAAACCAAGTAAGCTATCGGCATATTTGTGAACATGTTTGGGGAATCCAACAATATCTTGTGGCCTTCTCTCTTTGGGAAGCAAAGAAAGATGTGCTGCCGAAGAATTTCTATGATACATTCTTAGATTATTGCAGGATCAGGAGGATATTCTTTCTGAGAGGAAATGTTGACACTACAGATCCCAGGGATCCGTTTGAAGATCAATCTTGGATGTGGAAATACAACCACTCCTGACGCAACTACTAAATTTGCCTGAGATAATTGACATGCGAATGACTTGATCATACCCAGGGAAGACGATTCACGCACAGAACAAGAGGCAAGGAGTAATACCACTTGGAAATGGACAATTCAATTTAATCTTGCAGAAATAAAAATATACAACGAAAGTCTGCTATTCTCAGTGATTGCCTGTGTGTCGAGTACATAGGAACACATGCTCGACTAATGTCTTGACAACATAATGAACGATCCACATTGGTAAGATTAAGTGGTACGTACAGAGCGACCTCAAAGAAGCACTATGCATATCAATGAGAGTTGTGCAAGTCCCCTGAAGAAAGTAGAAAGAGCAGCGAACTACTGGATGAGGAACCGCAATCAGGAGAAAACAGTTGACCTATTATGTTAACTCTAACTCTCAAAGACAGAAGTTAGAACCAGGATATTAAACAGGCGACAGTAGAAAAGGTCAAACAACTCAATAAGCGTTACCGGATGTAGGCGAAAGACTACTCCTGAAACATGTCATTCACAATAAGGGCCTTTCACGCTTTGTAACTGGACATGATCCGTACAATGCCAAAATGAGCTGGCTACGTTTGCCTGAAGCGCCACAATATAAATGTGGGTAAACCCTAGTAATGCATGAAGACACTTCTACGATTATGCACTCGCGCAGCAGCTAGGTCCTGCTGAACAAGAAAGATTATGAAACTTTACTGCTGAGTAACTCTCTCCGAGTGTAAGTAAGTTTGCTAAAGCAGTATCGAACTTTTACAAATAGAGACAATCTAATAACTTGCGGCAAAGATGACGAATACTTCCACCAGAAACTGAAAGGCAGGGAAATTAATGACGTCTGCAGTAAGAGCGAAAATGCATTACATGATATAACTAGTACATATCAATCACCATGAGCTCCTAACAGAGTGACTTAGGTTGCTAGAACACGAGAAAAATGACAGAGTGTTAACACCCAGCACGATTTCTTCAAGAAGATTTCTTCAAGTCTTCTTTCCTCCCAACCTTGTCATGTAACGAAGGGACAGCGGACTCACAAATGGACGACGCCCGACTTTGGGTCTGGGAGATATATTTTAAAGTAGACGTGATACCTCAGCACTTAATAGAAAATGTCTTGTACTGCATAACTAGCCTTCTAGCGAAGCTCCTTCCAAATTTCTATGATTTAAAAGCAGACAGTAACCACAGTTCATTGACTCTGGTAATATACGGTATACATCTACCGTGATACTAGGAAGTCCCAATTGCCGAGCCGATCCTACCGGGGGAGAAAGATTGGTCTACTGCGCTAGGAGTGGCTGAACGTTGAGACTGGGGAAATCTCAGGAATCTGGGTAACGGTTTCCGATCCAAATGAAAAAGAGGAATATCTGCGAGTATAGAGATCACTTTCAGACTCAAATGTTGACCTGTTACGTAGCATTGAATCTGGGATGAGATACAAGATTATCTGGACGTGTTTGTGCTAGATATGCACGAAAAGCAGTTGCTATTGAAAGATAGATACAGCAAAGGTTTTATTCAAGTAACCTCGCGTTCACCAGAATTTCCTGGGCTGGGTTGGACTTTGACAGTGATTCGGTGGGTCTAGGTCAAAACCCCACAGCCAAAACCCCACACTCAAGAAATGTCAAAACGCCCACACGATCGGTCATAACTCCCACACAAATGGACAAAACAGCCACACATAGCAACGGTCATAATCCCCACATAAATGGACAAAACTACCACACAAATGGTCAGAACTCCCACATGCAGAAATTGTCACAACTGTCACACAAATGGATAAAACCCCCACACAATCGGACAAATCCCCCACACTCTGAAATGATTGTGATTGCACGTTTTTGTTGCGGAACTTTATGACGCCCACTGTAGTGTTTCTGTCATTAGGAAACAGTGCAACAAGAATAGTTGCAACATCAGTTTAAGTGGAATAAAAAATGTTATTAAAAAGTACAAGGGCAAGACATGCAACCAGGATCACTTCAGAGTGTGGGAGATTTGTCCGATTGTGTGGGGGTTTTGTCCATTTGTGTGGGGTTTTGTCCATTTATGTGGGGATTGTGACCGTTGCTATTTGTGGGAGTTTTGTTCGTTTGTGTGGGAGTTATGACGGTTGGAGGTTACGACCGATTACCAGTTGGGGGTTTTGGCTGTGGAAGTTATGAACGATTGTGTGGGCGTTTTGACATTTCTTGAGTGTGGGAGTTTTGGCTGTGGGGGTTATGACCGTTCGTGTATTTGAGAGATTTGTCCATTTGTGTGGGGGTTATGACCATTTGTGCTGGCTTTTTGACATTTCTTGACTGTGGGGGTGTTGCCTGTTTGAGTTTTGACCTGTTCCCGATTCGATTCGGTAGCTGGTTTTTGCACTGATGGGAAGTAGGCTTGCATTACGACGCTCGGGCACCATGAATGTAGATCATGGTAGACCTTGGCTCGGAAGTAAGGCCGCCTTGACCAGTAGTTAACTTGTAGGCACTAGACTTCGGTCTGGCTGCGTACTGGCGTAACCCGTTCCCCCTAGCAATAGATCATCACAAGTTTATATGTTCAACGGTCGAAGGACAACTTCAGATGGTGCCTACATTGCACCAGTTTCTGCATGAGAACTAGAGCTGCCTAATGATGTGGAAATACAAATTGGATTTTTAAAGCTACCACTCTATTACATTGGCCGCAGCATGTCACTGCGACATATGAAATTAGTGGTTGTAGACCTCCATTTCCAATAATTTTTAAAATAAATAATAAATATACGAGAAGGTATTCTTGTATATTTAGTTAGTTTACATAACAAGATATTTCATGCACATAATAAATTTAAAAAAATACTCAATTATCAGATGATTATAACGCTTTCGTATATATAATCTAAATTCTAAGAAGAAAGTTTTTCTCAAAACAACTACATATTTGAGTAAAATTGAAAAATATCTTTAAAAATAACCCTGAAAAGTTTTTGAGAGTTTAATAAAATAGTTTCTATATTAAAAAAGTAAAAAAGGCAGTGTTGGTGGATTTGGACCTCTGTATACTTAAGTATTTTGCCTGTTTGCAGGTCCTGGGACAAACCGGTTTTTAATTTTTACTTAGGTTCGCGCTGGAAACGTTTTTCAACGTTTCTCTATCATCAGTTTCCTCTTTTAGCTACTTATATTATAATCGATTTTTCAAATCATCGAACAGTTTTATTCTTCTTTTTCCTACTACTCGCTTTTTGCCAGTCTTTCCCTCTATGGTGGTGTATACAAGACTCTTTTTCGTAAGGTGTGTACAATCCATTTCGCCTTCCTACAAAGAATGCTGGCTAAAAGAGTCATCTTCTTTCCTACCTGTTTTAGAACATCTTCGTTTTTACTCTCTTCATTTCATTTTCCCAATCTCCCTCCAACACCACATTTCAAAGTTCTCTGAATATTTATTCTATAACTTCCCTATCTCCAAGTCTCTCAACCATACAGTCCACTGCTTCGTATATGGGCCTTGACCAATTTTTCCCTATTCCTATACTTATTCTGCTAATTCAGAGTTATTTTTTCACGTTTAATGCCTCTTTGGGTACAGCAATTCTTGACCTCATCTCTTTGATGCAGTAAGCGTCTCTAATCAAAATACTTAAGATATTTGGAATGGTATATATCTTCAAATTCTTTTTTTTTATCCTTAAGTGCGCGTTTACAGGGGATATTCTCATGACTTTCGATTTTTTGATATTGACTCTCGTTCAATATTGTTTACCATTGTCAAGTATTTTGTCCGTCATATGATGCAATCCTTATCCGGTTCTAGATATAATATGAGTATCATCTCCTTGCCTGTCCTATTGCAGATCTGCACTCCAATCTTAAAATCTCTAATTCACATTAATGCTACCTTAATTAAACATCCTCTGCAAATACTGAAAGATTGAAATGAAATTCTACATCCATGTTCGACTTCTCTTTCAATCTCTACACTAATGGATTCTCCTTGATTAAGCTAAATTTTATTCGTTGTGCTATGATCAGGATAAGAATGATCGATCGGTGTCTTCAGTTGACCCCGACTTGTTTAAGAATTTTTTAGAAACTTGGTCCAATTGGCCTGTTTAAATCTTTTCACCAGTTGATGAAGCAGAAGCACAACTCAAATTTTACCTCAGGCACTCTTTCTGATGTAATTCTCATCAACCCAATAGCATTTCTAATGCCTTTATCTTTCCGAAATCCAAATTGATCTTCCTGCAAGATCTCTTCTATGTTACTTTCCAGTCACCAATTAAGAATGCGCGCAATAATCTATCCAGTTTAGGAAATGAGGTTAACGGTTGTTGGATAAGTGCACTTCTTTGATTACTTTTTCTTGGGTAATGGAACCATTGTAACATCAAGAAAATTATTTGGTCATTCTACACTCGAGGAGATCTTGTTAATAAGTGACGTTAGTACTTTCATTTCATTGTATACTAATTCCTGGACGAAATGCTGAATTGCCATCGTCTCCAGTGGCTTTGTTCCTTCGCATGTATGTGATGGCTTGTACTATACTTTTCAATATAATAATTGTTTTCTCTTAGTCAACCCACCTCTTCGTCTGCTTCGACCACGATCTCTTTGGTCCGATTCCTCTGGTCAAACAGATCGTTTATGTGTTCCTCCCATGTAATAGTGATTCTTTGATGACTAGTCATTACATGAGTGCATATGTGTATTTATGTGTTATGTATAAGGTAGATTTAAGATAAATACTTGTGATTTTAGTATTTATGTGTGTCTAACGCAGTTATGTGAAGTGAACATTCATATGCTGTTGTGAAATATCACTTGACAATATGTTCACAATGATTAAATAATTTTATTATTTAATTTTTCCATTTATTTAAATTTTTACTTACAGGAAAATCTCAGAATAGAGAATTTCTCTGTATGTATTTAATTGTTTCATACGATTATTCGAAGAAAGTAATTCGAACATGTAAAATTGCTATGAAATCTTGTATGTAATAAATATCTTAAAACTTTTGGTGAACTTAAAATGTATGGTTTTAAAATTGTAAATATTTCAGACTGTTCAATACTGAAATTTTCAAGCTTTTTAAGATTTGTCAAATATTCGTTGTGTTACTGCTAAATTGTGTAACATAACTATTTTGTCTAAGAATAAAATATCGGAGTTTATTTAAACATTTATTCCATAATAACCAAAAATTTGGGGTAAAAGATGTATCAAAAAATTAAAAAAATATTATATTTTATTCCAGAATTTTAGCACAAATAATAAAGTAATCATAAATGAAGAAAGTTGATTTTGTGCAGCTAACTTGAGGCTGTAACTAGACGGTTACAATTGTCTGAAATTTTTATATTTTGTTTATTTTCATCGCTATTACAAGTCGAAATCAAGAAATCATTATATATAAACTTTTAAAGTACGCCCTATTCATTCATACACACAAAATTATTTTTTGTTAGTTATATTGAAAAAGAATGTTGGGAATGAAATGAGAATTTGTTCCTATTTTCTTTCTATCTCTGTTGCTAAACGAAAATATAGGCGCCTCTCTTTTGCAAAGGAACATTATTTCCGATTGGCAGAATCTCTGCCAATCTAGTTTGGTAAAAACCTTTCATCTTACCCCTCACCCTTCAGCATATACCTATATCTTAGCAAAACTGAATAGATCCGGTTTTAATTAATTTTATTCGATTTTCAGTTGCTAGTCGGCTGTAGCTACCTCTCTTTATGGCTACGATCCGATGAGGTATGTTGTTGACAGACAACTGTGTTGAGAACGATTACAAAATAAAAGGTAACGTTCATTTGTGAGAATTAAGGAAAGAGTGACGATCTATAGTAGTGAAACGAGGGAAGTAACTGTTAAAATTACAAAATTCGAAACAGGAGCTATAATTTTTCCCTTTGAAATTATCAATTGTAATCGGACCACCATATTAGTTCAGAAAGGGAAGCTTAAGTGGCTAGTGATACAAGTTGACAGTGTTTAGTACTATAATATTAAAGCGACAACGGAGATTTCTTAGCAAGTAGTGATTTTTTTTTAAAAAAAAATTCAAAGTTTTATCAGAAAAATAAATTATCCAATTTAACGTAGCCGGCATTAGGGGTAAACCTTCATGTAGTTAATTATTAGTTTGTGTGTGTTATTTAGGATTTTTGCGATAGAGAGTATTTTCAGCTTCAGAATTTAACCATTTTCGTTATGTAGCGTTAATTTCTCAACGATCGAGCCTGTACGTCGCGATGGGCTGAAAGAAAATTCGAGTTAGCCTCTGAATTGTTAATTTTCCTCAGGAAGAGCCTGGAGGGTAGAATTTTTCCATTTAGGCAGCAGCGATGTAAATCAAACTCATTTGTCCCCCCTTCCCCATGAAAGCTGACATTACGAAATGAAACTACGATCTTCTACATACATAAATTCTTAGGTTTGTAGATAGATATTTCAATAATGAACGTAAGCTAGTTAAGTTCCCACAAGTTCATATATACGAGTATATTTTAAGTGATATGTATATGTGTAATAAATTGCATGTAACCGTGTGGTGTATGTTCAGTAGTGTGTTTTTCTTGACTTGCTGATACAGAGATAGAAGTGTATTATGATCTGCTTAAAAAAAAAAAAAAAAAAAAAAAAAAAAAAAGAGAGAGAGGTGAAATTTGCGTTTCATCTCCTAATGTGGGAAATTTATTTCGTTTCTTTATTTGTTAAATTGCTTACACAAAACGTTCAAAAAGTCTCTATACACCTGAATCGTGGCAAGTCATGTTTGGAGGCTCATGGGGGACATACCCAACATTTGCTGTGAAAATGTGTGTTAAAATATGTATGTATATGCTACGTCCTGTACATAGTGCTTTTATGCCATAAAATATAATTAATTATGTTTAAAATAATTTTCTTGTTGCTTTGAATATGAGACAATTTAGGTGGTGTATACAGACTTTTTGAACGCTCTGAATATAAGCAATAGTAATATTAATAGATACAAATTCCTAAACCAATACGCCTGGCTATGGTCCATTTAAAGTCAATCTACATGTAATAATTAGAAAGTGCAAGAATAATTTCGAGCGTCATCTATCTAAAATTATCTGTAGGTAGAGGGCGCGTCGTTTTCGTCATTTGTTACAAAAGCTATGTAGCGAACTTAAGGTAAAAGATGATCTTAGAAACACTTCTTTTTTTCATTTTTCACGAATATTTTGTAGTTAACTGCATTACAAGGAATCTATGTAGCTACCAGAACATTAGATTGAGTTATTTTGTAAGTTTTATTGGGTTGAATGTTTTAGTTTGCTTAAAAATCGAAATTTTAAACTTTCGGTTTTGCGTTAACTAGGTGATGCTAGTTCTGTAGGGTAAACAAAGGGCTATATCGAACCCTTGTGAACCTGGCCCGCCCACCTCTCAGTAGAAACGATTTCCGCATATCAACAAAAAGTACTTCCTTTGTACCGGTTTGTATCGCAAATATTTTTGTTTGTACTGTACTGTAGTATGAGAAATTGAGAAAACTAAGTGGGGGGCTAAGTTCTCACAGCCCTCCCCCAAAATGTACTAGGATAGATTTAATTGGCTCATTTGAAAGACTTTTGTTTGTATCGGAATATACCGTAATTTGCTTTGTTTGTACTGTCTTGGATTATGAAAAATTAACGAAACAAAATGGCCAGGTCAAGCAGGCCCTCAAATCAGGCCTTAATACACCGGGCACACATGACTTTTGTATGTCACATGAAAGTACTTGGGTAGTACCGGGTTGTAAAGACACTCACAAAAGTATATCTCCCCTACGCGCTCTAATTTCATTAGTTGGGGTTCAGGTAATTTGCAGTTGAGAGAACGCCTAGACAGGTGCAACTCAACATACACGTAACTTTTTTCAGCACTGACAGCAGTTGGTAGCTCTGACTCAAGTCTTTATGCAAGTAAAATTGTGAGTAGATGACGCACGCAATTTGATCAATCTCTCTGGTTCAGAGTCTGTTGTCTAATGAACATCATATATTAATCCCAATATTGCTGTGAATGTAATGTATTATTTCATTATATACTGTAATTCAAAGAAATAAAAACAGTGATAACACATGAATCAGAAAATGCTTGAAAGTAGACGAAAATATCAAATCTAGAACAACTGCTGGAAATAAGTTAATAAATGGTTGCCTCAATTGAGAAACCTTATCCAATTCTCCTCATTCCAACATCTTTTCCTTTCTGGAGGAGAGAAGATCTTTCTTGTTACTCTGAGTATGCATTGAAATGGAAATTGAAACAGGAACACTTATAAAAGTTTCAGCCTGGCCGGGATTCGAACCCGGGTGTACCGAATAAAAGTTGAATGTGCTAACCACTCACTTACCGCGCTACTTAACATTACAACAAAACTAATACCTAGTTAAAATCGTTTCATGGAAAAATACAAACAAGATACTCAAATATACAAAATTAAACAAATATAAACAAAATATAGATAAAAATATAAATAAGAAAATATAAGCAAATTGTGGGAGTTTCTTAATGACTTACTCGAGATATTCTTGTTTAACTCAAGAACAAGTTATATAGACGTTGCTCAATGAGGAAAATTTCACGAAATGTTCTTCAAGTTGAGCCTACGTCATCGGCAGAGCCGTAACTTACGGGACGAGAGGAGGCCTACTGCCCACAAGAGAAGCTCCTCGCCGTTCGAGGAGGCCCATTTTGAGACAAAATTTTCTTACTCCATATACAATAGAAACATGAAATAAGAAATGAAGCATCAAATAGGGTCGCTACATTACATAAACAGAACAGCACACAAAAGATAAATAGAACAAAAGTGAGTCGTGGACCCATTTCAGTAATATTTATTCGTATGACTTTGAGATTTATCAATATTGCCCCTTTAATAAATTTGTCATGTATGGATTGGGCCCAGGGAGTAACAAACGGAACTGCAGATCTTGCTGTGAGGGAGGGCAAACAGGCTCCGGGGGCCCATAGAGATTAAGAGAAAATAGGAGAAAGGGGGCCGAATAATTAGAAATCAACTTTTTCTAGGGGGCCCAAATAAGCTTATTAATGCTTTAACCCCCAGAAAAAATCTAAGTTATGGCGCTCGTCATCGGTTGGAGAGATGGTCCCGATTTACATCACATTTCGTCTTTAACATAGCTTCTAGTTTCCAAAGAAGAAAAGACTACAGAAATTATTTTCACATTCTTTGAATTGTAATAACACGTGTAGAAATAGACAGTTCTATGTTTATGTTCCATAACTACTAGTTTATTTTGTTATATTCATATGAGGAGTTTGTGGCAAATTGAACCGGTGGCACTAGGCGAGTGATCCCGGGCGTTCGGCTTCTGATCATGAGGCGCAATCCACTAGGGGTTCGAAATTCGTCTGAAGAGCAAAGTCCTAATTTTAATTGTTCTCAAAATTTCTGTGTTCGTGTTCCTGTAGTGTGTGGAATACGTCGAAAGGACATGAGTGCCAGTGGCGAACAATACTCCGGATAGGGCGATTTGTTTTTTAAAAAATGTGAAAGCACGAAGCTCCCATTGCAGCTACTTGGGTTCAAATCCTGTCGTGGTAATTAGTAATTTTCTGAATGGGAATAAATGTTTATGTAATTGGTATAGTAATTATGTTTATACCTTTATTATTATTATTATTTTATTATTATTATTATTATTATTATTATTATATTATTATTATTATTACCACAATGGAAAGAAAAAGTAGCATAGTCGAAGGTATTCATAGGAACAAAAAAGATATACAGTATGTCAGATGTTTCTTAGGTTTACACATGAACGCAGTAATATTATTACGTTTATGAATTTACAGATAGAATTATCATTTTATGGCAACAAGAAATGCAATATAAATATTTGTTAGCTTATAACAGTAATGCATTTTGTTTCGTCCTTCTTCTAAGTGGAACTGTGAGGTGACATCTTAAATTGGATCATTTTCGTGACGAGCGTTGTAAGTTCGATCACTATTAGGAATTTGTGCACAGCTAGGAACAGTTCCTTGGAACTCATTTTTGGCCCATACTACAGCAGTAAGAACGTGTTTAGCCCTTATGTATTCATCAATTCTTGTCCAAACACGTTACGGAGGTTGATACGGATGACGTAATTTTGTTTTATTGGCATTTCAGCTGTAAAGGAAGTTGTCTCAACTCTTAGACCAAGAGAAATTGAATATTTTTCATGTTAGTATACATGAGAAGTATCAGTTCTGTAGATTATAAACATTTCCTGAATTGCCAGAGCCGGAATCGAACTCGAGTCCCCAACATTATGAAACTAACGCTTAAGCCACTACTCTAAGACATCACTATTCTGCGAGAAGGAAAAATGCAGATGCAGTGAATTCAGTAATTACACACTTTTGCGATTCCAGTGTAATAATGCTGAAACTTCCTGATTTCAGTCATGATAAACTAGTAAAGTATTATGCAGAAAGAATAGTCCAGAGAATTCAACTTTAAACTGACATCTCATATGTATGGACGCGCTGCCGTATGCTCTCGCCTCAGGCCCTGATTTTTAACGGCACGGCATTGGACATATCTTATATTGATTGGAGTCTGGTGTTTCAGGGCACTGAATTATTTTTTAAAATTTAGTTAATTTAACGAACCTTCCTCAGTACTTTGTTTCCTACTTTGACGGGTTTTACTAACTTTTACAGTTTTCCACTAACTCTTTAAGAACACTGACAAAAACACAGAAACATGGAGGATAGTAAAAATCAGAAACACTATTCGCGCGTTCTTCCCTTGCCTGAAGTACAACAATAAAATATGGTGAACATTCAATTTTTGGTGTTCCATTTTCTGTGTGGTGTAAAATCCAGAGTTGAAGTGGGTCATTGGGTCAAATTGATCGGGTTTTCTGAGTGGACAACAGCATGTGACCCACTGCGAACATCATCCACCGTGACCCACCGCGACGTACCGCTCATTGTGACCCACAAGTCACTATGGCGCGCTCTGATCCACCGACCCTCTGCTCACTGCATTGTAGACAGCATCTACTGACGCGACAAATGCCAACGAAACACAAAATTACTCCCCCAAGATATGTTAAATCGCTTATATGTGTGACTTGTTTACATTAAGGTGAGTCCAAAAATCAGTAAAACCAAGTAACAAAAAAGGACTCGAACCACCAACTTTAGGATAACTGGGCGGGTGTTCTTCCGACTTCGCCAAAAAGGCAATGAAGGAAACGTCGCTTGTAAGGGATAAATTGTTGAGATCTTTTTAATTTAGTCAATCAGAGTGCTCTTTTAACTGTATATATGAGACAATAACTGTTTGGGATAAGAGAATATGCGTTCGCCATGTAATTTTATAACAAAATGACGCTTGTCTATTTACTTTATTTCATAGTTCTCCCATACTCACTTTCTAATGATCAACGACAGTTACCATCTAAATTCATACAATTATCGCACTCAAGATTTTTCACTTCATGATGCTGAGGCAGACGTTATTCTTAACCCACGGAGCTCACTTTAGGAACAATTCGTCAGGAAAAAATAATATATAATAATAACTGCATGTACATGACTGGCAATAGTTCGTGTTGGTTCCTTAAAATAAAATGAAGTGAAAGATCGTTAGTTTTCCTTCCGATTGTGAGGAGGAGAGAATGGACGACTAGCTTATGGCCACTTCTCCTGTGTTGATATTTTGTTTTGATTTTGCTAGTGTCTATGCATCACTCGACTGCAGTGAACAGAGAAGGATCTCAATGAAATACTGAGTTCAAGGGAGTCGGTCAAAGATGGTCGTTTCAAAATCCAGAGTTTTATTTTGGTTTAGTCTGGCTGTTGAAGAGTTGAAGAGCAAGTCGGAAAGTTTTTTTTCAATTCTCCGCGACAAATCGAACTAGCGCGGACCAAAACGTAGTCCTCGCTGCTACGCGGCGGTAACTTCAACACCCCGAAGCGAGATATCTGTTACGACTCGACGAAACCCTGCCGGCAGTGGGACACTAGCGCAATCCTTCGACTCGTCTCTATATTGACGATTGACGTTTACCCCCAAGTGGCCCACTAGATGTTGGTGTCGTTTACGGCATGGGGTAGGTTAATGTTTCATATAGCCTCGCTGCTGTAAGGGACGTTAAACTCAAATTCAACTCAACAAAAATACAGTGCTTTGCATCATATATCCATATATGCTTACCATGCGCTTTATAATAATTGCTAAAGCTTGTTTATTATATGGAGCGCTTAGATCACAGGGTAATCAACCCATAAAATTGTGAGAAAAATAGACATAAACTTTGTAAAGTAAGCTACTGTATGTTGGTCTATGTACCTTGATGTGGGACTTTCAAATTTCATCCGTTTTTCCACTGAAAATTATCGATAATTCAAAAAGGAAATAATTAAGCTCGATAATTTAATTGAAATTCATCGTAATTTGACGCATGACAAACACTTTACCATTTTATATCATAAAGGTCAGATCTATTGTTATTGTTACAGAGAGGTGCTTGAACGATTGACCGTACAAATCCACACTCCGATTAGTTAGAATTTGACAACCTGGTTTTAATTACAAGTATAAACTCTTTATTCGGTAGAAAAGTGGACGTGGATCATGTGTCAGTGGTGATGACAATGTGTTTTGGTGAGTCAGTGGTTCATGGTGGGTGGTGGGTCGGAGTGGGTCATAGTGGGTAGTGGGTCAGAGTGGGCCAAGTTGGGTGGTTGATCATGGGTCAGAGTGGGTCGCGGTGGGTGGTGGGTCAGGTTTTCATTGATCCACGCCATCTCTGATCAAATCTGTAAAACCAAACCAAACACAGACCAATATTACTACACAAAACGCTCAACATCTTAGCTATTCATGACATAACTATTACATGATCCGAATAACTCTAATATATCCACAAACCATCATTTGTCATATTTTACCGAAATACGTCATGACTTTTCTGAAAACCTGATACTTTAAATGTTTTTAATACGCAAAGTTCAATGATCTCATCACTTATTCACTTATTCTCTTATGATCATGACAAACTTTAGAGTACTTCCCGTAGATATAGAAAGGTGAAATGTAGTATCCAAGCTTGGTGTAGCGTGTAAGTAAACAAAAGAAGAGCAACAGGGTAATATTTCTCTCTTCCAAACACCCTAAAGTAGAGTGTATTGATTATTCAACAAAAAGTTTTGAAATCCAATCAGAAAATTCATAAAATATAAAATATGTAGCCAAGTCTCGACTTTGCAATAATAATAATAATAAGAATAATAATAATAATAATAATAATAATAATAATAATAATAATAATAATAATAATAATAAAGACATAACAGAATTACAAAATGAATTACGTAAACAATACCTTCCAATTAAAAAAGTGATTGCCACGACGCAGGGCCCTAACGTGTGGGTTCAGCTGGAACACTGCCCCCCTAGGGAAGCTCCTCGCCGTTCGAGGGGTTTCCATTTTAAGTCAAAATTGTCTTACTTCATATACGATACGAAAATGAAATTATAAGTGAAGCATCAAACAGGTTCACTATATTACATAAAACAATAATGAGTCATGGGCCCATTTCAGTAAAAAATTGTCTACTATTAGGGGCACTAGAAATAACATATATTCGTATATTACTGTCAGATTTGTCAATATTGTCTCCTTAATTAATTTGTCGTGCATGGAACGGGCCTAGAGGCGTAACTAATGACCCCGCAGACCTTTGTGTGCGGGAGATTCCAAGAATTTCAGATATCCTCCGATCTTATTGGCCGATACAGATAGGACATCAAGAGTCATGACTAGACTTCGGATCGATATGCACTAAAAAACGGCAAAATATGCATGCAAATATGCACTAAAAATCACGAAAATATGCACTGAAAATATAAAAATATGCACTAAGAATTGTAATTATGCACCAATCAAAATCTAAAGTTAAATGAGGAATTTTATTATCTTAGAGAAAAAAGTTCTATTATTTGAACTATATCCTATTTGGTGTATAACTATGATGCATTCATGCTATAATACACAACTATATAGTTTTCGATGTTTTCTGGCAAAAAGCTTGCATTTATCCGTCAAAACATTACTGTACATGAAAAATGTTCGTTCCGTGTCACAGGTCATTTAAGCTACACTATTTCAAAGAAGCAATGTTACTTGCCGACAAATATGAAAATCGTGCGTTGTTGTTCCCAGGAACACTTTATTTACATTCGACAATTTTACGCCAGGATTTTTCGCTTCTATTGACTGTGTGTTTCGAAGAAATGGTTGTCCGATTGGTCTTAGTAGCCTCTGTTTCGTTATCGAATCAAACAGCTTAAATGCACTACAAAGTCCTAATCATCGCTCTTCTAATCTCGTCATGATCTTTGAAATTGAACTGAAATGAGTATTGGTATACGCAAGTCACTTTTAATGTTTTCAGCTCCGCAAGCGTACAAGGCTTCTTGAATACATTTGAGTTCTTCAGGTTCAAACAAACACTCACAGTCAGTATGCGAAATTAAAATATATCAACTTACATATATATATATATATATATATATATATATATATATATGGCCGGATTTAGGGGGTGCAAAGGTGCACGTGTACCTCCCCTTCGTTGTAAATATATACTACTTAAAGTAAGAAGCTATCAGTGAGTTTTGCAAAATCAATAGTTTAAGTCAATTTTCTGAAGATTGAAAGAAAAGAATTCATCGAGAGCAGGCACACAGCATTTCCAAAGGAATTCTTCATTCGCATCACAGATGCCTAAACGCATTTAAAAAACTCAAGTTTAATTCAAATGTACTGGTAGTTGTTGGTGCACCCCCTCAGAGAATCCTGGATCCGACCCTATATATATATTAATTTACAAATATAAAAGAATGCACCAAGTATTTGTAAATAAAGAATGAATATACTCAGAGAAATAAATAAACATTTCTGGCATAAGAATATAATAAAACCTGCCTACCGAAATTGAGAAGGACTCGCAAAACTTTCCTTTAAAGGTTTTAAATTTAACGAAGATAGATCTATGCTAGAAAAATGAATAAGGTATATACATATAATGGACAAAGTGAGATAAAATGTTGTACATAGGCTTACCGTATTCAATTGCAGTATTTATGCTACGAATTAATACGCATAAAACATAGTACACACACAAAAAAAGTTCACGTACGGTTTCAAAGGCCAAGACAAAAAGTAGATGCTATGTCCTTTTCAGCGCTCTTCCCTTTATTGTTGGCTCTTTTTTGAACTATTGTGTATATTATAGTAGATGTCCCCGCGTATAGAAGGCCGAGTCATCAAAAAATTATCTTGTTTTCCTAGAATTCGGTGTCATTTCCTGGAATTGGGAGGCAAGTTTCGACAAGCCTTTGGTTGCTATGTTCATAGCCTTTTACGGGTAGTACAGAAGCGCGTGGGAAAATTTTGGTTTATTTGAACCCCCGTTACCCCCTACTCCTCTTTAGTTGCTATGTTCATAGCCTTTTACGGTTACCACAGAAGCCCGTGGGAAAATGTTGATTTGCTGTTGCTATGCTCATAGTCTTGGACGCCTGCTAGATGTAGAAAACAAGATAAAACATGAATTTTCGTGTTCTTGTCGTTTATTGGTTAATAATTTGAATCCCCAAACCCCTCACCCCTCCTGCGAAGAGCGTAAGCGGAACGTATGTGCTTGTGTAGATCATTCTGTTAGCAGCTGTTGCAAAGGAAGAAACGTCAAAAATTTTAAAGATGTCATCGTCAATGAGTTTATTAGATAAGCTTAATAAGCCATCAATGGTACCCTTTACAAAAATGCGAGATTTGGAGATTGGAGTACCATTTCGTATTGTAAACTGTGAGATAATTACAACGGTATATGGTAGGAAGGCCTGTGTGACATTTGAAGGAGGTGAAAAAGTGATTTTACCTGGACGTTGTACTGAAAAATTGGAAGCAGATAATGGTGCATTATTAACGTATTTACAAAGTGGGAATGTCTGTTTAATATATAAAGGAATGAAGATTAATGTATCTGGACGTAACATGCACGATCTTGAATTTACTGAACTGGTTTACTCATCGTAAGTGTATGGTGACATGTACAAACAAGATGAAACATGAATTTTCCTCTTCGCCCCTCCTCTTCATGCATGCGCAGTCATCTGTATGCATAGTGTCGTTATTCTGTGCTGACCAGCGACTGAAGTAACATGTCTTTGAGTGCTTGTGCATCAACTATGGATACCAAGAAAGAGTACTTGTTAAATGTTGAATATGGACTTAATTCAATGAAAACCAAATTAATTTGCATTGGTCTGGATAGTGATACATTTGAACCAGTGATTCGTGTTGGCAAAGGACTTGTGTTTGGAGTGGAGTTAAATTTGGCAGAGTGGGAGAAACTTGTACATTTAACCCCATTTGTTACGGACTATTTAAATTCTCAAGTGGAAATTACATTTATAAAATCTCTTGGTCGAAAAAACGAACTGGTGGTACGAAAACTAATGGGTGAAAAATTAGTGATGTTAGAGAAGAAAGGAACACTTCATGCTCCTCGAAACACTGTGTACTTATCTTCAAGTGATTGGCTTTATTTCTTGGAAATATTACCGTGTATTGAACATGCTGTGAAAAACAGTAAAGTTTGTAGTGTTGTGCTACGTGAATATTTTGACTTGTGTACAGATACTATTCGTAATCATGTACAATTACAGTGTCTTACATGCAGAGGACTTGCCGGAATCCATACCTGTGTAGATGAACAGAGTATTATTAATGGTATGAACATCAGTTTTCCAAGTGTCTCTCTTGATAAGAACAGTGATGTGAACATTGATGGTGAACGATTAAAATTGGAAATGAAAGTATTTTGCAAACAAAAACTCATAGATTCAATAATGGCTGATTTATTTGATAGTGTATCGACACAGCCATGGTGGGGGGAAACCGAAACTCAACCTTCGGAGGGTATCAATGAAGTGAACGACTCTTCATAAAGAAGGAGAAATTGATTTGTTTTTCATGTATACGAAACAACGTAATATCAAATGTAATAAAAATATATATATAGTGGAAAGTGAAATGTTTTATTTGTGTGTGTGTTTTGTGTTCGTTTCATACACCTCAATATGTTAGGATTTTAAAATTTTTTATAAGAAAAAAATCCTAACATATTTTTTCCTCGTATATTATAAGTGATACGTATAATAATAATAATAATAATCATAATGAATTCAAATTCTTGAAATGAATGTTAAAATAAAAATTAGTATTTGAAATTATTATTATTATACAACTTTGTCTTAAGTATGATAAGACTTTTTTTAATTTTTAAAAAAGGAACTCAAATAATTAATATTAAAATTTTAAAAAACAAAAGTCCTATCATAATAATAATAATAATATTGAATTCACATACTTGATTTAATTTACGAAAGAATAACTGATTAAGTATTTGAATTCATTATTATTATTATGTAGTTATATGATTACATCATTGAATTAAAAATCAGTTTTAGAATCTTTTTTTTTAAAATCACTATGAAATTCTTTAATTCAATGACTTAAAAACATGTTTTATGATATGTGTATTTAATTACATAACTGATCATAAAACATATTTATTTATTAGGAAACGGAGAAAATAAGAAATAAAACATTTGTTTTCAAAGAGAAAAAATAATACAAATTGTTTATTGCTGATGAAACTATTTACACAATTAAAACGACGGTAAGTATAGTACATTTTAAAAGAACGTTAGATTTTCTTTCCATTGTTCCTGTGATGATAACTTTACAACTGCCATATACTGTTCACTGATGATACTACTGCTGTTGATGTTGATGATGAAACGTAGATACAAGTCAATCTGAACATTGAAGATGATGTCCATACACACGATGACGATCTTTTACTCTCTGAAATGAAAAAAAATTGAAAAAACAAACTTAAAATTTATTTTATCTATAATCATGAACAAATAATAATACATACAAACACATTATAATAATAAAGAAGAAGAAGAAATGGCTACCTGCAATAATATGAAAAAAAAAGAAAGTAATCAAAACAAACGAAGAAGAAGAAGAATGAAGACATGATTACCTGTAAAAGTAAATACAGCAAACGACGATCATTTTTTTCTGGAGTTGATGAGAAAGTGTAATGAAATTCATTTAAGGACTTTCCTTTAGCTTTGAAGCATAGGAAAAGATATGAATAATGCCCACATAAGGATGATTTTACACTTTGAATTTGTTTATTATTAAATGTATAAGAAGTGGAATTTCTACGTAGAAATTGAATATGATGCATTACATATGGAGGAAATCCAAATGTATCGAAGTAGTGGGCACGGCCATCAGTATGAATATATACGGAAATCCAGTGTGTGCCAAGTTTGTTCGAGGGATCTGTATTTATGATGATAGCTGCAGGTAGTGGAACATGTGCTGGTAATTCATTGGCTGCATATACGCCAACGAAATGATTGTGAAATAAAGAATTTGTTTGCAAAGCATTCAATAAATCTAGTGTAGAGGACATCATGTATAAAAATGCAGACATGTACATATATGATATGATATTTAAATAACGTACCTTTAAAAATCCATGATGATGTTCCTCTGATGATCCACTTCTAAGAGAGATTGGAATTCTCCATACACAATGCAGGAGATAGGTGCTGGTAGAGGCTTCGTAAAATGAACTTCCAGACGAACACACCCATGACGTATAAGATTCCAATGCTGCACAGCGCTGGCTTCTCCATCTTGAGTAATGTCGAAAACAAAGATAGTGTATCCTTGAGGAAAGTCAAGGCGAGGAATATTGTTGCCATGATTGGAAAAGTGAATGCCTGATCCACAGAATAAGGTATGATATGAGGAAACATAGAGGTTGTTTTCGAAAATTGGTTGTAATGGTTTTGAAGGTACAGGTTTTCCATCAATGTATAGAGAGAAGAAATTGATGTCAAAATGTTTGAAATGAAATGGATTTGAAGTTATTGTTCCTGTATAGGCATCATTTTGTGTAAACGCCACAATCACTCGAGTTGGTAATACTCCCATAAATAAATTATCTATTGTTTTTGATTGAAGATCCTTTGGAATGACGAACGACTTCATTTGCACTCTTGTGAGAGGATATTTGGCTGTTGTTGATTGTAGAAGCTTGTTATGTGCTAGTTTTATTGTAGGACTAACATTAATCTTTTTAATATGTAAAGCAGCGTCTAAAATGTTCACTTTAGCCTCAACAGACGCATCACTAGCGATGAGACAAAAGTTTGGCTTTGCAGGAATTAACTTGAGACGTAATTCTACTCCTTGGATTAAAAATTTATCTTGATTAAAAATATCACAATGAAGATGTCCAAGCATGTCGAATTTTGCACTTTTTTTTGTTAATTCATAACGTTGTTGAAATCCTTTATTACCACTAGATGTTGCATCCATATGTCCAGCAGTATCTTGAAACCAGAATGCACATTGAAGATGAGTATTTTTAGCAGAATCATCATAATTTAACAGTTTTTCAATGTATGATCGATATGGATGATTATGAGATGGAAATGAAATCAGTTTGTTATTTAAATACACTTCCACTTCACTGAACATAGAATTTAAAAAGTCATTAATAGGAGCCACAGCTTTATCACTTTCACCAAATGCCGATCCATCAGGCTTAACGATTTGAGCTTCGATGTAAAGAAGAGTATGTGGTAGATCTATGTATTCATCACTTGTTCCTGGGATGACAAACTCTATAGGAGCATTATCAGCTAGTGAACTGATTGGTTTGTATGTAACGACATGATTATCCAATATACTGGTTTGCGTTGGTTTTGTAGAAAAAATATCTAGTTCACTTTTTACACACTCGCAGGATTGATGATGTAAGAAAGCCATAATGGTGATGATTTAATCAAAGATATCGTGTGATAACTTCCTCTTCTTATAAGACTGATTTTTCTTTGTTTTCTGTGTACGTTTCCTCTTGCCCTTCTTCTTCTTCTTGCGCTTGATGATGTGTAATGGTGAAGGGTTAAAGATGGAATGATGTGTAATTCTTCTTTTCCTTCGTTGATATCCAGATCCTAGCATAGATTTCAGTTTATTTTTTGCTTTGTCTTGCAAGACGGATCTCGCTTCACCCATTCGTTGATGAAAGGATTCGTTAATAGGTTGATTGTCGATGATGACATCAGTAATAACGTTTGCTCCAGATTTTAATAATTCCTTTCCTACTGTTTTAGCTCCTTGTTTTACTAGTGGCATGACAGAACGAAATAATCCTCCAAGGAAACTTCCAATACCATGTCCAACTTGATAAGGGGAGCCAACATAAACGTTTCCAGTTCCAGAAAGAGCTTGTTTTTGATAATATTGTAAATATGGATTATTCATATTTGTCGATGTTGACGCACTGGTCGAAAATGTAGTTTAACGCATACAGTTCCGAAAGTGAATGCCAGTGGAGAGCCTGTACTATCTCTTATATCTATTTTGATGTGTTCAAAATGCATCTTCTCTATAGGCACATAATGTGGAGGATTAAAAATTTCTATAACACTACTTCCAAATGTATGATTCACAGGATTCATATTTATGATACGTAATAATGGTGCTACTGTATCTCCAACAAATACAGATTGAATTATATCACAATACACATACATTGTAGATGGAAGTCCTAAACGTAAATTTGGAATGCTTTGGCCTTGTTGCATATCCTTTAAATCAACGCTTGGATCAAACCCCAACATCGCACTAACACTTGGTGATAATGCAACGTCTACATCTATGTCTTTATGAAGACGTCGTATAAAACAGGTATTACTCTCACGAGTATAAGAAATATGTAAATTTGTGAATCTATTGTACGTATTTATTATCTTTATCAATTCTGATATGTCAGTGTAATAACGTACAGGAATAGTTATAAATTTCCATTCATCACTTTTTGCAGGTTTGTAAAAAATTTTATTATTTTCGTCATTAATATTTAATATTGAATGAGGATAATGAATTTCAACAATAGCCACTTCCCACTTTTCATGGAATTCCATTCTTTGATGAAGTTTCGTAGTGTATGATGTTAAGGTGTTGTCAGGAAAATATTCCATAGAACTATTACTGGGAAGCGTAACGTAAAAATCTCCATCAGGTTCCATTGTACTTCTCGATCTTCTTTACGGATGATGCAGGTATCCAGGAATCGAAAGAAGAAGGATATCCTTTCCAATGAACAAGATATTCTTTTCTGCTGCCTTTTCTTCTTGTACGTATGATTTTATCTATGTAAAATGTCTTTGATAACGTCACAGGTTGTAATTCCTCTCTGTAAAATAATCCATCCAATGGTTCCTTGTTTAAATCTTCAATTTCATAAACAGGTGGATCTCTTGGTATTATCTTCTTCACTTTAAATATTTCCCAAGTCCAATTTTGCATATATCCTTTATCAAATGTACGTTTAGTTTTACTAATTCGTACTGTATCACCAATCTTAAGATGTTTTGAGAAATTTGGATTCTTTTTCTTCGTCTTCTTTATTTTATTATCATATTGATTATGCCATACTTGTAATAGGTTATTTTGAGAAACATTTGCAGGTGACATCTTTATGCTTGAATGATAACCTTCATTGTATGATTTCACAAGAAGAGGTAATACATTTAAATAATTATACGTTTGATACTTTGTAAAATACTTCCACATTTTTTCTTTTAAAGTTCTGTTAAAACGTTCTACAATACTAGCTTTTATATCAGGATTTTTAGTTGTAATATGTTTTATTTTGCTGTCCACTAAGTACTTCTGTATTGTTTTATTAGTAAACTCACTTCCTTTATCTGTTCGAAATGTAATTGGTTTTCTGTCTTTGAACACAATTTGCAATGCTTTTAAGACATCATTTGTACTTTTAGATTTTAATGGCACAGCCCATGCATATCGACTGAACACATCTATCACTGTCAGAATATAACGATATCCATCATTAAATTTATGAAGAGATTGAAGATCATTAATATCACTTTCCCACTCATCATCAATGTTATTCACTACATAGAAATCTCTTTTAAAACGACGACGTACAGGTTTGTGTAACGTATATGTTGTTTGTTGCAGTAACCATCTTCTTATACAATGTATAGGAATTTTCTTCTTTGTAGCTATCCACAATTTTTTAACAGTTGAAAACGAGGCAGGATGTGAAGGGTTGTAGTAAATCTTGCTTAACTGTTTGTTTACGGTTTCCACCTTGACCATACTGGACGTTTACAGGCACGTTTCCTTTTCCTTATAGGAGATATTACTTTTTCCTTTTCTTCTTCTTCTTCTTCTGCTTCTTCGTCGTCTTCTGCAAACGATTTCAGAGGTATTTTTTCCCTTGACGATGATGCTGTTGGTGATGCTTTAGTTCGTCGTAAAATATATGACAAACGTTTTGGATTTCCAATAAGTTCTTGAGGTGTGTTATTAGAAGATAAATAATTACAAAATTTCTCCCATCCCGGTGGATTTGTGTGTTTCCGGGGTCGCGACACATCAGAAATTAAATCTACAATGTGAGATCCTTCTAGTTTATCACCTCTGATGTAAACAGTTCCTTTATTATCCCACGTGATATTATCATCATGTTTCATTCTATGTAGTAGTAATTCAGCTCTTTTACGAAACATTTTGGGTATAGATAATAATATTTCTTCTTCTACTTCAGGCTTCTCTGATTTAGTTGACGTAATTGAAAGTGTCACAGGTTCTTCTTGTTTTCGTATTAAGTGTAAATATTTTTGAAGAATATTGTTATACTGATTCCACTTTTCTTCATCACTAAGCGATGATAACTGTAAAATCTCTTGCATTTCTTGATCCAAATTAGATTCACGTTTCTCCAGGGCTGATGATGATGATGATGTTGGTGCTTGTATACGATTCAGAACTTCAGGTGGAACTAAAATCATCTTCTTTGCGTGTTCCATTGTACTAACGGAATAGTAAACTTGATAATGCACCAGTTAAAATAGGAGCTAATAATGCCGGTAGGAATCCACCCTGCTGCTGTACTAATAAATGCTTCTTCTTCTTTTGGATGGAGTTTCCTTTCTTCACAAGATATCGAAGCGTCCTCTTGTATCGCTTTAATCTTGCTTTCTGTGTCTTTGTAAGAGGTACATTCCCTTTTAATACATTATAACAACATTCACAAATACTTCGAATCACTGAAGAGTCTGCATTGGCCAGTATAGCTTTACGTAGTTTAGGATTTGCTTTGCTCAGCGTACGAAGAAGATCTCCGTGTTTTACTCTTGGAGACATATTGTCAGAATGAAGAAACACAGTTTAAAACAAACATTATAAACACATCTTCTTCTTCTATTTCGATGGAACATAAACGTAATGATAAATATCATCAGGAAAAATATTTGTTTGAAAACGAAGTTCATCTGGCGTATCCTGTTTTAAATCAATAAAGAAATATCCATATGGTAACTTTGTTGCGTCGGTGAAACTTTCTTGAAGAAATTTTGGATTCTCAGGAGTTAATTGATAACTCAAATGTTTAATTTGTGATTTATCTCTTGGATTTTTAAATAATACGAGATAAGAACAATTCAAACTCATATCTCTGCTTCCTTTTCCCTGATGAAATATGTTTTGTGTAATAAATAGTACACTAAGATTTCTATGATGAGAACCCTTTGTAAAGAAATCAACTATATTGCGGTTCACTTCACACATTTGATCGTCAATAATAATAAGATGTGGTCCATTTTCAGGTAAAAAGTCTTTTGTTCGAGGTAATCCTTCAATAAATTGTACTTTTGTCGAAATTTCTCTGTATGCATTTTGCCATTCTGCATAGTACCAATAAATATGACGAAACGATGTATTAACCATACGTGATAAATTGGACAGGAATCGTATTACAAAGGAAGTTTTTCCACATCCACTTGGTCCGGCAACAATACATGAAAAAGGATGTTTCCACGTCGTGTCCATGTTAAAGAATATGATCATTCTTTCTTCATACGAATATTTATAAAGGGCCTTATTACATTTCTCTTCTTCTTTTGTTGGAAGTAGTGTAGCCATATGGAAGAGTATCATATGAATCTGGTATTCTACGTCGTTTAATATAATTTATCTTATAAATTTTTGTTTCGGGCATGCTGACGATAGTATGATCTTTCCTGCGGCAAATTTTTTTCTCATTGGTAATTTTAACTTCCGTGGGACGAGATTCTTCCTCTTCTTCTGCATCCTCTTCATTATCTACTATCATTTTCTTCATTACATCAAAATTTAGGTGTTTTGAAGATTCATAGTTTAATGAAAAGCCCCGTATCTTGCATACTTGAAACTCCTTCTGCGTGCTGGGATCAAAAATACGTAAACTGTAATTCTTCGGGCCCGCCGATACATATTCTGAAATATAGGCTTCTTTACCATATTCGAGGACTTCATTTGTTAAATCGCCTAAAAAGTCACCAGTTGGAATTGTACTTTGACCAGGTTTTTGCGTATAAATGACGGAATCAGTATCAAAATATAATACTCTTTCTTGTAGTTGATCTAAATATTTGTACAATTCTAATCTTGCTTGTGCTGTTGTGTATGCGGCTATGACAACATTTACTGTTGGTAGTGAAACAGGAACGTCATCGGTGTATTGCCAATATACATATAACATGTCATCATTTACTGGGAATATTTGATGAACATCTATATCATGAGATGTTAATTTTTCATATAATTCCTTGGGTTCATTAATAATGCTGACATGACCCATGTTCTCACGTTGACCAAATTTTCCCCAAAATGAATTTAGCATTAATTTAGCTAAACTTCTAAGTGCTGGATTATGTTTAATTTTGTTCTCATCTAGACGTATTCCTTCCTTTTCATAAAATTGCTGAATGTACTTCTTCTTTAATTCATCTGTTTCACACCATGATGGCCATCCACTTGCTTCTGTTTTTGCTTTCAGGAAGGTGTTTATGTATTCTGCAAATAAGCCGCCACTTTTTGTTTTTTCATCATATTGAACAACGTCATATGCCCATATTTCATGAATATCTATTATTTTGTATCCTTTTTCTAATGCCTTTCTTACTTCATCTGCTACCCATGTTCCATGTAGCACTCGGTCTTCATCGTTGTGATTACAAGGTGCTTGGTTTAATTCATCACAACATGTACGGCAGAGTGGAAACATCAATCTATCATTTGATTTATAAGGGAGTACAGGATGAAACAGTTGTTTTGGAGGCAAAATACTGAGCTTAACTAATCCTTCTACTTCTTCAATGGTGGGAATATTTGAATCTCCAGGCAAATAGATAGTAGGATGACGAATTGGAAACTTCTTAGTCTTAGAGATAAATGGGTACAATGAAATAACATCTTTGTATTTTATGGTCTCTCCTTCAGATTCTTGTGCTTTATGATACAAACGTATGGCATTCACACGTCCTCCATAAAAAGCGTCACGAGGTTTTAATGGTGTTTTCTTTGTATACGGATGATTACTAACATACTTCTTCATCTCTTCATTTCCTGCCAATTGTTTTTTAAATTCACAACCCCATATTTCATGCACTTCACAGCCAAAATCTTTTAATTTTTGGATTTTCTTCTTTGTTGCTTCATATCGAAATTCCATGGTATCTGTAGCATTGTTATAGATGGGTTTATCTCTGTCGTTAGGGTAGCAGTAGATACAACCATGTGTGAAATCGCCTTCATACTCCCAGACGTGTATTTTTCCTGTGTTGGGATCTGTCCATACACCATCTACTTTCATTGATGCTATTCGTTTTTCCTTACTACGTGCAGCATTGGTAATTTGGATGTTTCTGGTTTTTTCTTCCCAAGCTATCCATTGTACTGCTTCAACTGATTGTACATCTCTCCATCGATATCCGTTCTTTGGTATGATACCAATTGTATTTTCCTTTAAGAAATTTCTACGATATACCAAATTACATGCACTGGCAATTGTAATACATTCAAGTAAGGGATTGACATTAGTTTCAGATTCAAATGTATTCATAAATGAAATACAGGCTTGACGTAATACCTCGACATCCTGTACACAATACTTGATGAGTTCTTCTTTCATTTTAAAGGTATCGTTTTGATGTTCGGTATACCATTGGAGAAACTTGCGTCTTTCGTCTACTTTCATAGTATCTGCTCCATAATATTTAATGTCTGGAAGCGGCCCTTCATAGGTTTGGTTCTCACGTCGATTAAAGAAGTGTGGGAAATATCCTTTGCACGATTGAAGCCCAAATGCACCACTTAATTTACTTAAGGGCATAGGAAGAAAGCTTAGTGAATCGATGAAGGTTACGTTTCCTATTTTAAGAGAGAGAATTTTTGCTCCATTCATGATTACTTCTGGAGTCCAATTCATCTTCTCAACCATGGTCTTAATGATGAAATGTGCGTCATATCCCTTTGAGTTATGGGCAACACAGGTTACTGTTTTAATGTTTGGTCGACGTTGTTGAAGATGTTTTAGAAAATCTTCTATTACATTTTCTCCGTCAAAAATATTTTCTCGCTTTCCACAAATGACACAATCATTCTTGATGTTGTTATCTTCATAGCATTGGTAGCATACATGTTGACTAACCAAGACATTAGGTATATGCTCATATATGTTTGCGTCCTCGTCTTCTATTTTCGTATCTTGTGTGCATTCAATATCATAAAACAGAATCATAGATTTCTTCTCCACGATGATTTTTTCATTGGCTTTTTTTCGATTTTCTTCTTTCATTCACTTTCATGTAACATTCATGATTGGGTGGTACAATAGCATAGCAAACATTGCAATATGTTTCTCCACATACGTGAGAACGTTTTTCTTTCACTACATAAATTTTCAAACACTGGGCACAACATTTCACAATGGAACATAAAGGCTTTCCATTTTGATACGGCGCTGACTTGTGATAGTCATAGCATGACTGGCCATAAAATTCTCGATTACAATCATTGCATGTAATATGGGTTTCTTTAAAATCACATGGTGGCTTCTGATGACAACGAAAACATACAGCTGTACAATGTTTCAAATGTTCATGCTTTTTTTCATATTTCTTATGACAACTTTCGCAATAAAATTTACAGCTAAAACATGATGTCAAGCTTTCAATGACGTTGAAGTGGTTATCTATAAACAGTAAATTTAAAGCAATTCTTTCGTTATCACTTGGTGGTGCTTCAAACATAACATCACTTCCTGAAAAGCCCCTATACACTGTGATTTTATAATCCTTTAAATATTCCTGAAATTTACGAATTTCAGGAATTCCACCACCATTACTAAGATCTACATCGGCAGCTTCACACAGTTCTTCTGCTTCTTTTTCTATGATATATTTACTTTGAGTTTTTACATATCTATTATATTCAGTTTGATTTCTTCCCTTGTATTTTTTCAGTCCTATGGCAACGACGATTGCATGTGCTAAACATCTTGTGTCTTTATTCTTAATTGTGATAATACCACGTTTTGCCTTTACATATTCTTCAGTATTCATAACATGTTGTTTCAAAGGACCTTGTCCTCTTGGCATACGTACATGATGAAAATTCACGATGCAATCTTCATTTATAAGAAAAGCCGCATTACTTTGCAGTACTTTCTCATAACTTATCCATAGAACTTCTGCTGAGAGATTTCTTGCTTCTCTGAATGACAACCAAAATGGACGATGTCCTTCTCTCTCATTTGTAATTGTTATTCCTACGTAATCATGCTGGTCCACATTACGTAGTAAATAATCTATTAGTGCCCGTAGACTTGCTTCAATTGCCGTAAAAGGGTTTTCATCTGCACGTACGGGGGCTAGACGGAATCGTAGCATTCTACCCTCCATATTGTATCTTCTGTATTGTCTTCTTCGTTCTTCTATTATATGAAATCTAATGTGTCCATCATTACGGTTGTTATTTCCGAATCCTACTTGTATATTTGAATTTCGTTGTGCTTGAAATACGGCTAGCAATTCGTCCATTCTTTTTTCTATGACGTCTAAATCGACTTCCATTTCTTCGTGTTCTACACTAGTCTCTGCTAATATTTCCATAATTGAGGGATATATTACTTCTTCTTCTTCTTTTCTGGGATCGGGAAACAAATTGTTAATCCAATTTTCTAGTTCATTCGTGTAAAACTTATCATCTTCTTCTTCTATCTTCATCTCTTCTTTATTGTAATCCTCTCCTATTATTTGGGAAAACGTGAGATTTAGCAGCTCTTCTTCATTTCTCCTTTCTTCGACGTCTTCTTCTGTTCCTTCTTGTAACCACTTTATAATTTCTTTAATACGGCCTGATGCTTCTTCTGTTATCGTTCTATTGCTAGCACTGTTCAATATTTGTAATAGTTCTTCTTCATCATATTCTTCTTTTTCTACTGGAATTTGAATTTCAATAGTTTCTCTTTCTTCTTCTTCTTCTTCTGTTGCTGCTTCTTCTATTCTTTCTTCTTCTCCGTCTTCTTCTTCTTGCATTTTTTCATGATGATCTATTTCCATTTCTTCTTTTGCGTCTTCTTCTTCTTCTTCTTCTTGCATTTCTTCTTCTTCTTCTATCCCGATTATGGCATTTATTTCACTTAAAAGAACTTGCGTTTCGTTATTTACGCCCACTACCTCTTCTTCTTCTTCAATGTCATTAATGAAGACCGTAATCTCCTTCAGTAAATCTTGCGTACTCTCTTTTGCCATTTTTCTTCCTCAGATGTATATATACGTAATGCAATATATGTAAATGGTATATGTAATAGTATATGAATATGATATATAATAGGATATATAAATCTTATTTAAATGGAATATATATATATGTATATAAATATTTTGAAAGGGTATATAAGTGTTTAAAAGAATATACGAGTAAGTAAAATGTGATATATATAAGTAATTAAAAGGAATAATAATAATAATATCAACGGGAATAGGGAAAAGGATTACACTTATCTTTATTTGTATGCAACCTAAAATAAAAAAGAAATGAATTTTGTTACTTATAAATCAATATATATTAGATATATAAATATATACTATATAAGACAGAACTTTATGATGTCAATGAAATAATCTCTCATCATACCTTTTAAATATTTTTAACTTTTCTTCCTATTCCACGGAATGAGGAGTGAAACAAATGTATGTTCACAATCTCTTTCAAATGTATTGACTAATGAAGATATGTAGATTACACGGCCTTTTATACTTATTCTGTTTTAGAATTTTATCGTTAATTTTAGTGAACGCGAAATCCGTATTTCCTCCTCCTCCTCTCTACATGTCTTTCTTTTATACTGTCATTAATTTTAGCGACCACAAATTCAATGCTATCTTCTTTACAACTTAACGAAAAGATGCTATTGACTTTCCCCGGAAAACCGTTTCTACATGTGTCTTACTTGTCTTATTCATATGCTCCCCTTTTTACGTGTAAGAATACCACCCCCTGGGAGCCCACAACTTTTTACCCCTTAGATGTTATGTTACTGATTTCAAAGTGACTTTATTGAATGCAACACCTTCGAAAACTATAGAATCGATACTAATGTTGTTTATTTTACGTGTATGAATATCACCCCCCGGGAGCTCAACACTTTTTACCCCTTAGATGTCACGTTACTGATTTCAAAGTGTCTTTATTGAATACAACACCTTCGAAAACTATGGAATCGTTACTAATACTGTTTATTTTAAATTATTTTACGTGTATGAATATCACCCCCGTGAGCTCACCACTTTTTTTACCCCTTAGATGTCATGTTACTATTTTCAAAGTGTCTTTATTGAATACAACACCTTCGAAAACTATGGAATCGGTACTAATATTGTTTATTTTAAAATATTTTATGTGTATGAATATTACCCCCTAGGGAGACCCCGTGAGCTCACCACTTTTTTACCCCTTAGATGTCATGTTACTATTTTCAAAGTGTCTTTATTGAATACAGCACCTTCGAAAACTATGGAATCGGTACTAATATTGTTTATTTTAAAATATTTTACGTGTATGAATATTACCCCACAGGGAGCCCCTCGTCAACTGAACTTTATGTTAGATAATATTATTACATGAGTACTGTACTTTGATCTAAGGGGACTCGGTGAATCAATGGTAAAGCGTTCACTTGTGATGCGATAGGGGACCTTGGTGATTTAGTGTTCACGTCTCATATAGCCTCGCTGCTGAAAGGGACGCTATGACAATATAGATGAAAGTATTTTTACAAGTACTAGGGGACTCTGTGAATCTATGGTAAAGCGTTCACTTGTGATGCGATAGGGGACCTTGGTGATTTAGTGTCCACGTCTCATATAGCCTCGCTGCTGAAAGGGACGCTATGACAATATAGATGACAGTATTTTACAAGTACTTATTGTCTTTTCGAGTGCAAAATAATACGCGTTCAATACTACACAGAGGCTTGTAGTGTTTGAGTCCCGTCGCCCAAAGCTTGGACCTCTCCCAACAAAAAATTTCTTAATGCACGCCTGTGTACATAGTTAGTATACGAATTCTATGACGGGATTCTGAGCATTTTAGAAGAAATTGATGATAATAATAGGGAATATTTTAACTACTTTCGTCCTTTTAAAGTAATATCACATACAGCTTAGACTATAATATGGAGAAAACTGTATAAAGTTCAACTTCCTAGATCCACTTAAAGAAATGGAGAAATGTTCTCTTATTTGAAAATAGACAATTGTTTTAACTTGAAGATTTGTGCCCCATGTTGAAATCGTGGGGGTGCTGTGGATCAGTGGTAAAGCGTTCACCTCCGGTGATTGGGGTCCCTGGTTCGATCCTAACTCTTGCCGTGTGAACTTTGTGGTGCATATAGCCTCGCTGCTGAACGGAACGTTAAACTCAAAAATCAATCAACATCATATGACATAGGTAACGACATCCGAGATGAATAAGCAACACTAGTTTTGTAAAGTTTTAGATCTCAAACACTGTTTTAATATTACCTAAAACACACACACACACATACATATCTTCGCTTCGTGTTGTCTGAAACCATGACCTAAGATAATGTTGACGCGACAGCTGGAGAACAACATTGAAATACAAAACATGTTCTGTTATCTTATTTTTCTGCTCTTTGCAAGTAGACATTGCAGATACAGAAACTCTCTCTCAGTTCGTTGACTTGTGTATGTGTATTTAACGTTAGATTTCACACTTATTAACATTAGAAAATTATGAAATTAACTTCAGTGCCTCAGTGGTAGAGTGTTCACCTCTGGTGCATGAGGTCCCGTGTTCAAATCACGTCTTTTTTTCTATATACTTGTCATTAATTTTAGCGACCACAAATTCCCTGCTTCCTTTACAACTTAACGAAAAGATGCTATTGACTGCCCCCCGGAAAACCGTCCTTATCATTTCATTTTTACGTTCCAGAGGGCACGGTGGCTCAGTGGTAGAGCGTTCACCTCAAGTGCTTGGGTCCCTGATTCGATCCCAGTTCGTGCCCTATGAACTTTGTGGTGGACAAACATCATATGCGTGGATTTCCCTTCGGAGTTCACCAGTTTCCTTCCACTTTCTTCATTACATCATTTCATTCATTTTTTCATTATCACCTCACCTTCATTAGCCTAGTAGACGTAACCGTAGGACGTAAAACTCGATGGACAAGACTGTCCCCGGAAAACCGTCCTTATCATTTCATTTTTACGTTCCAGAGGGCACGGTGGCTCAGTGGTAGAGCGTTCACCTCAAGTGCTTGGGTCCCTGATTCGATCCCAGTTCGTGCCCTATGAACTTTGTGGTGGACAAACATCATATGCGTGGATTTCCCTTCGGAGTTCACCAGTTTCCTTCCACTTTCTTCATTACATCATTTCATTCATTTTTTCATTATCACCTCACCTTCATTAGCCTAGTAGACGTAACCGTAGGACGTAAAACTCGATGGACAAACACCGTGTACGTGAATTTAATGCAACATTTCATTCATTCATTTCTCATTACCATCGTCCCGGCTGGAGCTCATGTGATTCGGATTCCACGTTAATCAGTAGGTCCACGTCTCATATAGCCTCGCAGCTGAAAGGGACGCTAAACTAAAATCAACTCAACTCATCAACTCATCATCACCGCCTGCATTAGCATAGCCGACATAACTGTAAGACGTAAAACTTAGTGGTTCAGATTCCACGATAATCAGTAGGTCCACGTCTCATATAGCCTTGCTGTTGAAAGGGACGCTGAACTAAAATCAACTCAACTCATCACCATCGCCTCCATTAGCATAACCGACATAGAAAGACAGACAGACCTTGTTGGCTTTATTGTTGGACGTAAATCTCTTCATTGTTTAAAAGATTTCATTTACAAACAGAAAGACAGACGTATACATCATATTATCAAAATTAAAATACCAAGTCTACAGACACTTCTTGCGACAATTGCAATGCGAACCAGAAAACATTCAAGAATTGCATCTTATCATTTTTCTTAGAAGCATCATAGAAGTTCGCTTATGTGTTTTTAACTAGGGCAGTGTTGTTATCTCGTTGTAGTACGTATCATCAAAACATTTGACAATGGCATCTTATCTGTTGTTCTTGAAACTAAACCATTTTAAGATGAAGTTCAATGTACTAACAAAACAGAGGAAGAAAGAGACTAACAAAACAGACATTCACATATGTGTCTGTGTGTTTTTTTTTAAATGTTAGAACATGAACGGAACTTTGAATAAATACACTTGTTCTTTCAACTGCCTTTATAACTAAATGAAGAAAGAACATATATATATATATATATATATATTTTACTTACCTATTTTAATAAGAACGAGCGGTATCACAAAACACACATACACTTCAGTTTTAGGTTGAAAACACAATCAATTGATAGGATTTAATCCTAAGAACTTAAAGCACAAAACACTCACTACAGTTTAAGCTGAAAACACAATCAATTGGTAGGTTTCAATCGTGGTAACTGAAAGGACTCTGATGAAGATCCGGTAGACGTTCAAGAGTCTTTGCGGGAGGGGGGCGGGGCTTGGGAATTCAAATTAGCTAACCAATACAAGGCGACTAGAAAAGGCGTGTTTTTTCATGAACCTATAGCTGATGGTAACCCTAAAAGGCATGTTTCATCTTGTTTCTAGCAACATGATGTTCTCAAAGGCTATGAACATAACAACTAAACAGGAAGTGATATCGATTTACTTAGCATAGCAGATATCATCCTGTGAATATTCATATAACACACTTCACACCCTACGTTTTAAACAATATGATATGCTATGAGAAGTTTCCATTATTAGAATTTGCTCAATCAATGGAATCCATTCGCAGGAGGTGTGGGGGAAAGGAGTGTATAGGTATGTGTTTCGTTATGAGACTTATATCTGGTTTCATGTCTCACGTCTTTAAAAAATTGTGAAATACAATATTTACCTTAGCAACTAAGCCAATTTCGTGAGAGGCTTTGATCATTTGACTATCACGTCTTCTACAAACACTTTGTGGGAATAGGGCCAAGGGGCTAATCAACATGATTTTGCATGAGTATGTGTTTCGTTATGAGACTCATATAGTGTGTCTCATCTCACGCTTTTAAAAAAATCATGACATATAATCTTTACCTTAGCAACTAAGACCAATTTCATACAATCTGCTGAGAAGCTTCGATCATTTGAATATCATGCTTTCAGTTCATATTCTCCAGACATCTCGTGGGAATAGGACCAAGGGGCTAAATCGCTTATGCTCTTTGAAGACAAAAATCAATCAATCAATCAATTGGGAAGCTTCGATCATGATAACTTCTGTGCTAGCCGTAAAAGGCTATAAACATAGCAACTAAAGGCTTGTCGAAACTTGCCTCCCAATTCCAGGGGCTATGAACATAGCAACTAAAGAGGAGTAGGGGGTAACGGGGGTTCAAATAAACCAAAATTTTCCCACGCGCTTCTGTACTACCCGTAAAAGGCTATGAACATAGCAACCAAAGGCTTGTCGAAACTTGCCTCCCAATTTCAGGAAATGACACCGAATTCTAGGAAAACAAGATAATTTTTTGATGACTCGGCCTTCTATACGCGGGGACATCTACTATTATGCTCCTTTTCCTATGTCTCTAAACCAGCTAGAGAACGAGTTATTGGTATTTGGAAATTACTATTTGGAATTTGCACTTCGTTCAAAAAGTCGCATGGTATCCAGGGCCTTATATGGCTGTGGACTAAAGGTAGGGTAACAAGTAAACGAAGATTTTTACAGACAACGTAGTTCATAAATCTAACCTCTCACAGAATGTCTAAACCTTTTCTAAACGCTGGATTCCGGAATTTGAAAATTTCCAATAAAAAGTATATTTTAACAGCCGTTGTTCGCAACACAGGTTCCACCTAATCAAGAGAATAAAACATTTTTTTAACCTTTAAATTCATAGGACCGTGAAATATTTCCATTTAAAATAAAGTTCCGTTTTATAAGGGGCCTGTTGAATTAAGTTTTTATTGTATTAAAAGGCTGTATTCAAAAACCTTTATGTTCTTGTTTAAAATAAAATATATCCACTTGAAATTACTTTTCGTATCCAATTATGTAAAGTCTAGAATATTTTCTGCTAGGGTAACATTGTCCGTTTCAAACAGCAATAATTTACAATGTATAATATTGATACCTTAAATGGAATAAAGTGATTTGAGCGAGACATGGAGCATGAATGGGAAGAAGATAAAGTTATCGAAAACATAACAGAAGACTTAGTAGGAAAGTTACGTTTTCGAGAGACCGAGGTGTTGATCAAAGCAACACAAGCTTATATTTAAATAATCTCATAAACTGCTTAGAGGAAAACTTGGGAACGTATCTTCTTATCTCAGAAAGTAAGTACTGTGACAAGTTTTAGATTTTGTAATAAAAAAAATTAATTAATTGTAGAGCTTGTTTTCAAAAGAGTTGTTCATTTCTTCCCGAAATAATTTTTCAATGGTTTCTTTGGGATGAACTCTGTCGAGTATGCATAAAATGCCACATTTGGGTTCTTTTATAGTTGTATAAATTCCTTACCAGACTTGAAACTGCTATGAAAATATAAGGTCAAAAAATAGAGCGCTTCAAATATTTAAACTTTTGCTGTCGAACAAAATAGAAATGTCCTCTTCTGAAAACAAATTTACTTACTTTGAAAATAACACTAGTTTACCATACACTTTGTAATTTTTTTTTTTTTTTTTTGAATTGTTAACGTCTTTCAACTTCAATCCATTGTTTCAAAAGAACTTTTAGAAGATTTTTCGGGCTCATTTAGTTGTACCAGTGTGATACCTTTGTTCAATTTTTGTCCACCCAAGAAAAAACGTATACGATTCAAATTAACAAAGGAGGACCATTTCAAAATTTTGGCCACTTCGATCACCTGTAGTGCGACATCTTCAAATTTGAATTTTAACTAGCTCACAATTTTGTTCAGTTTTGTCCTCCCACGAAAAAATGTTGTACCTTTCAAATAAACGAGGGAAAGCCATTTAAAATTTCGGCCACTTCAATCATCTGTAGTGAGACATCTTCAAATTCGAATTTTAACAAGCTTAAAATTTTGTTCAATTTTTTTGCATTTATGTACCGTGAACAAAACATTTCGTAACATCAAAATAAACGGGGGAGGGTCATTTCAAATATTGGCCATTTCGATTACCAGTAGTGCGATATCTTCAAATTCGAATTGTAATTAACTCAGAATTGTGTCCAATTTCCGTACATATTTTTACCATTAAAAAATGTCCACCATTCAAATTAACAAAAAAGAGCCATTTCAAAATTTTTACTACTTCGATCACCAGTAGTGTGATATCTTTAAATTCAAATCCTAACTAACTTAGAATTTTCCCTACTTTCTGTAGACTTTAGTACCATCAAGATAGTTGAAATTCGAATATGAAAATGTCTCACTACAGGCGATCCAAGTGGCAAAATTGTTATATGACCGTCCTTGGTTTATTTCAATGGCACATAATTTAGTCTTGGTGTTATAAAAAAATATTCAAAAATTCGACACAGTTCTGAGCTAATTAAAATTCGAATTTGAAGATGTCGCGCTACAGATAACGAAATGGCCGAAATTTTAAATGACTCTCTCTCGTTTATTTGAGTGGTACAAAAAGTTTATCGTAGGTGGACAAAATGGACAAAAATTGGACAAAATTCTGAGCTAGTTAAAATTCAAATTTAAAGATGTCGCACTACAGGTGATCGATGTGGGCAAATTTTGCAATAGCCCTACCTCGTTTATTTGAATGGTATTTTTTTTCTTGGGTGGACTAAAATGGACAAAATTCTAAGCTAGCTAAAATTCAAATTTGAAGGTATCGCACTACAGGTGATCGAAGTGCCCAAATTATGAAATGGTCCTCCCTCGTTTATGTGAATGATACAATTTTTTTTCTTGGGTGGACAAAATTTCTGATCTAATTAAAATTCAAATTTGAAAATGTCGTACCTCAAGTGATTGAAGTGGCCGAAATTTTGAAGTAGTACTCCCTCGTTTATTTAAATAATACATTTTTTTTGTTGGGTGGACAAAAATGCACAAAAATTGGACAAAACTCTGAACAAGTTAAATTCGAATTTGAAGATAACGCCCTTCAGATGATCGAAGTCGCCTAGATTTTGGAATGGCCCTCCTTCATAAATTTGCATAGTACAAAATTTTTGCTTTGGTGGACAAAAGTGGTAAAAATGGACAAAATTCTGACCTAGTTAAAATTGAAATTTGAAGATGTCGCACTACAACTAAATGGACCCAGATTTTTTCTTTTGGTACTCTTATACTGCTACAGGACCACACAATTTCAAATCCACACACACAACAGTAGCAACTTTAACTTCCGAGATGAGTGACGTGGTAGGTGATTTGACACCGTTATTTATATCTTCTTCCAAGAAGGTGACAGTCATGCATCATTGCCGGGAAGATGAATCACTCCCCCTTTTCTTATTATCATTTGACATCACCTTGGACGATATTCCTAATCGACAACAATGAACCATTTAAAGATCTTGAGTCTATTTATATTAGAAACTTGAAATTCCATTTATAAGGAAAGTAGGTGGACGTTAAAAATTATCAATTTGGTCGTTCTTTTAAATATGCACTTATATGCAGTAACGACATGAACATGCACTAACCTCCGAAATATGCAAATATATGCACTATAAAACTCTGCCATTTTATCCCAAAACACCTGAAACATATTTCTGTTTAAAGAGCATATCAATATCTCATCAGGAAAAAAACATGCAAATATGCAAAAATCCGAAGCCTAGTCATGACCTACATTTAGCGGAAAAAAGGCCAACTGCTGTTGGCCCTGGTAGCCGAGTACTCTAGGGCAACGTTCTAGTAATGAAAATAGTAATGGGGTTCAAACCTTTTTTAAATTTTCATAACACTTTTCTATTAAAATAAGTTTGCAGTTTTACTATACGGATCCATAGGAAAAGTAATAATAATAATAATAATAATAATAATAATAATAATAATAATAATAATAATAATAATAATAATAATAATAATAATAATAATAATAATAATAATAATAATAACAATAGTAGTAGTAGTAGTAGTAGTAGTAGTAGTAGTAGTAGGAACGTGTTAGAAGCCCAGCAGGGGTTAGTTAGGTTCTGTTCTCTTGCTCAAACTTTTCTGCTCATTTTACATGACCAACTTCAAAACAGCTGGCTAGAGTAGCGCACGATTACTGAAACTCTTGGGATCGGAGTAAATGCTGCCGGATCTTCTTTGGAAATTAGAAGTTACGATGAGGAAGAATAATAGTAATGTAAATCGCGAGCAGTTAAAAACGATGAGGTAGCCTCAACTTGGAGAACGTTTCGCGATATTTCCCTCATTGACGAAGGTCTATGTAATTTCCTTTTGAGTAAAGGAAATCTCGAGCAAATCATTGTGACACTCATAAGGAACGTCTTCTTATACGAGCATTAGTAGTTTGTATAGAATTACATGCAACGATTTTAACTAGCTAAAAGTTTAGGTAAAATGATAAGTGACGCGGTAGGTAAGTGCTTAGCGTATTGAACTTCTGTCCGGCGGTTCGGGTTCGAATCCCGGTCAATTTGAAACTTTTTCAAATGTTTCAGTTTCAATTTCAAGACATACACAGTGTGCAAGAAAGATCTTCTCTCCTCCAGAATGAAAAAGATGTCGGAATGAGGAGAATTGGTAGAAGGTTTCTCAATGAAGGCAATCATTTACTAACTTATTTCCAGCAGTTGTTGTAGATTTGGTATTTTCAGCTACTTTTAAGAATTTTCTGATTCATGCGTGGTCAGTATTTGTTTCTCTAAACATACAGTATATAAAGAAATTATACATTACATGCATAGCAATATGAAGATAAATAGATGGTGTTCTTTGGAAAACACGATCCGAACCACAGAGATTGATCTTAGAATGGGGAACTGTTTCGTTAGTCACCTACTTTACAATTTTACCTGGATAAACACCTGGATCAGGGTTATCAACTGCTGTCAGTGCCGAGAAAAGTTATGTGTAAGTTGGGTTGAATCTGTCTAGGCGTTCTCACAACTGCAAATTACCTGGACCCCAAGTAATGGAATTGGAGCACTTGGAGGAGAGATACTTTCGTGGTTGAGTGTACCACAATGAGTTTCAGTTTAGCGATAATAGACTATAATAAATTAGGAAAAAACGGGGGACTGTGTGAACCAGCCCTCCCACCACGTTGTTCAAACGATTTAATCGACTCAATTGAAAGATTTTCGTTTGTACCGGATTGTACAATAGTTTCTTTCGTTTGTACCGTCCTGGATTATTAAAAAATAGCGGAACAAAATTGGGGCCTATGTCAAGCAGGCTCTCAAACCACGACTTAATACACCGGGTACAGATGACTTTTGTATATCATAAGAAAGTACTTGGTTAGTGCCGTATTGTACCACAATGAGTTTTAGTTTAACGATAGTAGATTATGAAAAATTTTAAAAAGACGAAATTGGGGTCTGCGTGAACCTGGTTGTTGACAAGATGGCCCGTATAACACAATTTCTTTACAATTCGAATGAAAATGGGACCAAAAATTTGTACCTGATATGTACCAATTTGTACCACCAAAAATAGAATTAGCCCCCCATCAATACTTAGATCTTTAAATTCTTGATTGAGGGTCAATCTCTCACGCATAACGTATTTTTCTTGCGAATAATAATCAAAACGGTATCAAAAATTTGTAGCCAATCTTTAAATATTTGTAGTTTCAAAATTAGATTATGTACAAACGACAATTTTGAGAAATTTAGATTTTGGATGGAGGCTTAGACTGGCCCGCAAAACTTATTTTTCATTAAAATTCGAATCAAAACAGTACCAACCATTTGGACCCTATATTTACCAATTTGTACCTCCAAATTAAAATTTGTACCTCATCAATTTCGAAAAGATTGAATTTTTGATAACGAGTGTAGCAGAGCCGAACAACTCTTTTTCCTTCCAATTCGAATCAAAATGGCACCAAAAATTGGTACCGCATTCTTACCAATTTGTACCACCAAATTAGAATTTGTATTTCTACCACTCCCATTCTTACCAATTTGTACCACCAAATTAGAATTTGTATTTCTACCACTTTCGAGAAATTTGAGTTTTCGATGGCGGGTGAAACTAGATCGCACAACTTGATTTTCTTTCAAATTCGAATCACAAAATTGTACCACAAAATTGTATCCAATATGCGCAAACTTGTACCACCAAAATTAGAATTTGTACACCCTACTTATATCGACAAAATTTAAATAAATATGGAGGACCAGCATGACGTCATTCTGGCCTACTCAACACATATTTTTTCCAATTGGAATGAAAACGGTACTAAAACTTTGTACAAATTTCCCGAAATTGGTGGGGGATACAAATTCTAATTTTAATGGTACAAACTGGTACATATTAAGAAAAATTAGGTAAAATTTTGATTCGAATTCGAAAGAAAACAAGAGTTCTGCGTTACAATTTGACCTTAAGCTGACCCGCCATCAAAAACTGAAATTTCTCGAAATAAGATACAATACAAATTTCATTTTGGTGGTACAAATTGGTACATATTGGGTACAAATTTTTGACACTGTACTGATTTGAATTGGAAAGAAAAACAAGTTGTACAGGCTAGTTTGAGTCGCCAAAAAAATTCAAATTTCTCGATATTGCTGGGGGTAAAAATTATAATTTTAGTGGTAGAAAAAACTAAAATATAATCCTAGTTAGCTTAACAAGTATAGACACATTAAAATTACCTCGAGCAATCTTATGAAGTTCCTCCTTGATGGCAGGGAAGTGTTAAAATAACGGGGCCAGAATCATTTTAGTTAATATATTAAATCAAACATATATTTTATAGCTATCTTCCTCTTGCTATGTAAAATTTCCGGACATTTTGATCCGATTAGAAAAAATAATTTGTTCGGAAATATTCGCAAAAACCGGTAAATATAATTTAGAAACTATTTCTTGGCCTGATGCTAGTAATCTTACTTGCTGTAACATGTCTGTAGAATATATATATACAATGTATTTCGCTAACTGAAAAAAAATACTTAAAGTATCAGGTTTTAACTCTACTTTCTAGTTTTCTGATTTCTGGTCTAATCCCTTTATTCTTTGTATATTTTTCGAGTAACTTGAAGCGAGATATGACCTTATTTATATTTAGTCTAGGAATTAATTCGTGCGGTTGGTACGCACACATTGAAGCTGTAGTACAAACACAAAATACATAAATATCTTAAGAAAAATATTGTCCATCGCTAGCCACCACTTTCGCCCATCTGTCAGGCAATGTACGGATTCCGTGCCGAAAGAAGTCCTCATCCTTGGAAGCGATCCAGTCAGAGACCCATGTTTCGATATCTTCTGAAGAAGTAAACCGCTGTCCAATCAAATCGTTGTTCATGCAATCGAACAAGTAGTAGTCCGAAGGAGCAACGTCTGGTAAATACGGCGGGTGGGGTAAAACTTCCCATCCGACATTTTCTAAATAGGTTTTGACCGGTTTTGCGACATGTGGGCGAGCGTTATCATGTTGAACAATACGTTTATCATGTCTGTTCTCCCATTCTGGTCGTGTTCTGGCCAGAGCTTGCTTCAAACGCATTAATTGTCGTCGATAACGTTCTCCATTCATAGTTTCACCCGGTTGCAGCAGCTCATAGTACACCACACCTTTCATATCCCACCATATGCACAGCATAACCTTTGCACAGTGAATATCTCGTTTTGGTTGTGATGGACCTGGTTTCACCCAGGCCTTTTTTCGTTTAGGGTTCTCGTAATGGATCCACTTCTCATCACCCGTAATAATTCGATGCAGAAACCCCTTTCTGCTCTGTCGTTGAAGCAACAATTCGCAAATGGTTTTTCGTCTTTCAACGTCTCTGTCTTTCAATTAATGTGGAACCCAATGTGACATCTTTTGAATCATTCCCATGGCTTTCAAGCGTTTGGAGACTGTTGTTTGATCAACGCCTAATGCTGCTGCAAGTTGTTCCTGCGTTTGACACGAATCCTGCTCGAGCAATGCTGTCAATTCTTCGTCTTGAAATTTTTTTGGCTGTCCAGCTCGCTCTTGGTCTGCCAAACCGAAATCACCACTTCTAAACCGTGCAAACCACTTCTGACACGTTCGCTCAGCTAGAGCATGGTCACCATACACTTCCACCAAAATACGATGACTTTCAGTCGCACTTTTCTGCATGTTAAAGTAATGCAGCAGGACACCCCGCAAAAACACTTTATCAGGCACAAATTGCGCCATGTTCACTTAACTACAAACTGGTGTTGTTGATGCTTTAATCCACTGCCCTATACTACGAACAATACGCGATGACAGGGGTTTGCAACACATGTGTGGATACACGGAACTGTGGGACGCTCCGTTCGTTGCGCCATCTCTTGTCCACCCGCACGAATTAATTCCTAGACCAAATACATACACACATATACCGCACAAATGAGTAAATTTGAGCAGCGAGAAATATATTAAAGTGTTGAGTCAGGACTCGATTAACCCACCGGGAGGCCTTGGCTAGAATAATTATGTGGCCCCTGCTGACTTCACCTAATATATTTGTGTGAAAGTATGGTAGGAAGGTTAAGGGAATGTTTCATATTTTTGGTCATATTTTATTTTTTGATGATGATTGTATCTTCAGATTCTTTTTAGATAGACAGTTGAGAGTTTGATAAGAGTAGAGACCCCTGTGAGCCTGGAGGCACGGGGCTATAGCCCCCCCCCCCTTAAGACCCTCCTTAATCCGATTGTGGGTTAAGTATGTGAAATTTTCGTTCGTTATTATTACAGACTAGCCGAATATCTTGCACGGGGAGAATACGTTTCATTTTGGACATAAAGGGCACATAAACTGTCACCAATGAACTTATGGAGCCCCAAAACTATGAATTCGACATTAATATCTGTAATTTGCAATTATCTTTATTTGTCACCATACCCCCTTCAAGTTCTAATGAAGCTGAACTAGAATTTAAACGGCCGGAAGTGTCACTGTTCATTTCAGCGACCGCGAAAATCATTGATTCGACACTAATATCTGTCATTTTACCCTCTCCTCTTCTCTCAAGTTGCACCTTCAAAGCGAAATAATAATAAACATTCCCAACGACATCTATGTTTAATGTTTTATGGAGGTCGGTAAAATTTCCAAACATTTTGATCCCATTAGTAAAAAAAAAAAATGTTCGGAAATATTAGCTAAAACCAGAAAATATAACTTAAAAACTTTTTCTTCATCTTATGCTAGTAATCTTACTTCCTGTAACATGTTTGCAGCATATATACAATGTATTTTGCTAACAGGAAAAATACTTAAAGTAACAGTAATTATTGGTAAAATCTCCCTTTGCTATCTATATGTTTTTCGAATTAGTCAAAAAGAGATATAATCTTATTTACACATACACACATATACCGCACAAGTGAGTAAATTTGAACAGCGAGAAATATATTAAATGCTTGAATATGTAAAACTTCCGTTCGTTATTATTACAGATCTTGCACGGGGAGAGTACGTTTCATTTTGGACATAAAAGGCACCAAAACTGTCATCAATGAATTTATGGAAGCCTAAAACTATGAATTCGACACTAATATCGGTAATTTTCAATTACCTTTACATGTTCCCGTCCCCCCTCAGGAGTATTAATGGAGCTGAATTTGTGGATTTAAACGGCATTTTCTGTTCATCTCAGCGACTCCCAGAAGTATGGGTTCCACGGCCACATTCGAGCATTTATATATATATATATATATATATATATATATATATATATATATATATATATATATAAACTGTTTTGTTTTAATATTAAGGTGTCGATATGCTGGACCTCATGTTTAAAATGAATAAAAAGTTGGAAAGTTGATTGCATATCTTCAGGAAATTATTACTATTATTATTAATAATAATAATAATAATAATAATAATAATAATAATAATAATAATAATAATAATAATAATAATAATGAGCACAGTTAGCTCCTATTGTTCAGACTTGAAACTCTACGAACAGTATTTACGCACGCAGGAATTTATTTTGGAAGGGTCAAAAGTATTTGGGGTGTTCAAATTCAATTTGAGGATAAATTATATTAAAGTTTGTAAACTTGCCCCTGGAATTAGACTAAATTTGCACCAAAATTAGGAATTTCGGGTGTCCGGACTTTCAAATCCCACTTTCTGCGTACGTCCCAGGTTGAATATCTACGGTTTATAGCCTATTCCAGACAGGAATCTATATTACGTAAGGACAGCATAATATTTGAAAACATGCTGATGTTCATCTCTGCAGCCATCACACTTTGTGTTCGAAAAGGATTTCTTCGATTGCTACGACTGCTTTCTGGACTTGCGGGGTTCGTACCGTTTGTGATCTGCCACCCCTTGCGCGGTCAGCTGCTGTTGCAATCTCGGTGTATCGCTGTGTGGAGTGATACACGAACCTCTTGCTGATTTGTAGGGGTTCCAGGAGGTTGAAAATCTCACCTGCTGTCTTTCCGAATTTGTGTAGTACAATTACTACTATACGATTTTCGTAATCGCCGCACTCCATCAGAACTCAGTACAATATCAACGTATGTCATGAACAGTCGAACACACACTAAATGCATCTTCCGCTTTATACACTTATGGCAGCACTGTGCCACTTTGTATGCCTACAGTGCCACTCCAAAGACAGTATTTATGATGCAAGTCCTCCCCTTTTCCAAGTCGCAGGGCTGAATTTGGATTTAAACAGCCGGCACTGTCACTGTTTATCTCAGCGACCCCGAAAACTATCGATTCGACACCAATATCGGTCATTTTCAATATTTTTTATACATCTCCTCCCTTCTTTAATTTGTCATACTAAAATTTGATTTAAACGTCTTCGGAAGTGTCACTGTTCATTTCAGCGACCCCGAAAATTATGGATTCGACACTAATATCTGTCATTCTCCCCTCTCCTCTTCCCTCAAGTTGCACCTTCAGAGTGAAATGATATAAACCATCCCGAACCCCATCTACGTTGTAAATTTTATCGAGGTTGGTCTGATGATTCAAGAGTTATTAAGTTACAAACATAGTCACTTTCATTTCCATATGTAATAGATATAATCTGTCGCACTAGAAAACGTATTTGTTTACATTCAGAATATTGTATATAAAGTTTATATAAGTGTATATATTAGAATATTAAATAATAGTAATTAAATGTTTAGTGCATGCGTATTGTTGAAATTCGCCTACTGCTCTCTCTCTTAAATAGTAATTTTGTTAAAATTAACAAAACTTCACCAGATTAAACAGCATATTAAGAACTCAGTTTCGTTCAAGAGACCTATTTGTTTCAACAGAAACACTTCATGATGGTAAGCTTATACGTAAGTGTAAAAATCCTGTAATTAATACATACCCACGAATAAACGGCATAACAGAAATGAGTGCAAACTATTAATTTTCAACTAATTGAGCCTGCGCTCTCTACACAGCATATCATTCACATATGATCATGAATATCTTTGTCATTCCTCATATCTGTACATGTCCCTTTACAGATATAAGTGAAGGACGTCTTCATATAAATCGGCAAGGGGTATCATAAAGGAGACTTTTTTCTCGATTATTTTTTCAATATCTCCCACCGTTTGCAAGATTTGAGCCCACTTCTGGTTCCAATTTCTAATTCATATATGACTAGTGTTTTCTTTCTTTTTGTATGCAGTATGTAAAGAGTAAATAAATTACACACACAATTAATTATGTGAGTAATATACGGTGTTCATTGAGCAAAACTTTATCCTACTTACGGAGAGAGGTTGGAGCGATAATTTTCTAGGAATTAGATTTCTTCCTTTGCATTATGGAACTTTTACTTTAATCATATTTTCTCCTGTTGCAACATTCTCGAGCTGTGGAATGATAAATACCCTTTTCAATTTCCTAGTTTTGTTGTGTACATTTATCTTTAACCGTTTTCCTTCTATGCTGACTGGAAGTTTTATGTGATACAGGTACCATGTCTTGGTAGTCATTTTGAAAACGTTGACCCCTACGAACAATCTTATTCCACAGCGCTCTTTAGTTTTTGAAAATGTATCGAACGAGGTATCACTTGCCCCATGTTTCTATTTATAATTTTGAAGTTGGGCCCTGGACCCTCATGAAGGGCAGCCGTGGGGGACACAGCGACAGCCCCTTTCGATGTATCCCATGTTATTCTCTGTTTGGGTTTTTGTTCGGTTCATTTATGTTCAACCATTTTCATATTTGTGGTACTGGACGTTTTATCCGATACAGACACTAGATTTTAGCGGCCATTCTGAATATTTATTTATTTCATAAGGACAACACAACAGACTTAATACCCAGTTATAGTGTCGTATACATAATTATTTAACATACACTATTATACATACATTATATACATAGAGAAATATACGACTAGGGATGCATTCGAGTAGAGTCGAGTCGAGATTTAAGCCTGTCTCGACTCGACTCGAGAAAATGTTGTCTCGACTCGTGTCTCGACTCGAAAATATGTTGCTGTCTCGACTCGTGTCTCGACTCGACAGTCTCTGTCTCGACTCGACTCGAATTCGAGTCGAGACGTCTCGAAATTCGAGTCGAGACAAAATATATGAGTTAAAATATACACACACATTAGCCAGACCATCATGACTACCTACCTAATTGTTAGTATGTCCACCTTTTGGCACGAATAACAACGGCAGCGCGTCTTGGCGTGGTCGCAATGTTCCTCGGTGGGTTGCTGGAGAGAGTTGGCACCACATATGCACACACAGGTCATCTAATTCCCGTAAATTCCGGGGAGGGGGCGATGCGCCCTCAGGTCACGTTCAATCACATCCCAGATGTGATCGATTGGGTTCAGATCCGGAGAGTTTGCACTTGGAACTCGCTCCTGTGTTCCTCGAACCACTCCATCACACTCCTGGCCTTGTGACATGGTGCATTATCTTGTCGAAAAATGCCACTACCGATGAGAAACATGGCCGTCATGAAGGGATGTATGTAGTCTGCAAGCAGCGTGTGACGCCTCGGTCGTCATGGTGCCTTCCTCGAGCTCCAATAGACACATGGATGCTCACCTGAATGTTCCTCAGATAATAATTAAGCCGCAGCCAGTTTGTCTCCGCCCCCCAGTACAGATGTCAGGGAGCTGTTCACTTGGAACATGACGGATTCGCACCCTCACATCGTCATGATGAAGATGATATCAGGATTCATCAGATAATGCAACGCTCTGCCATTGTGCCAAGCTCTAGTGGCGATGGTAACGTATTCATTTCAGTTGTAGTTACCGATGTCGTGGTGTTAACATTCGCCATCGGTAGGAGTGTTCGGTGCACCGTGTGCTCAGACTAGTGTTGTAAAGGTGTGTGAAAAAAACAGAAATGTTGGGTAAAAAAACAGTTTTTTACGGTTTTCCCGAGCTGGGGAAAAAACGGAAAATTTGGGTATTATCAGAATCATCATTTTTGCTAATCACACAATCATTTTAGTTAATATGTTAAATCAAACATATTTCATAGAGATATCTTCATTGTTGTATGTAAAATTCCGGCAATTTTGAAACCATTAGAAAAAAATCATTTGTTCGGAAATATTGGCAAAAACAGGAAAATATAGTTTAAAAACTATTTGTTGGCCTGATGCTAGTAATCTTACTTGCTGTAACATGTCTGCAACATATACAGTGGGAAGTCGAAAATTCGAACTAATTGGGACCACAGGTAGTTCGGATTTTCAAATTGTTCGGATTTTCGAAAATGACCAAGAAAATGCCATTTAGGCTTACATATACTGTACGGTATGTTCTTCTATCGATACAGTGGTTATTCAGTACATACAGTAATTACAATACCGTACGTAAGGCTACTTACATTTAATGTTTCTGAAGAACCTGCTTGTACTCTAAATAACACTGTTTTGTAAGTCACACTTAAAATTTATAGGCCTAATAAAAAAAAATAAAAATAAAAATACATGACGAACAATTACATATAAATGAACTTTTGTAAAAACACTGACTTCACATAACGTCGATGGACACGATATTGTTTGTTTCTCGCGTTAAGACAAAATGTAAAAAGCTTCTAGGGACCGCGTTCGGATTTTTGACGTTAGGATTATCGACGTCCTACTATATATGCAATGTATTTCGCTAACGGAAAAATACTTAAAGCAACAGGTTTTAGTTCTACTTTACACACATATACCGCACAAGTGAGTAAATTTGAGCAGCGAGAAATATATTAAGTGAAACTTCCGTTAGTTATTATTACAGACTAGCAGAATATCCGTTCTTCGCACGGGGAGAATACGTTTCATTTTGGACGCAAAGGGCACCAAAACTGTCCCCAATGAAGTTGTGAAGCCCCAAAACTATGAATTTGACATTAATACCGATAATTTTCAATTATCTTTACATGTCACCATCCCCCTTAGAGTACTAATGGGGCTGAATTTGTGGATTTAAACGGCATCTTCTGTTCATCTCAGCGAGTGTGATTCGAGGCCATTTTCGATCATGTATGTATATATAGGTAGATATATATACATATATACACACAGAGGCGGATCCAAGGGGGCTATCGCCCCCCTCTCTTCACACTCAAGTATACACTGCATAAAATGGGCTTCAATCCTGCTTTACACTGGATAAAACTGCAAACTATGGTTTAGCCCCTCCCTTGATCATATCCTGGATCCGCCACTATACTGTATATAATTCTCAAAAAAATTAGGGGTTCAGCTGAAACATCACACAAGACCTTAAGATAGTGTATGAATAAGCTTGTCTTTGACTCATATATATCTTACAAAAAGGAATGCTTTAAGATACACTAGAAAAATGGGGCACATACTGGTGTTGGGGCACGGAAAACCTTGTTCACATGGCTCATGACACAAGACGGTTATGTGTGTACCTCTCGAACTGCTCACAAACAGGCAAGGCAACAACACTGATTGTTCCTTAATATGTCATATGATCACTTCGAATAGCCAACAGAGCCTCGCACCTGCGTGGCATGGATTCAATCAGATTATCGATGAGTTCTTGGGGAATGTTGTGCCACTCATCCAGAAGAGCGACTTCCAGCTCTGGAATGGTTAATGGATTTACTGGCCTAGCGGCAATTCGTTGCCATGCATATTCCAGACATGCTCAATTGGAATGAGATCCGGAGAGCATGCTAGCCACTTCATCCGAGCGATACCCTCAGCATCCAGCATCTCATCCACTAACCGAGCTCTGTGAGGACGAGTATTGTCATCCATGAAAAGGAACGAATCACCAATGGCACCAGCATAGGGAAGAGCAAGAGTTTTCATAATCTCATCCCTATATCTGAGAGCCGTCAAAGAGCCATTTCGGATGATGTGGAGCTCAGTACGCTCACCAATGCTGATTCCTGCCCACACCATCAGTCCACCACCATGATACTGGGATCTTTCTCGCACAAACATGGGATTCTGTCGTGTTCCACAATCTCTCCAGATAAAAACACGTCGATTATCAGGCTCCACACTGAATCGAGATTCGTCAGAGAACAAAACATTGCCCCATTCATTGCGTCCCAACCCACGATGTTCCTCTACCTTCGCTCTTCGATCAACACGGTGTTGTGCAGTTAATGGGACACACACCATAAGCCTACGTGCGTAGAGACCACCTTCTCGAAGGCGATTGCGGACCGTTTGAGTGGATATTGTGTGTCCTGTTGTTGTTCGGAAGGCTTGCGGGAGCAGAGTTGTATTCTGACGCCGGTTTTGACGAGCTGTTAACAAGAGATAACGATCATCTCTGGCTTTGGTTGCTAGTGGACGGCTCTGTCTTTGTCTTCTTCGAACACTTCAAGTTGTTTGTAATCGATTCCACAATCGGGAAATCACACTTTGTGCCACTCCTATGGCATGTGACACCTCCCGCTGTAACTGACCAGCTTCCAACCTGCCGACAGCTCGCCATGCCAACGATTCTGGCAAATCACGTTGTTGCGCAATTTCACTACGTAGATTTGTGACGCACTAAACACAATGAAAACAAAGGTATCCTGGAGCTGGAATGTATTGGCAGCGCCACACTACAAAATGATATCTGTTAGCGCCACGTCACTGATCAAGTGCACAGATGTTTCAAACGGTTCGTTTTGCACGTTGAGCCTTCAGGATTTCAATCTGAACTGGACAAGATACAGTGTTCTCACATTATTCGTAAGAAGTTTTACATGTGTTTTCATCTGATTCCCTAATTTTTTTGATCAATATATATATAGATAGATAGATAGATAGATAGATAGATAGATAGATAGATAGATATAGATATAGATATATATATATATATATATATATATAGATAGATAGATAGATAGATAGATAGATAGATAGATAGATAGATAGATAGATAGATAGATAGATAGATGTAGATATATATTAGATAAATGTACCCATTCTTCGCATGGAAGTCAAGGCCTGTGGAAGTATTAACCTCATTTCCGCGACCACGAAAACTATGGATCTGAGACTAAATCGATCATTTTGGATTACTTTTACATGTCTCGGTATATCCTCCCCTCCCCGCTGATTCTCGGTCCGCATACAATGGTAGCTGAATTTGCAAGTGATCACTAATGAAAGTGTCACCATTCATCTCAGCGACCGCGAAAAGTATGGATTTGACACTAATATCGGTCATTTTGTATTACTTTTACATGTTACGGTATCCCCACTCCCCGCTGACTCCCGGCCCACATACAATGGTAGCTGAATTAGCAAGTGATCACTAATGAAAGTGTCACCATTCATCTCAGCGACTGCGAAAACTATGGATTTGACACTAATATCGGTCATTGTGGATTACTTTTACATGTTTCGGTATCCCCACCCCCCGCTGACTCCCGGCCCACATACAATGGCAGCTGAATTAGCAAGTGATCACTAATGAAAGTGTCACTATTGATCTCAGCGACCGCGAAAACTATGGATTTGACACTAATATCGGTCATTGTGAATTACTTTTACATGTTTCGGTATCCCCACCCCCCGCTGACTCTCGGCCCACATACAATGGTAGCTGAATTTGCAAGTGATCACTAATGAAAGTGTCACCATTCATCTCAGCAACCGCGAAAACTATGGATTTGACACTAATATCGGTCATTTTGTATTACTTTTACATGTTTCGGTATCCCCCCCCCCCGCTGACTCCCGGCCCACATACAATGGTAGCTGAATTAGCAAGTGATCACTAATGAAAGTGTCACCATTCATCTCAGCGACCGCAAAAACTATGGATTTGACACTAATATCGGTCATTGTGGATTACTTTTACATCTCTCGGTATATCCCCCCCCCCCCCCGCTGATTCTCGGCCCGCATACAATGGTATCTGAATTTGCAAATATCGCTAATGGAAGTGTCACCATTGTTCTCAGCGATCACGAAAACTATGGCTTTGACACTAATATTGGTCATTTTGTATTACTTTTATATGTTTCGGTATCCCCGCCCACGCTTATAGGAAAGGGGGGCAAGAGTACGCAAATTTTAATTAAACTTATATATTTTGGCAAAAAATAGTTACAACGGAAAACTTTTACATGGAACACAAAACTTGAACTCTCCTTTACGAAATGTGAACTCAACTTTTATATACTTCTATTCTTAGAGGAACTAGAACTCATAAAATGAAAACATTCAAATTCGTACTCTTGCCCCTATATGTGGGGCAAGAGTACGAAATCAAAGGGGCAAGAGTACGCACCCAAAAGAGCATTAACAATTATCACAGATGAAGGTGCTACTCCTTTATATGATGTGCATTGTTCATGCCACCATTCATGGCATCTTGCGCACTTGATCCAGTCTTCTATTGGTGGATCACTGTAGATGATATTGCATAATGGACACTCGTACACTACTTCCTCACTGACCTGAGGAGTTCGGTTCTGTTGTAGCTTTCCTGGTGCAAGATGATGTTTGCCTTTGCTCTTTGGAGGGCGCCGTTTCAAAAGTAAGTTCTGCTTGAAAGGAGAGGATGTCAGAATCTCTGATTGACTTCGAGAAGATCAAGATCTACTGGTTGAGTGCTTGGTAGCAGTTGGAGGAGGACTGACAACCACCAAAGGAGTGCATGGTGTAAATGGTCCACATGGGCCCCTGCTTACCTCCAGTTAAGATCTAGTTTACTGGTTGAAAGTTTGGTAACCGATGAACGAGCAGTCAGCAGAGAAGTGTTTAATGTAGATAATCCGCATGAGCTCCTGCTTGCTTCTAGTGAGAATCCAGTGTTACTGGTTGAAGGTTAGGTAAGAGATGAATGAGAACGAGCAACCGGCAGAAGAGTATTTGAAGTGGACAGTCCGCATGAGCTCTTGCTTGTTTCTAGTGAGGATCCAGCGTTACTGGTTGAAGGTTTGGTAACAGATGAATGATAACGAGCAACCGGCAGTCAGCAGAGAAGTGTTTAATGTAGATAATCCGCATGAGCTCCTGCTTGCTTCTAGTGAGAATCCAGTGTTACTGGTTGAAGGTTAGGTAAGAGATGAATGAGAACGAGCAACCGGCAGAAGAGTATTTGAAGTGGACAGTCCGCATGAGCTCTTGCTTGCATCTAGTGAGGATCTAGCGTTACTGTTTAAAGGTTTGGTAACAGATGGAGGAAAAATGAAATGAAATCTTTGAGTTTTACGTCCCACGGTTATGCCGGTTAGGCTAAAGGAGACGGTGATTATGAGAGATGAGTGAAATGGTGGAATGAAGAAAGTGGGAGGAAACGGGAGAACCCCGAGAAAACCCACGAGCACGGTGTTTGTCCACCACAAAGTTCACTTAGCGGGGGCTGGGATCGAACCCGGGACCCCAAGCACCAGAGGTGAACGCTCTACCACTGAGCCACCGCGCCCCCCTAACAGATGGAGGAGTACGAGCAACTGGCAAAGGAGTGTTTGATCTGGATGCACTGCATGGGTCCCTTTTTGCTTCCAGTGAATCATCCAATGAACGATTTTGGGCTCTATTCAGGTCTGATGCTTGATTTTTTGCTTCAGGAATGCTTTCGTCTTCAGACCTGGCTTCTATTTTTAAGTCTATCACATCCACAATAGAAGGAAGAAAATCTTCTTCAGTGAACACATCTGGATTCAGTAGGACAACTCCAGATTCTTGAAGGCTGGATACCAATGGTTGCAGCGTTGTAGTCATCATCATCATAGGTATCTACCTTTATTGGCAGGTCACTTGCCGCAGCTGAGAAGCTTCCATGCTCCACGGTCCTCCGCTAACTTCTTCGTCTTCGCGTATGATCTTTCTGTTTATATATCATCCATTAATTGTAGTCTCCTTCGCCCCCTCCCTCTCTTTCCCGCCACCATACACTCTAGGACGTCCCTCATGATACAATATCTTCTTAGGCAACGTCCCAACCAGTTTCTCTTCCTCTTCCTAATGATATCTAAGTGTTCTTTTCTCACCCACCATTTCTAACACTCTCTCATTCGTTTTCCGTTCGACCCAACTAATTCTTTCCATTCTTCTCCACACCCGCATTTCGAAGGCGTCCAGTCGATTTTCATCACCTTTACGTAATGTCCACGTTTCCGCCACATACAGTACAACACTCCACACGAAATATTTTATGAGTCTTTTTTTGAAGTAAGCCTCAGTAAACAAACTCGCAACTTGGAATTATGTGGGATGGATGATTCCTCATCCATTTATCACACACAATTGAATACCAGGATTTCAACGGGTCAAAAAAAGGAGCGATCTAATAGTTTCAAATTTTGACTGGGATTTGGTGGCAAACTCAACATCACTATTCTATTTTGCCTGCAGAAATCAATCGCTTCGATTGAAATGTGAGAGGTCTGATTGTCAACAAGTAAAAATACCTTTTTCGTAACCGAATTTGATCGCACATGTTGGTGTAAATAATATAACAATTCTACGAAAAGTTGTGAGTTGATGAACCAGAATTAGATATTCCCACAGAACCTGGCGGCGAGCCATCGAATAATTCTTGTTTCATTTGTTTTGTGGGAAATATCTGGGGAATAAAGGAACCAGATGCACTCACCATGAAACAGCTGTTATGTTAACTCCAAAATCACTAGATACAGTTTTATTCACAACTGATTTTTAGTCGACTTTTGGAACTTTATGAGGAACCGTATTTATGCCAGTTTCGTACATGTTGTAGATGTCCCGTGGAGAAAAGCCGTTTTGTCTTACAAGATCTTTTAGACAATTAAAAAAACATTAAACTTGTGGCTTGCTAAAACCACGAGCTCTCCCCAGACCAGTCTTTGAAGGCTGTTGCAAAGCAATTGTTAAATGTCTACGACGGAAAGACTCTGTCCAATCTCTTTCTGCCATTCGATTCACACGACTAAAGGATATGGGGCAACTAGTTACGTTCAGCAAAATTGTATGCCATTCTTCTTAGATCTTTTAAAGTTAATTCATAGAAGAATTGATCCAGTAATGTGATATATTTCACTAATTCGTTCTCCAATTCTTCGGTAAATAGGCCTACTGGCTTTATTGTACCTAAAGACGTTGCAGATTCTCATTCAAAAAAAGAAAAGAAAAATCCTTAATTCTCCTTATATCAGTAATGGGAATGCATAGGATACAAAAAAATCGGATAATATTTAGACCCTTTATAAAAATATATTTCCAAATTCAGCTTATTCCATCAGTTACAGAATGCTTATCACCTACGAGGGTAACTTGGAAACTTCTCGACCTATTCTTGATGAAGTTACATATTGTCAAATGTTAGGTTAGGTTAGCTTCATACATCTTTATAGGATCCCATACCAATCATTGGACTGATACCGCCTGATGCAGAGTCGTTTTAACGTATGGTTACTAAAGGACTGACTACTACAGAAAACATATGGTAGTCGAACTTTTTAGTATGGCACTAATCACGCGTCAGAACGACTCTGCATAAGGCCCATTGAAATTTATTACTGAAGACTACTGACATTTAAGATAAAAGAGGACAACGCGTAGTATTTCTGAAACCTGAATAAAATAAGCAAGCGTAACGTTATTCAATAACTGCAGATGTCACTATCTCACACGTTTATCTGTTTCGAAAACTCAAACACCACCTTAGATACTGTTGTAAGGAATGGTATTTAGAATAAAAATTTATCCCTCGTACATAAGAAAATACCAGGATTCTTCAGAATTCTTAACGTTAGAGGCTACATATGGGAACCAGCATTAGTGAAGTTTGCCGTCACTCTCTATTACAACGGAATCTACATTCTTTTTTGATTGTTAGTTCTAAATCAAATTGGATTCTTTTTCATAGAACAGAAGGGGCAAGAGTACGCACGCGTACCCTTGCCCCGTAGTTATCTGCGTACCCTTGCCCCCTCACTATACAATTGACTTTCCCGTGATGTTGTACAGCCAACTCTTGGAAGAAAGTCAATTTACTCCATCCTGTCAAACAATGGATATGTTAGAAACTAACGCTTTATAGTACTTTGAAACCGTTATAAAATTGTGTAAGTTATTCATTAACTACTTATGTCCCAATATTATATCAAACTATTAGAAAAACATAAATAATTACCTAGATAGCTTGTAGTTTGCCCCAGCACACTCAAATTTATTTAGATTCTAGACGCCATTAACATCAAACTCCACGTGACGCATTATTGCCATACGCGAATATATTCACCTGATTTTAGGGAATCGTATCCTTACCCCCCACGTACTCTTGCCCCCCTCTACTCTACTCCCGGCCCGCATACAATGGTAGCTGAATTTGCAAGTGATCACTAATGAAAGTGTCACCATTCATCTCAGCAACCGCGAAAGTATGGATTTGACACTAATATCGGTCATTTTGGATTACTTTTACTTGTCTCGGTTTCCCCCCCTCCCCGCTGACTCCCGGCCCACATGCGATTGTAGCTGAATTTGCAAATCATCGCTAATGGAAGTGTCACTATTGATCTCAGAGACCGCGAAAACTATGGATTTGACACTAATATCGGTCATTGTGGATTACTTTTATATGTCTCGATATCTCAACTCCCCCTTCCCGTTGACCCCCGACCCGGTGCCGCATAGCATGAATTTGGAAGTTAATGCGATCGGAGTTTCACCATTGATTTCAGCGACCGCGAAAACTATGAATTCAACACTCATATTTGTTATTTTCTACTACTTTTACATGTCCCGGTAAACAACCCCTGAGACCCCCCTGGTTCGAATTTTGACAAAATCGTTTAACTCTGGTCTGGAGCCTGGACCAAGGTATTCGTGACTAAAATTTGGTAACTCTCGGTCAATTTGTCTGGTTCCCAAGCCGGTTCCGTTAAACGCCTCCCCATGAGACTCCCCTGGTTCGAAATTTGAAAATAACTTTTCGTCTTGATCTCGGGCCTAGGCCAAGGTACAACTGACCAAAATTTGGTAACTCTCGGTCCACTCGTCTGGTCCCCAGGCCGCATACAGACAGACAAACTCACAAACAAACTGTTTATTTTATTTATATTAGACTAGATAGATTCTTGGAAATTATACCAGATTTTCATATTATCTTTCCTAACTAATTTTAAAGACCCGCTCCTACTTATCTTTATATGTATACAGTATATCTATATTTATATCTATATATGTATATAACAAACGCAGGAATTACCCCATAAATAACACTCCTGGAGGACCCCTTTCTCAAACACTTGTACAAACTTCAGTTTTCGTACCGGATGATTACCGAGACCTGGTGGGAAAAAAAACTGCTTTTGCGTTCGAATTAAAAAAAATATAGTTCTCCTCAGATTAGTATTCACTGATAATATTTTTATAAAATTTAAATTTGATGGGTAAATCAGTGGACTTTGAATACATCCACATCGTATCCACTGAGTTGCGAAATTGTGTACCTCCAAATGAAGGAGCAGATCTACTGTACAAAATATAATAAGAACATCTCTTTCGGATTTCTATTATCTCGCAGTCCAACCCCGAGACGGAAACATAAGAGATAGGCTTTTTGTTTTTAAACAAGATAACGTGTCTAGCGAATGCTTTACATTGTGAAGATTATATTAGTGAAAATTAAACGAATATAATTTTACAACTTAATATACATATTACTAAATGTTTAGCTCCCCGTTGCTATGTTGTTAGCGATGCGCCTTTCTCGAACGAGGTTTGATTCATGGTAGGAGCTCATGTGTTTCAAATCCGACATTAAACTGTACGTTCACGTCTTGTAGAGCTTTGCTCCTAAAAACGACGCTAAACTATAATCTAATTTAATATTATTAATATTAAAAAATAATGACTTATCAATGTGACGTCAATTTGGCAGTCATCAAATCCATTTTATACTTTCACTTAATCCAGTGGATATTAATATAACAATTACGAGACACACGCGCATATAAATACTCAGAAACAAGCACATACACACGTATACATACACAAATATGAACACTTCAAATCTATTTACATGTGTTGGACTGCACTGCATCAAGTATCTTCTCATGTATCTGCATTTTCTGATTCATCCACAGATTTCTTATTTGTACGCATCAATCATTTTAGCATTTTCGGGAAGGTTCAGGGTTCGTTCTTCATTTAAAGAGTCGGTTCTCTGTATTGGAAACAGAATGAGGGGAGGGTGGGGGAATTTATACTTTATAAATGGATAACATTTTAAGAAATATATACAAAACATGCCGCTTCCGATGCAGCACTAAAGCATATAGTACCCTGGTGATAATACCCCCTCCCCTCTCAAGTTGTAAAGTGAGAAGGGACAGAAACATCCCAGACACTCAGGGTTCAGTTGACAATAATAAAACTATGGGTAAGTAAACATCTTGTGCAGAGTCACGTTTTGCTTATTTTTGAACATTTCTGTGAAATCAACAATACAACAGCGGAAATACTAACTGGTTTTATTACTCCAACCATCGCTTCAACAAGGGATAATTCCCAACGGTCAGTGTTCTCTTTCTCTTTTTCTGTCCTCGTTCTTATTCTCCACATCTTTAATGAAGTAGGGGGCGCCCAACCCCTCGACATTTGGACGTCTTTTCCTCTTGGTTTCGCCACTTGTTGAAGACAATCACCGCAGCACTCTTCGAACACCTGACAAGTCCTGCAGTTTCCGAAATTCTCGTGCCGAGTGTTTCTGAGCGAGTACTTTCTTCAAAATATTATTAAAAATTATAGAAAGATTTTCGAGACATTCGAGTCGAGTCGAGATTTTTACCAGCTGTCTCGACTCGACTCGAGTCTCGACTCGAAAATTCGAGTCGAGAAATACGTTTGTCTCGACTCGTCTCGAATTTTACAAAGAGTGTCTCGACTCGAGCGCATCCCTATATACGACATCTAATTATTCATAAGTTGTTGCCTGACAATTCTTTTGAACTTGTTCTCTGACATTATAAACACATCTACTATATCGACTCTAATCATTTCATTATATGAAGAGCACATTCTCCGCAGAGGAGACTTATGTAATATGTTAGTTCTTGCTTTTCTACAATAGAATGTCCTAGTGTTTGCTGTTCTAGTCTTACCTGTTGGGACACGTAATAATACTTCTGCAATTAATTCTGGACAGTCAATTTTACCGTTTAATAATTTCTGTGAAAACAATAAATCAAAAACAAATCTCCTTTTTTCTAGTGTATGAAAATTAAAATTCGTTTCTAAGTCTTCATAGGAGACATACTTTGGGTAGAAACCGGTTTTCTTGTACGCAAGCATTTCTAAGAATTAAAGTTGTATATTTTCTATTGCATTAGTGTATTTGGTGACATTTGGTGTCCAAACAGTAGAACAGTATTCTCATTTTGACCTCATGTACGAAAAATATAACTTTATACCTAGGTAAATGTTGATTCTTTGTAGAAATCCTGTCCTATCCTATAAATTAAGCCCAGGTTTCTATATGCACTAGTCGTTATCGCGTCAATGTGTTGAGCAAATGTAACTTTTGCTATCAAACATAACTCCTAGATCTTTGATAGTATTTGGGGTAGACAAAGAAGTGCCACTTATTGTATACCTAAAGTTAATTGGATTTTCTTCCCTCGTGAAAGATACAGATTTACATTTGGATACATTCAGCACTAATTTATTCTTACCACACCACATTTGAACTCTCTCTAGATCCTGTTGAAGTTTCACGCAGTCATCAATTGAACTTACTTTGGAGTATAATTTAAGATCGTCGGCAAAAAGAACTCGAGAAGTTTTAATACACAGAGAAATATCATTAATAACAAGAAGAAACAACAGGAGATCTAGATTAGATCCTTGAGGGACTCCTGATAGAGTATTGAACTTTTCAGTAACAAATCCTTTGTATGAAACATATTGTTTACGGTTATGCACATGTGATACACTCCATTGCTTGTTGCGAAAAGTTCAGAGATGCTTCTTTTTGTAGCAAAATACCATGATCAAAGACGCTAAATGCCTTGCTAAAATCAGTATGTACGACATCTCTTTTTTTCCGCCTTTATCTAATTCTGTTACTATAAAATTTGTTAAAATTGATAACTTAGTCGAAGTAGACCTATTACGTAAGAAGCCGTGTTGATAAGTTGAAAGAACAGGCTTTACATGATTTAAAATTCGCGCATACGGTGACCGATATGGAAAACCTTTTGCCACAATGCTTTATATTGTTTAAACATCTATCGAACAGGGTATCACTCGCCCCATGTTTCCATTTAAAGTTTTAAAATTGTGCCCTGAGCTCCCATGAAGGGCTTCCTTGGGGATCACCACGAAAACACTATTCGATGTGCTTCATGGTATTCCCTATTTAAACTTTGTTTGGTTCATTATGTTGAACCGTTTTTGAGATATCTCCGTGGAAAGGTTAAAATGGGACACCCTGTACATATCCATAGAAAACAAAATTAAGAAGGAAGAAATGTGCAATCTCAAGCTTTATAAGTTTTTAAACCGTAAATTCAATATCAGCTTTCGGAGTTCTGATTCGAACACCTGTTCCATTTGTAAATCTTTGTTACTTACATACTTTTTCAAAATAGAGGAGTGAATCAATTTCTTTTCTTTTGTTAAACATTATGAGTAAATTAAAATATACTTGAAACAACTTGTGTTCTCTATCAAAGCACTGTTACACATATTCTCTACAAGCTATTACATATTATCTGAAATTCCCGTTCTTCGCACGCCGAGAATAGATTTGTGAGTTAGGTTTATGAATTTCAATAAAAATATAATCATGGAAATTCATGAAATACTCTATTTCTGGTATATATTTTTACACCAGGATACACCCTGTAGATAACGTAATAACTTGAGATCTATGATATGTTAAAAAAAAAGTCACTTTTAACTATTCAGTCGTTTTCCCGAGATGCAATAACAAACAGCAAAAAAGATCACTTACGATGTGTGTTTTTTGTAAGTTTTTATTTAAAGAAAATTACTTTTCTTCTTTAAACGGAAATATTCTGTGGAAATAGAATTCAAACAGCCAGCCGTTTTCCCATGAATCAATGGTACAAAACATTAATAGTCCAGGCATTTTGTACCTAAAATACCTTAAAGTTGAAAAATAATCCCATAAAGTTGACCTTTTCAGAATAATTTCCTTTGTTAATGTACTTTTACATATCTAAAGTCCCCTACTCTCCGGCGTGTACTTCCTCTCAAAATGGCGGACAAAGATGGCGGCCATGAAATTTCAACTTGCCGACTTTAGGCGACTAAAACCTTTTAGATACATATCAAGTATATATGTATACAGGAAAGACTGAGATTAAGTTTTTATGATACTTATCTTGTGAAACTTCAATTTTGATTAGGGATGCACGCGAGACGCGAGAAGTCTCGTCTCGTCTCGCGTCTCGTCTCGCATTTGCGAGACGAGACACGAAACGAGACTGAAAATTTTATGCGAGACGCGAGACGAGACTAAACCATGCGAGACGAGACGCGAGACGAGACTCACTTAAGTCTCGCACGAGAAGTCTCGCGAGACTTCTCGCAGTCTCGCAACATTTATAAATTACATGTAATATATATTTAGTGAATTTTCTAAGTTGAGCGTTAATGCCTCCAAGAATAAAAAAGTGATTGGGGCAATAGACATTTTATGAGATTTATTATTATTCAAGGTTGATTTTCAGAATTAAAGCCTTCTTTAGTTTCTAAACATCATTAAAAAAGAAAAGCTTTGTAAATTGGAAATGTATTACAACATCGATTTAGGACTTTATTTTGCGAGACAAACACATATACGCGGGCGCGCACGAATACATGAACTTCTGTTTTTTGGTCTGAAAAGCGAATAAGACTCCCTATTGCTGCAAAATGTGATATTTCTGTTGTTTCTGTCTTTTTCACATTACTACTAGCGATTTATGTTGGGGGATGGCGGGGAAATCCCCTCTCGTCAAAATTTATCCCGGGTCCGGCTCGCAGAAATAACATGGTATTTTTATATGGAATAAGTATTTTCTTTCTATATATTTATCAAAAACATCCCCCTCTAGTTCGGAAGTTTAATTCAAACACTGGTTTGGTAGGATGGCTCTATAGGTTTGATGCGAGATGGTAGGAATGGCCCTATATCTGTCAGTAATTTTATTTTCTAGATCTGGCAACACTATATAAGTTGAAAGCGAAAGTTGATAAAATGCGATAATGCAACATTGCTACAAGCGCGAACGAACCAAAAGAATTGGGTCGTACAAGCGCTCTTGGTGGTATAAAAACATCTTTATAATGGAAAATCACCCTTTAAGGAAACGACCAAAACGTGTTAATGTTGATAGTGGCGACGATATTTTAGAAGAGCCAAATATTGCTGGAGACCTCTAAGCTGGAAAACAATGTTGGATCCAGCAACAATTTATGCTGGTTTTGCTGTAGATTATGCTATTAACCCTTTGGGGATCCCGTACAATCTGTACCATACGGGGTGTTTCATGGTACATTGCGTTATAAATCTCCTATTTGAGCTTTTTCGTCCGGGTTTTTTTTTTTTCAAGTCCAGAGGCATTGTAGAAGACCTTACGTATGGTTTCACCCTTTCTGCGTCGAGACATAGGAGGTGATGACGTTATAATTCTAATATATATATTTTCTTTTAATATTGCGGGGCCGGTCTATGTTCATTATTTTTTGGCGGGCTTATTTTTACACGTAGAAGATTGAAATTTTTCACAAACATTCAATCCACCGAGTAGTATTTACCAGATTTTTTTTCAGATTTCTGCGTTAAAACGGGGGGATCCAGAGGGGCAAAAAGTTGAAAAAAGGGATATTTTACCAAAAAATCCCTTTCTTCGTGATTTTCCCGCCTTAGATATATGATGGAGACAAGTGAATGGTACCGCCTGAAAGGCAGTTCTATTCTGAAGAGAATGATGTGCGACACATGACCCTAGGGTAATTAGGGAAGTATCAGGGAATTTTTATGAAAATATACTTCTGTATAGGGGAATTTTGAACATTTTCGGTATTATTTTTTGCGGGCTTATTTTTGCACCAAGAATATTGAAATTGTGCACAAACATTCAGTCCACCGAGGAGTATTTACGAGATTTTTTCGTACTTCTGTGTTAAAACATGGGGTACAAAGGGGCTAAACGTTGAAAAAGGGAAATTTTTACCAAAAATCCCTTTCACGGGATTTTCTCGCCTTAGATACATGATGGAAACAAGTGAATGGTACCGCCTGAAAGGCAGTTCTATTCTGAAGAGACTGATGTGCAAACCATGGTCCTAGGGTAATTAGGGATGCCTCAGGGAATGTTTAAAAATTTCCCTCTATATACGGGAATATGGGACGTTGTCGGTATATATTTTTTTTGGCGGGCTTACTTTTGCACCTGGAAAATTGGAATTGTGCATAAATATTCAGCCCACCTAGTAGTATTTATCAGATTTTTTCAGATCTCTGCGTTAAAACAGGGGGGTCCAGAGGGGCTAAAAGTTGAAAAAAAAAAGGATATTTAGACCCAAAAATCCATTTTTTCGGGATTTTCCCGCCTTAGATACTTGATGGAGACATGTGAGTCATACCGCCTGAAAGGCAGTTCTAAGCTGAAGAGAATGATGGTCGAAACTTGACCCTAGGGTAATTAGGGATGTCTCAGGAAATTTTTTACCTGAGATCATGGTGTTTTACGGTAATTTGGGGCATGGTGGGAATTCCTGATAAAATTTCTTCCGCCCTTACTATTCAAGATAGAAACTTGAAATTTGGCACACACATTCAGTATACCAAGTACTATTTATCAGATTTTTTAGATGGGTACGTTCATACAGGGCCGCTCCAGAGGGGCCCAAAGTGAGAGAAAAAAATCCCTCCGGAATTTTCCCTTTGACATCATTTTCCCCGCTCCTGGTATGTGGTATGAGCCACTTTGGTACCATTTGAAAGCCAGCTTCATTCTGAAGAGAATGAGGTATGAACCATGATCCTAGGATAAATAGTGACGATGCAGTAGCTGCTTGACTGAAAGTCTAAAAAATAGTCCAAAAAGCCGGGTACCGGAAAGGGTTAATTTGACGAAAATTAATGGTCCAGTGTCAAATTCCAGCACAACTTTTCTTTTAATTTGGAGCGGAGGGGACACAAATTCGGATACCATGTTGAACTTTAGGTTCCGTCTCCTTAGGATGTTATGAACATTCATCCCATGGAAAGCAATGGCAAACCACCAAGAATTCAGCTTGCCAAGGGACTTTCAGGTCAAATACCTGCCTTCGGACAGAATATCACATCATTATTCATTAACAGCCATAGAATAACACATTGCAAAATTTTGACCAGAATATATGCGAGACTGCGAGACCATGCGAGAAAGTCTCGCGCGAGACGCGAGACGAGACTCAAAATTTTATGCGAGACGCGAGACGAGACTTCACGTTTGGGAGACGAGACGAGACGCGAGACGAGACCAACATTTGAGGCTGCGAGACGAGACGAGACTTTTCCATTTCTCGTCTCGTCTCGTCTCGCGTGCATCCCTAATTTTGATAAGTTTAAATTGGTTGTGTAAAAAAAATTACAAACCATATATCACTTTTTTATGTTTATATTAGAAGAAAAATTAGAAATGAGGAAAATTGTTTGAATAAAAGTTGGAGATCATTTTATGAGCTTTAAAATGATGCATTTAATTTGACTTTACATAACTTGATGTAGATTCTGTATAAGACTTATTATATTCATTATTAAGAAACGAAAAAGTTTTTCTTCATGTCCAATTTCCTTCTCAGATTTTAACCACAAAGTATCTGCAGAAAAAACAGCTTGTTCCAAATTACCCAAGTGAAACCTCTGCCTTTCATAATTTTGAATGCTTCCAACGTAAATACAATTGATACAACCCTGAAAATGGCGGTAGACGAATGTTCAAAACCTAATCAAAGAAGTTGTATTGCGATATTTCACTAACCACTCTATATCAAAGTTATAGAGATTGTTGAATCATCAGGACGCGACATGATCTGAGAGCTCACATTATAACATTTATTGCTCTGATGAAACATATGTGAACAGCTTTCAGCCAAATAGATAAAAGTATTGTCGACAACCTAAAAACTAAACTTTCACTCATTATGAATGGTCCCACAACAACTGAGGAATGTTTGCTTAGCAGCAGTAAAATGAGGTGAGTTGAGTTGATTTTGGGTTTATCGTCCCTTTGAGCAGCGAGGCTATATGGGAAGGGACCTACTGATTAACGTGGAATCCGAACCACATGAGCTCCCGCCGGGAATCGAATACGGGTCTCCCACGCCATAGGCGCGTACGCTAACCGCTTAGCCACGAAGGAGCTATCAGCAGTGAAATGACATCGTTCCAAGAAGTAATAGCTGTTTCATGTATGAAGGCTGAAGAAATTGGACATACAGCTAGATTGTGGTAGCAGTATTTTGAGCAACTGAAAATTATGTTACTGTTTATTAGACCAGAAAGGACTGGAGACTGGCAATTACATTTACTTGCCACAAAACTCATACTGTCTTACTTGCATGCAGCGGGTCGCATAAGTTATCCAAGTGTGTACATTTATATGTCCAGCAAATGGATCCAATTGAATACGATCAATTTATGTGGCAGAAGTAATTCTTTTTGAAGTGATGTATGGATTGATATGGTAATTGAGAATGTCTAATGCGTCCAATGAAGATATCAGGAAATTAAAACAGGGCAGAGGTATTACAGAGAGTACTCTAGCACGGTGGATACTGACGACTACAGTTTGTGTGGATGTACGTGAAGAAGTTGAAAAGTTCTGTGGTATATACTCCTCTTCGAGAGAACAACATATTGAACTTCGTGAGTCTCAACATAGTTGTGGTAGACAAGACAGGTTGACCCTTATTCATCATTTGCAGCACAAGATAACTCAGAAGACCTCATATGTGTAGTTAATGGTCTTGAATCAAATGAAGCAACAAACTGTGATCGAGCAGAGGAAGTAGGAACTAGCATAATGAATAACATGTGTCGCCAGAATTTCGGTGATTTAAAACTGCGGCATAAAGATGTGTCACTCCAATTTGGGCATCAAGAAATACCATTAAAGTTGCTGAAGATGAATATCAACCCTCTTCAGTTGTTTAGTTGTTCAGTCGCGTATTTTGCGTTTTGAATTCAAAATTGATCTCTCAAAGTATTTGTCGTATGAATTATAAACTTTTCCTCCAGCTGTCTCCGATGAATTCTCAATGAGAAAAACACAAAAAGTCAAAGTTGTTCGATATCGTGCACTGTGTAGACTGTTCTACCAACTCGAAGTTTGTCATTGATGATGGATTTTTGCTGCATCGTGTGGTTTGGTCTTCAACACCAGCAGGTGCTATTACTTACTGCAACCTTTGCGATAGACACATCGAATATATGTAAAAGCACTTCTCTTCATCAGCAACAATTATTGTTTTGTTGGAAGTGATTCCACAATCCCAAGAGCACTAAAAAGAGAAATTTGATCATGAAAAAGACATCGGCTTCCTTTGCTTGTCTACCAGAATTGAAAGTAACCGTGAAACAGGATGAATTTCTAAGAAACTCTAAAAACAAGAACAGATATATTGTTATGTTGACAGACTATATGGTCAAGACAGGAATTGAAGTAAAACAAGCAGAAGGTGATGCCGATCCCTTAATAGTGTCAGCTGCGTATGAGATTTCCCACAAATACCAGAAAGTTGTCAGTGTTGTAGGCACAGACGTAGATTTACTTGTTATCCTGATGGCCAGGGCAGTACCTGAAACTCCAGTTTTCTTCTTTATGTCAAGCTCCCACTACAGACCAAATAAATGTTTTGACATTTTAGCGATTCAGAATAAACTTGTGACACTGAAGGACGGCATTCTTTTCCTCCACGCCATGACAGGCTGTGATGCAACATCAGCTCTATTCAAGAAAGGAACGAAAAGTCCATTTAAAGTAATTCAGAAGAATCCTGAACTTTTGGTATCGGTAAATGCGTTCAATGAACCCAACACACAGTCTGAAACCATAATCAAAGTTGAGGAAAAGTTCCTTGTAAGTTTACATGGAGGAAAAAACTCTTGTGGCTGCCTAAACGAACTTCGTCGTGTACTCTCTTCAGAACTAGTGTCTCGGTAATCAATTTCAGAGAATTTCCAGCTAGCAACGCTACCTCCAACAAAGGCTGTTTGTCAACACTCCCTGACTCTCAAGTACAGCAGTGGCTAGGGAATCGTCTTGATCCACTCGACTGGGAATAGACTCTGAAACGAGGACAATTATGTTGCATTCTAACTAATCTAGTAGCTGCACCACATGAACTTCTTACTTTGATCTATTGCAAACAGCAACTCTTCAGCTAAATGAGAAAGTCGTTCTACTAGTCTGCAACGTTCTCAAATGTGTGAAAACTGTCTCGGGATTGAGTGTGAAAATACAGAAATTGTTCATGAATCTGAGAACGAAATTGAAGATGTAGAAAATGTTTTCGTTCCTTAATAATGTATAAATACGGTGCATAATAAGATATATAATAAATCTTATAAATAATCTACATCAAGTTACATGAGAGCAAACTAAATACCTCATTTCGAAGATCATAAAATTATCTTCAATTTTATTCAAACAATTTTCCTCATTTCTAATTTGTCTTCTAATATAATTGCCTCCAAACATAAAAAGCGATATTTGGTTTGACAGTTTTTATACCCATAAGAAATTTAAACTTATCAAAATTGAAGTTTGACAATATAAGTATCATAAAAACTTAATTTCGGTCTTTCCTGTATACATATATACTTGATACGTATCCAAAATATAATAAAGAAAAAAGTTATAGTCGCTTAAAATCGTCAAGTTGAAATGTCATGGCCGCCATCTTTGTCCGCCATATTGAGAGGAAGTACACGTCGGAGAATAGGAGACTTTTGATATGACAAAGTACATCAACAAAGGAAATAATTCTGAAAAATTCAACTTTATGGGATTTTTTTCTAAAATACCTGGACTATAAATTCATTTTTCTATATCGGACTAGATGAAATGCTTCATCTTCGCACAGGAAGAAGAATGTTATGGTAAGTAGCAAGTATTAGAAAACCCTTTCAATCTTAAGGGTTTCTAATTACATTTCAATGAAAGTGGAATTTAAAAAAAAAACATTCACCATTTCACCTCCACAATTTCTTATTCCCATTGGAATTTTGGATGACTTTGAATTTAAACGACAACAGTTTTGTCAATATTCGTCGCAGCGACCTCGTAAACTATGGATTAGGTACTAATCTAGGTCATTTTCTATTATTTTTACATGTTACATCTTGCCAACTGTACCTTCACTATATGCTGATGCGGGATGAATTTTAACTTAAACAGCTTGAAGTGTGCTAGTATTCATCCCAGCAACCCCAACACTTATAAAGTAGACACTAACGTCAGTTAATGTGGTTTATTTTTACGTGTTACTTCCTTTACTCCACCCCTTAGCCTCTTGCCAATGAGGTATTAATGTTTATATAAATAGAATTGAGAGGGTCACTATTCATCTCGGCGACCACAGAAAATATTATTTGGACAGTAATATCAACCTTTTTTTATTATTATTATTATTTCTGCACTTTATCCCCTTAACACTCCCTCAGCTCCCATGTCGATAACATGATAAAAACTAAAATTAGGCAATGATTCACTGCCATTTAACCCTTTAAGACAGAATTAAAAGAAATTGGCATATGTGGTTCCTCATTTTTATATATAGAGGGCTTTATACACTGATTTTCATCTTTCTAACTTAAAGGACTCTAAAGTACTTAACTTTTGGTATAAAGATTTGAACCACGCTACCGTTCTTAAGATAAGTTAGTCCGTAAATTTAATGCCATGAAGACCTAAACTAGTTCAGAGACCAATTATGTAACAAATATCAACATCGGTCCCGTGATGTAGGAGGAGTTAACCTCAATCATTTTACTTAAAATGTTTGAGGTTAACTCCTCCTACGTCACGGAACCAACGTTATGATTGCTGTTATGTATTTTGAGCCTGACATATATAGATATAGACATACCTATGTACAGGGTGTTTCAAAACTACACTGACAACTTTTGGGAGGCAATTCCTGTTACCAAGATAAGACGAAAAGTATAGACCAAGCTGGGTGCACAAATGCTTCTTTTTGGAAGTATAAGTTGTCGAAAATTTGAAAAAGTTAAGTTTAAAGGTCCATAGTTCCCTAACTATATGGCCTACCATAGTCGAGTCAAGACTTCACTTAGGAACTAATATGTGCACTATCCACAAATACCATAAAGATTTGAACTATTATGAACTAATATGTTTCAGAATGCTAAGGTACTCAGGCATTAATTTTTATAGAGGTAGTTTGCCTACGGACATGTAATTTCAAGTAGTCACGAACTACCTTATAAAAATTGTTAAGAAAGTATCACAGGATTCCGAAACATGGATATTTGAATAGGGCACATACTAGTTCCTAAATGAAATCCTAACGCGGGTATGGTAGGTCCCATAGTATTGAAATTATGGACCCTTAAAGTTCATTTTTCAAGTTCTCGGTAGCCTATGACTCCGAAGTGAACGATTTCTGCACCCAGGTTGGTCTATTCATCTTGTCTTATCGTGGTGTCAGGAATCACCTCCGAAACGTTGTCAGTGTTGTTTTGAAACATATTTTATCTATCTATCTATCTATCTATCTATCTATCTATCTATCTATATCTATATCTATCTACCTATCTCTCTCTCTCTCTCTCTCTCTCTCTCTCTCTCTATATATATATATATATATATATATATATATATATATATATATATATATATATATATATATATATATATATATATATACAGTTATAAATAGCTAGATGTAGAAATACAGATATAATTCTATTGCAAGAAATGCAGTACTTCACACTCGCTTAAACCTCATATTAAGCAATCGTTTTCCTAATAGTTTCTGCAAGCAAAATAACTTTTACAACTATGCACACTGCTTAGTATACCAAATATACACATTTGCAAAGTTACCCCAAAATAATTCTAGGTACGTAAACCCATTTCAATCTATTTCTTAGCACCCTAAAATTCAACAGAGTATATTATTCATAAATGATTTGCGTTATGTCAGGCCACATACAACGTTTCTCACCAATATGCCGCTCTAAGAGAGATCTTCGAAAGAGGAAGCGTATTTATCTACTTATTTTATAGAACTATAAGTAAATTTCGAATACCTCTTTAATTTTGTGATTTAAAGAAATGAGTGTCTCATAATAGTAAACTTGAAAACTTACGGAAATTAAGTTTCCCTTTAATAATTTTAAGAGTTTAAAAATACCTCACAATCATTGTTAATAAATGGCTTTTCGTTAAGATAATAACAAATCTTTGATAATGATGAGAAATAATAATGAAGTGTATTACCTCTTATTATCCTTTGACCAGAGTTTAAGTTGGTGCTTTACAACGAAACTACCACAGACGACTTTATACCTCTTAAATAATAAAGTAAACTTTAGAATCCTAACTTCACAGTTGAAACGATAAAGTATAAATGCTTTCTTAAAAATAATTTACAGTACAGAACAGGTAGTTTACGACGTACCATGCAAAAAATGTAACTTTCACGTTCCATGTTATTAGGAGCTGGAAGAAGCTTTAATTATAGATACTCAAAAGTATTGCAACATCACCAGATTTAAAAAAAAAAATCTAATAAGCAACATTCCATTATCCTTCAAATTTCATTACGTAATAATAAAGTCAATATGGTAGTAACACATTCCTTGTTTTTAACTTTTTAAAAAAAATGTAACGTCGTTAATGGTTGCAAGCATCATTTTAATTTTCAATGTCATTACATGTTAACAATATGCCAAGGTCCAAACGAGGTGGTTTTCCCACTATTACTATATTATGCAATGCAACTAGTTTTGAAAAGAAACAACTATTCCGCTTTTAAACTTCCTTGAAAATTGAATCAATACTTCGTAACTGAAATGCAATGCTCCTAAATATTTTGTCGTGATGGTGGTGTGTCTTTTGGGAATACATGTAAAATCTCTACATACAGACTGCTAATAAGCTATACTAGAGTTTCTCAACCTGGTGGTCGCGAGAGGGTTTCGCGAAGGTAAGCGAAAGAGATAAGTATAATTAGAATTTACAGTATGCGGCAAAACAAACAGTACTGAAATCACATCGTTGACATTTATTTATTTATTTATTTATTTATTTATTGTACAACATAAAGTAACATATGAAATGTTGTCAACTAAATGTTACTCAACACATATTGTAAATTTAAAAGGAATCGTGCCTGTACATAATGTGTTTAAAATGTGGATAGTGGACAGTGTGCAGCCAGTACATTACGTCGCAAACATTCTTCATAGCGGTCCTGTAGATCGATGAACGTGCTAATGAGCACGGGTTGTCGGAAAGACAAAACAAAACCGATTCTTCTCTCTTAATCCAAGTATAGTGGTAGTGATTATCTGTTGGAAAAATGTTTCATTCAGCATATCCGATATGAGGCATCTGGAGCCGTGAGGTCGGGAGAGTGGGAAGAACATGGAAAACCCGTTTCAAGGGGAAATCAAGCAATGTCCAAACTCTTGTGGGCACAAGGGTAAATGACTCACTTGCAGTGTGGACAGTAGCTCCGTCTTGCTTCAACCACTGTTGTAACGGTAAATTTTTGGCGTGGGAAAAACCACGCAAGTTATGCAAGAATGTGTCAATAATCAACTGTCGATTGATGTAGAGATTAAGATACACATGGCTTTCATCACAGCCATGTTCTGTTGATGAAATCTTCATCTTCATATGCTATAGGTCCAGAACAATACAGTAGACGAGCGCTCATCTGCAGTGAGATGCTGCCCCACATCGTATGAGTGGAAATAGTGCTCAACAATAAACACCTTCTCCTCTGTTGTAACATTATCTTCACGCCAATTGCACACTACGCTAGTCTACACACAATTAAATGCACATGTAACGCTTATAGCTCGTACGGTATACGGACAAAATCTCGCGGCCGAAACATCGCCGCCCAAAATCTCGCCGGTCAAAACCTCGCGGGACAAAATCTCGCCGGGCCAAAACCTCGCGTGGCCAAAACCTCGCCGCCCAAAACCTCGCGGGACAAAATCTCGCCGGGCCAAAACCTCGCGTGGCCAAAACCTCGCCGCCCAAAACCTCGCGGGACAAAATCTCGTCGGGCCAAAACCTCGCGTGGCCAAAACCTCGCCGCCCAAAACCTCGCGTGGCCAAAACCTCGCGGGACAAAATCTCGCCGGGCCAAAACCTCGCCGCCCAAAATCTCGCCGTGCCAAAACCTCGCCGCGAATGAAACTTTTCTTTAAAATTTACCCAATGTGTTTCCTAATATGCAATTCCACATTACAAATAATAATAATAATAATAATAATAATAATAATAATATACAAAACATCGTGTGCGTGGGCTTTCTCGGGTTATTCCCGTTTCCTCCCACTTTCTTTATTCGATCATTTCCTTCATCCTGGTCATCTACGTCTCCTTTAATCTATAGGACATAATCAAGGGACGTCGTAAAAACTTATATATTGTTTCATATTTTCATAAATATTATTAGATTTTTGTTAAAATTTTAAGTTTTTGGATGTTCCAAAGTTCACGAAACTAACCTCGTTAGTTGTCATTACTTTCCTTATGCAGACTTTCTTTCCCTATAACCAGTTTAAAAACATCCTGTCGCCCTACCTTCACATTGAAATCCTCTAATACAGAAATAGAATTTTCATATGGTATCGCGCGACTTGGTCAAATACCCGTGATACTTCTTCTGAAACAGCGTCTTTTATACCGTCATCCTTATCATCTGTTGAAACATTTACATTTTGGTCAGGCGAGATTTTGGGTATGGCGATATTTTGGGGCGCGAGGTTTTGGCCCGGCGAGATTTTGGCCCGCGAGGTTTTAGGTGGCGAGGTTTTGGCCAGGCGAGGTTTTGGCCCCGCGAGATTTTGGCCCGCGACGTTTTGGGCGGCGAGGTTTTGGCCAGGCGGGGTTTTGTCCCGGCGAGATTTTGTCCCGCGAGGTTTTGGGAGGCGAGGTTTTGGCCAGGCGAGGTTTCGGCCTGGCGAGATTTTGGGCCGCGAGGTTTTGGGAGGCGAGGTTTTGGCCAGGCGAGGTTTTGGTCCGCGAGGTTGTCGCCGCGAGGTTCTGGCCGCGAGGTTTTGTACCCAAACCAGCTCGCACTTGCGCGCCATGCATACGCGAATTTAAGTACTGTTTGTTTTGCCGCATACTGTAATACGGGAAAATATTTTTAAATATGAAATAATATATATGTGTAAAACAACTGAAAATGTATTATTTTTTCAGCGCTGTGATGTCGAGGTAATGCGGCAAAAATACTAATCCGCAATAGCTGTGTTGTGTTTGTTGATAAATCAACAATGGACAAATTATTTTGCCAGCATTAAAAGGGGTTGCTTTTGTTTGGGATCTAAAATTAGAAGTCACTTTTATTTTTCATCTTATGAAGCAAAATTAAGGGAGTTATAAAGTTTTAAAATTTTAAAATAGCTCTCTATTTTAAAACAGTATGACAGATTGGATTCGATATTTGTAATATGAATGAACTGACGAAATTTCGTTTAAATCCATTCGCTTTTAGGGAAGTTTCTTTATCCACTGTATAGAACAGAGATGGTCATCCTCCCTCATTTTGCCCTCATGAGGGCCGCCCTCACCCTCACCTAATCCTCATTTTAGTAGTTGAGGGTGAGGGCGATGGAGGGTGAGTGTGAGGGAGGGTGAGTGTGAGGGCGTCAATGGAGGGTAAGTGTGAGGGCGTCAATGGAGGGTGAGTGTGAGGGCCTCAATGGAGGGTGAGTGTGAGGGAGGGTGAGGGTGTCAGTTGAGGGTGAGAGTAAGGGTTCATAAAATTAATTATCTTGCAATTCTTCATTTCTGGAAAATATGTTAGAAAATGTAATGTAGTTTTTTTTCTTAGAATTAATCATCGTTCACAGAAAATCGTCATATCAATATTTCATCAGTTTCATACGCTTTTCATGCGCGAAGACAAGATGTTTCTAATAGCTTTATTACTTTTTATATTTATATATTTTCACTTTATAGAAATAATAATTACGAAATATAGAAAAATAACTACTGCAAGTTTTTGGCTGCCGAAAATTTCAAATTTTAACTAAAGTAACCCATTAAAAATACTAGAAGTTCTCAGGAAATAATGTTTTTTTTATATAATCGTTCAGAAGAGAAACTAATAAATATTCATATATTCATTCATTCTGAAATTGTAACTAAGAAAAAGCTTTATTTCTTCTTCTAAGTAAGAGAAAAAAATATATAAGAAAAGTACAAAGCTGCAAGCCGCAATGAATAACTTTATATTATCAAAAAAAAGATATTTCCTGCTTTTGGCTTACTTTTAGACTTCCAAACTACGCTATGCATATGAAAGGGAAGTTTTATAGAACGGCTGTGTCCGTCTGTGTGTCTGTCTGTCAACAGGTATCACATCAAAATCGGTAAGAGCTATTGACAAGCGGTTTTCGGGAATCGATCCAGCATCCCAATAATAGGTTGCATATCCTTCAACAACCTCCTACTTAACAGGTACTCTCAAATCACCTTGGCAGTCAATCTGTTAAACCGGAAGTGGTAGAAATCGGAAATTTCCGGTTTCAAATTAAAGACCAAGGTGATTTTCGATAATAGCGATCGGCAAACGGTTTTCGGAAATAGGTGGATATGAAAGGAACCACCTTAAATCCTGCATTTCTACTAAAACTGAAAGTGGTAGGATCCACTACTACTTCAGGTTTCAATATTTATTTTCATAAACTGAAAAGGGTAAGAGCTATCGACAAACAATTTTCGGGAATCAATTCTGCATTGCCAGAATAGGTTCCATCTCTTTCAACAATCTTCCTGAAACGGGAAGTGGTAGAAGTCGACCATATTTGGTTTCAGCAAACATATTCAGAACTCAGAAATGAATATAAAACATAGCTAGCGATAGTTTTCAGAAATCGATTTAAGGTCTTAAGGGGACAAACCACCTGTACTCCTGTATTTCCACTAAAATCGGAAGTGGTATAAATTCACTACTACTTCTGGTTTCAATATTGATTTTCCTAGATCTAAAACGGTAAGTGTATCGACAAGCGGTTTTCGGGAATCGATTCAGCATCCCAAGAATAGGTTCCATCTCTTTCACCAATCTTCTAGTTAAACCAGAAGCTATGTTGAACCACTTCTGGTTTCAACAATATTGGCCATAACTCGAAAACGGTAAGAGCTATTGAGAAACGGTTTACGGGAAACGATTCGTCGTTCCAATAACAGGTCCCATCTCCTTCGACAACCTAATATTTAAACCTTAAGTGGTAGAAATCAACTACTTCCGGTTTCTACTATTTCCAGTTTTACTAGTTTGGAAGTTTACCGTAGCTTCATACTGTAGAACGATACTCGCTTGTTCTGTCATATAATTCTTCTTATGTTATCAAATACTAGGTTTATTACCAGGTACTCAATAATATTTATATATATTCCCATTATAGGACCTAGAAAGTTGGAAAAAATGAAATGAAATTTTTAAGTTTAACGTCCCACGGTTATGCCGGTTAGGCTAAAGGATACGGTGATAATGAGAAATGAATGAAATGGTGGAATGAAGAAAGTGGAAGGAAACGGGAGAACCCCGAGAAAACCCACGAGGACGGTGTTTGTCCACTATAAGGTCCACACGGCGAGGGCTGGGATCGAACCAGGGACCCCAAGCACCGGAAGTGAACGCTCTACCACTTTTTTTTACTAGCCTGTTGCGCTACCTCACTTTTTTTCTCTTTTTTTATCTGATTTATTGACAGCTTAAAAAATACATTTGTGCAATTTAACAAAAACTACAAATTATACAACATAACTACTGATCAAAAAACCGCCCCAAGTTATGAGGGGGAAACAAAAACTTCAAATAATTAGCAAAAAATCCATAATAAGAAGGAACATTTTGACATTTGACATGCGCACCGTACATAAACAATTTGTATTGGTATTCTGAATAGTCTACATGAGTAACCAGATAGTACACCGTATAAGCACACAACCAGAGCATCGAATTTTGTTTAGGCTGCGGCATATAGCAAAAATCAGGAAGGCGTAATAAAGTATCTGGGAATGCTTGAATTCCACAGTGGCATATATATCCTAACATGGCCCGTAATAAATGCCATATTGGTAAAACCTTAGAACACGTCGTGAGACGATGTTGAGAATCATCTTCCTGTCCACAAGAGTGACATACGTTGTTTGCAAGTAAGTTAATGCGTACTAACCGAGCAGGTGTAACAAGAAGATCATGCACGACTTTATACCACTCAATGCGTATATATTGTGGTATGACAGGACTATTTATATTTTTCCAAATTTGCGTCCAGCAAGAGGTGGGACTTATTCTTTCGACACGAGAGACTGTGGTATGGTCAGAAAGTAACCTTGTATTGTACAATTTTTTTGCAAGCTCTCGAGAAGAAAGAGCCGGATCTCGTTCTAAATAACTGCCCTCCAATAAGAGTTCTTTTAAATAAGAGACCGATGGGAGTAAGTTACCTATATTTAACGGTGCAAGTATACCGACTCTTTCATACCAGAATAAGGCCCACTCTTTAGTGAAGGAAGGAGATTCCTGATACAGTTTACAATACCATTTTGTGAAATACAGAACATAACACTTTAAACGGATATTGATCAAATTAAGACCTCCACTCTCCTTCCTTTTACATAATATTGAATAAGGCACACGAAAGATTTGCCCTTGCCAAATATACCAAAGACTCAAAGATTGAATTTGGCGGAGACTATCCTTCGGAGCAGGCAAAATTTGGGCAACATGCCATAATTTTGCATAAATATAGCTATGACAAATCCAGATTCGTTGTTCCAAATTAAATGGTCGAAAACGAATATCCTGACAAAGTAACTTCATATTAGTGACCACTCTCTTCCAATTAGAAATAATCATAGAGGAAACATTTGGCTGGTAGACTATACCTAATATAGAGACTTGCGACACAACAGATATAGTAGTCGGCAGATAAGTCGGAGTTGTAACACCAAACTGTAAGAATTTACATTTATGCATATTTAGACTAGCTCCAGCAGATGTTCTAAAATGAGCCATAACCTGCATAACTTGTTGATAATCCTCTTTTGAACGGATAATGACACTAATGTCATCTGCATAAGATCGCAATGCAAGTTTAGTGCCGTTTATTGGAATTCCAGTAAGCTGGCGATCGAGTTCCGTAATAAGAGGCAGGAGATATATACCAAACAAAACCGACGACAAGGGGTCTCCTTGGCGTATGGACTTACGAATTGGGAATGCTGGTGTCAAGAAACCATTGACTTGGAGTCTAGAAGCTGCATGTAAAAACAGGGTTTGGACTTGTTGAATGAATTTATGAGGTAACCCTATATGTTGCATAACATGAAATAAATAGGAATGTCTTACATTATCAAAAGCTTGACAGAGGTCTAAACTCAGTAAACCACCCATAGTACCTGTGGTATCAAACCAAGCAACTGTGTCGCGGAAGTCCATTAGAACATCTAACATTTTGTTACCAATACGAAAGCCACTTTGGGCGTCATGCAATAGATCAGGCATGAAAGGTTGCAATCTACGAGCAAGACATTTCGCAATAATTTTGTAATCACAGTTGAGTAATGTAATAGGGCGGTAATCACTCAAGACCTGGGATTTATCTTTCTTCGGTATTAAAACGATGACCCCCGTAGCAAATGTGGTAGACACCTGACCCGTCTCTAGAATATAATGAGCGACTTCAAGAAAGTCCGAGGCAATAATATCCCAATAACATTGATACAAAGCATACGGAATTCCGTCAACTCCTGGACTACTCAATGTACTACAAGATTTAACTACTTGGTGGATTTCGTTCATTGTATATGGTTGGGTCAAGAGGTGTGTTTCAGAGGTAGGAAAATTCACTTGCGGCAGAGGAAATGGCGGATCAGACTGAGTAAGATCAGGTATGTCATTAAATTTATTTTGATATTCGGAGAGTATATAAGCCGCTATATCAGGTTGCTTCTGAAGGACATTCGCATCCCCTGTATGAAGAGAAGGAATACTGAGACGTTCTCGTCGGCGAGTTTCTTTTATATGTTGGTACATGGATAACCTTTCGTGTGGAATCGTCAGAGGATCACGTCTTCTTGCCCTAAACCCTTCTAAGTTTTTTCGTTGCAATTTTAAAACTTTTGCTTTAAAAAATTGCAATCTTTGATATTGATCTGGAAGATCATTCCTGTGACTCAATTCTTGGAGACATTTGTGATAAAATTGCAAAGTATGTGTAGTCTGTATAGCCTGATCTTGTGCGACGCGCATAAAGAAGGTTTTGATATTGGGTTTAACCATTTTCTCCCACCAATTGAGAATAGAGTTGAAGTGGGGCTTACGTTCACACCATTTAATCCAACAGTTTCGAAAGTTTTCTTTAACTTCAGGTAAATCTAACAAAGAAGAGTTTAATTTCCAATAAGATTTACCCATTAACTTTCGTGGTACATCATAAGGGATCCATATTTGTACTGCAAAATGATCGGAAAAAGAATTACCACGCACATCATACATCACTTGTGGTGTACACAACCTATCACTAAAATAAAATCTGTCTATTCTACTCTTAGTACTATTACTACGGACATACGTGTACAAATGGTCTTTCTTTTTAAAAATAGCAACATCCTGTAACCTAAGTCCATCTACTAAATATCGTAATTCAGGACTATAACTAGTGTCTCCTGTGGCATCTTTTCCAGGTCGAATAATACAATTATAGTCTCCCCCAAATATTACATGATCATATGTCAGATTGAACATATATACTAACGTTTCATTAAAAAATATCTTACGTTCATTTATTTTATTATGGCCACTAGGAGAATATATATTAAGAAATAATATTTTATTCCAAAGAAAACCAATAGCACGGCCATCTGGTGTCATGCGCAACTGAGAAATCTCAAATTCGTGCTTGATCAAAATTGCAGTACCTCTTCGGTTCACTCCCAAATTTACATAAGATTTATAACCAGTGAGATAAGCAAAATTATCTTCAACTACCTCTTGCAAAAAAAATAATTCCGGGATCGTGGTCAAATATAAACTGTTTAAACAGTTGACGTTTCGTTTCCGAACTCATGCCATTAACATTAACAGTAACACAACTCAATAAGGACATAAATAAACACAGTAAACTTAGTAAACCCAGTAAACACAGTAAACACAAGGCAACCTTAACACTCATTCCCTGTTAAATGTAAACAACTAAAGGAAAAAACGAAGTATTCAAGTATTTACAGACGCCGTTTCAGAACAGTCCATATTGCTTGCCTGATTATCACCCGTATTTAATTTGTTTTGTGAAGCAGTACTATGATTTTGCAGATGAAGCGCAATTTGTTGACGTGTCCGTCTTTTTGGCGATGTATTATCATGTCTTTTATTTTCTAATTTCGAACGTTTAATTTTGCGTTGGCTAGATCGTAGTAACGGAAAATCATCATTACTATTGATGTCAGCGTCCTTGAGAAGGTCAGAGTTATTATCGTTTGTATCAGTTTGAAGCACACAAGAAGCCTCTGTTTGCTTTCTTCCGACACTCCCCGTTGTTGTTGTTGTTGTTGAAATGAATTGACCTTCAGTTACCTCGGTCTGAGCGAGTTCCACGGAAGAAACACCAGCTACTGCCTCTGGTGTTACGTCAGCTGTTTCTGCCTGTGTTTGGTTCTCAACACCTTCGCTCGGAGCTACAGGTCGAACATCATTAGAACTGAATTGAATTTCTTCCTTCGTTACATGTAATTCACTGTCCGTAGTACTAGATTGTATGGCAGAGGGGGGAGGTACAGGCACTTGACGGGGAACAGTAGGGGGTATAGGCAACACAGTAGGGCGAGTATTTAAAGGACAATTAGAGCGTTCATGTAATTCTGAATGACATCGTTGGCAAGTTTTCGGCTGTCCTTCATAAATAATATGTCCTTGATATTTTGAAAACATCACAAATGATGGAATGTTTCGTTTAAGCTGAACACGGGCAAGATAAATGCCATTATTTACAGTATATCGATATTGTCGAGACCATGCATCAGGTGTAACACTTAACACATTACCATAGGCACTTAAAGTCGTCTGAATACAATGAATCGAAGTCTCCGGGGGCAAATTAAATATGCGTAACACTTTCACTTCTAAAGTAGCATCATTTACCAATACTTTAGCTACGGCTCCATTATTATATTTGAAAGTGAGTTCACCATTAGCGTCGCGAAGAATCTGTTCCATTCGAGTTTTTCGCACTAATTTTAAATAAACACAACGCTGGGTTGTCGGAATTTGAATAGCAGCTATTTCGTCTTCTTGCAAATGAAAAGTTTCAAAAATCCAATCATGCAACTCAAAAGCACTAGGTTTCTGTGCGCCATTTTCAAATAGAAATTGAATCGTATTTACACGATTCATTTTACTTCACTTTTACAGGTCAAAAGAATAAACCACGTACCTGCAGTACACAGGAGCAATAAGCTCGGAAAATTATTAATAACAATACGTCTAACTAACACTCGTATGCAACACAGTAAGAACAGTCTTCCGAGAACTCTTCCCCACGTCCGCTCTCGTCGACGTTTCGCACTCGTATGTACCACTGAGCCACCGCGCCCCCCTTAGAAAGTTGGAAGATTACAATTTCCTGTAATGTCATATTTCTATTCATGGATTCAATCAATATCATGGCTTAATGTGAAGTTAATACTTGATAGTGAATATTTGTTTAGAATGGAAAATTTTCAGAAATGGGAAGTTTTAAGCTGAAAATTTTCCACTTCACATCACTAGTTGCAGGGATGGTTTCAGTAGAGTAATTGTTAAAATGTACATTTAATGGACGGAACAATGTAAAGGAGATTCTTTCTTCTAGGGTAGAAAATGTTTTATTTGTAGCTGTACTTTATTTGAAGGAGCGCCAAGTGAACTTTGTGGTGGACAAACACCGTATGCGGTGGTTTTCTCGGGGTTCTTCCGTTCCCTCCCACTTTCTTCGTTCCTCCATTTGATTCATTTCTCATCATCATCGTCTCTCTTAGCCTCGGAGTATAATCGTGGGACGTTAAACTGAATATTTCATTTCATTTTATTTGAAGGAGAACATTTATAACCAACGATTATCTGAAGCAAAGATCCTTGGGTTATCCGGGTTCGATTACGTGCCGGACATAAGTTCCGCGATAGGGGGAAAAGCTCATTTAAATATAAAACATTATTGTATTTATAATGATTTTCATATGCAATTATAGTCCTAAATTTACACAGTTCAACTTTTTATTATTATTAAATTAAATATTTCCCTTTGTCTTTCGTGACTGGTGGCTTGTTGGCAGTGGCGTCACTAGGTCTAATTTGGGGTGTTCAAGTCTCCCTAATTTCTTACAAGCTCACCTAAATTTCACTATGTTACATACTTTTTAGAAAAGAGGATACTAAGAAAATCTACCAAATTTGCGCCCAAATGCAACACACACACTTTAAAATTCAGCATCTTCACAGAGTAATTGATCGTATTATTAATATTCTGTTACTATATGAATAGCCCCCTTATGAACTATTTCACAGGGCAAATTTTAAATGGGTGACTTTTAACGTTTGATTACTTTGTAAGGTAATTAATATTTTCTTTTTCTACTGTATTCTAATATTATTACGTGCAAATAGGGATGCACACGAGACAAGGTTAGAGGTTGTCTCGCCTCGAAAATATGTTGTGTAAAATGATGCCTCGAAAAATGTGTCTTTTTGTGTTGGAAGAACCCTGTCTTGTCTCGAATCTTGTCGAGTTATTTTGAGAAACAATATCTTTAATTTAATAAAGAATAAAACAAACATGACTATGTTGCTAAAAATGTGCAAGACTGAAATAGTAACAACAATTCTTTTGCCCCAAATGCTCGCAAATTGTGTTATGTTCTTGATTAAAGATAAACCTAAAATACCGAAACAATGGAATTTTGGAGTGTTGGGTACCTTTGCCCCTAAATGGTTTTTCAGTCCCCTTTAAAAAAATCCTAGTTACGCCACTACTTGTTGGGTGGAAACAGTCAATGATCGTACAGATCACCCATGGGCCTGAGCTTCCCTGAAATTATGAGTTTGAGAATGAATTTCGTAATGAAGAGTAATTGCCTTCATTCGTCCTTAAAGTTGCTTGTATCCGAAGTATGTTCCGTCCTTCATTTATAAATATGGTGTTATATAAAGTCATAACTTCAATATCTTCTTTCTGCATCTCCTAAGTTCTTTTCACTAATAGTTGAATATCAACAAGCATTTGGCAACCATTATTTTAGATTTTTTTAAATCTATGTTTTCTATCAATTGTAAATCACACATATTGAAAGAAAGGCACGAAAAGTCAAGCTTTATTTCTAAAGAAATGAAATGAAATAAAATGATATATCTAGTTTAACGTCCCACGTTATGCGCCAAAGCTAAGGGAGACGGTGATGATGAGAAATGAATGAAACTGTGCAATGAAGAAAGTGGGAGGGAACGGGAGAACCCCGAGAAAACCCAAGGAGACGGTGTTTGTTCATCACAAAGCACACTTGGCGCGAGCTGGGATCGAACCAGGGACCCCACACATCAGAGGTGAACGCTCTATCACTGAGCCACCGCGGTCCCCTTTATTTCTTTAAAAAAAAAGGAAGTGGATATTTTGTGCATAGCCAAGGACGTACGCACGGGGTGGGTCCTTGAGGTCCGGACCCCCCCTCGAAATCCGGACTTTTTTGTCAATTAAGTCTAATTTTAGGTACAAAGTTTAGTATAATTTAGCCTTAAATTGTGTTTGGACCCCCCGAAACGCTTTGGACCCCTCCCGAAATAAATTCTTGTGTACGTCTCTGCGCATAGCACTCAGAGCGGATTAAAACTTTTGGGACCCTGGAGCCCACTATTTCAAAGAGCCCTATGTTACGAATAATTCCAGCGCATTAGTTTTCTTTGCTGTTTTCCACAGTCTCATAGGCTTATCGAAACACCGAGGAGTATGCTGTAACATTTTAATGTGCTCTAAGTTTACAATAATTAATTTAATTACATTCATTATTAACAGTTAAATGCCTATATACTTCAGTGTAACACATAAATGCCGAATACGAGCCAAATGGTCAACAGTCCCTGTAAAAACACTAATAGAATAAAAGGAGAAAAATCATATACAAATAGTAAACCTGTACAAGGTTACACTGTGAGAAAAGTTCCGAATTTGAAGGTCTTCTGTGTGAATGATGTTTGAATTTATTTGTTTATTCATCACATCAATCAGTTTATTTGTCCACGCCCGGCGGTACCACGAAAGTCTGATATTTGCAGGCACGAGCCCAAGCTGGTGGAAGAAGATTTAACTCTAGCGATACCGCAAGCCTAGCGAGCGGGAAAAGAAATTAGCATGGATCTGAAGCCCATAATATAATAAGTTGATTGATGTATTTTAGTATCAAAGAGGGGGATTTTGGGGGACCCCCTGAGCCTGGGCTCCAGGAGCTCCGCCTTTAATCCGCTCCTGATTGCAATCCAGGTTACTTAAGTTGTCAAATACCTATAGGCCTATTCGCTGGGTCTATTAAAAGCAATTGTGTCCCGTTTCCTCCCACTTTCTTCATTCCACCATTTCATTCAATACTCATCATCACCGTTTCCTTTAGCCTAACCGGGATAAGCGTGGGACGTAAAACTCAAAGATTTCATTTCAAGCAATTATGTCTGAGTGTTTTGATTCAACAACTAATTATTATTATTATTATTATTATTATTATTATTATTATTATTATTATTATTATTATTATTATTATTATTATTATTATTATTATATACATGCTACAAAATAGATTTACTGCTATACTGACACAGACTAAACCTAGTTTTAAACAACGAACTTGGCTTAACAACAGAGTCACGTTTAATTTTTCCCATTGGCTGTACTACTCTCATTCATTATCTTTGTTAGCCCAAACACTTGGGATAGGACGGGAAGGTACAATGTAAAGAACCTTTACCTCTGTATGTCTAATGTAATTCGTGATCAGTGTATTTTTAGTTTAGTTCTTCCTTTCAATGCCACCGGAATGAATCACCAGGTCTTCCTGTCGGCAAAGAAAGAATGAATCACCAAAAGATCTTGGGCTTGAGGAATGTTTATCGTATTTATGTTAGATTAATACTACAATAACGTTACTTTAAAGTTCTTCTTTCTAGATCTCAAAGGTTTATACTCCACCAGACAGAACAATACGTTATACTGCGTGCTCATTTCTGGTATGAAGATAAAAATAGTTTTCTTTTCAGAACTTTGAAGGCTCTTTATGACAAAGACTGCGAGCAAAACAATGCCCGCCTCGAATCTTAATCCAGTGTCTGCTGTGACTGTCTACTAAAATAAAACTTGCCCTTCACTAATGTTTATATGGAATATGAGACTCTTGACTGTGACTGTCTGCAGCAGGGAGCAAGAAGGGATAGTTCACCTCACCACCTCAAAAATATTCGATTTGTTATTTCCACATACTACCCAGCTTAATATACAATGTGTCAAAAAATCAACCTACTAAGTTTAGAACTTTATTTCTTATATCAAATGAAAAAAAAAAAAAAAAAAAAGTTTTGATGAACATACTGTAGGTCAAAAAATGTCTATTTTCAGATTTATAATCCGCCAAAAGTGAGGAAAATCACGTTTTAAAAACACTCTAGCACAAAAGTTATGGGTTCTATCGCACGTGATTCGACGGATTTCGCAGGAACTCGTATGCGCTAGTAATAACTATTTGTGTGTAACAATCTTCTGGTATCCACGAAAAGAGTATCCAATTAATATTTAAAAGTGTATCCTCGTACACTAAGTTACTTTTTACAAATCGTTACGTTGATATCAGGGGATTGTGAAACGTGGGTAATTATTTAGATAAGAGAGAATACTAGGTATTGCCTAATTTTTTCAATCGCTTGCGAAAAGGTCCCATTATTTTTAAGCTAGGGCGTTTTAATTCTTTTTTGGTTTATAATACTGAAAGAACTCTTTTTAAGACCTATATGTATTAAAACGTTTTACTTTCATTTGATATAAACACTCATCTCCCGAAGTTTCAGTTGATTTTTTGACATCCTGTATTAATACTAGGCTTGTATACAAATTTTAAAATAACACTGGCACATGGATTCACAGGAAACCTCATAGATGATATAGTAATTAATGTGAAATATGTAAGCATCTCGTAAATCCATCTTTGATGCTCTCAAGTCGAAATTAATTTGACAAAATTACAGATGTACATGAAAAATTAGTGTTAGAGCTAAGGGAAGTGGAGGAAGAAAATAACACATTTCTTGCAAATTGTCTGAGGGCAATTGCGTATGCTGTGTTGGGCACTCGGTTTCCCCTCCCGGAAATCTCGACTTTTCTGTAAGTTTGGCCTAATTTTAGGGGTAGTTCTGCAAATTGTAATACAATCTGTCCTCATACTGAATTTAGGCCCCCACCAAAAGAATCGGACCGAAAAAAAAAACGAAAGGATTTTTTGGTGGAAAAAAGTAATGAAATTGGTAGGTGGAAAGGTGAAAATAAGCACCATTTTTGGTTTAAATTTGGTGGAATGAAAACTATCTTAATTAATAACACGGTTTCACAAGGGACATAGGTATGTCTGTAATAATTCGCTACTCTGAATTCAAATCTGAAATTAGAATTTCGCTACCAGGCATAGTTTTTTAGTAATACAGGGTGTCCCATAAGTACATGACACTGCTAAATATTCAGAATATTGACGGCATGTACGGTATGTATACATATATACAGAACACGGCGTATATTTAGAAAAGGAAATTTCGAATGTAATATCTGGCAACACTATCAGTTTCTATTTTCAGAGATTAACAAGATTTTCCACCAGTGTTTTATTTTTCCAATGAATCCAATCTGGCACTGACTTTGATTCTTGTGAGATTAAGCTGTTACTTCTACTTACTTAAAACTCAGGTCTTCATGAATGAGAAATCAAGAAAAACATGAACCAGTATGTTATTAGACGACTGCTTATGTATCAGGAGAGACAACAAAGACACCCACTACAAAACATAATATAAACCAGTAACTTCTTAATCGCTATTTCATTCTCAGAGAACTTTTTTGAACATGTGTCTGTACTTATGTAACACCCTGTATTACTGAAAAAGCAACAATGATAACGAAATTTTGATTTTAGACTTCAATTCAGCATGATGAATTACTATAGAACTACAGATCTAGAACTGTAAATGAAGAATGCAAGGGACATTAAACTCTGTGAGTTGATAACTTCAGAGACGTAACTAAGCTATTTTGCGCCCGGGACGAGATATTCTTTTGTCGCCCCCTTCCCCAACGTAAAATGTAAATATATAGCTACAGTAAAAAAATCTTCGTTTTGCACCCTCTCAATCCGACGCCCTGGGCACGTACCCCGTCTATTCACCCTAATTGCGGTCCTGGATAACTGACAGGTGAAAAAAATAAACTGAGTTGATAGTTTCACAATTTTTTTTCTTTTTTGGCTCTATATGGTTCTCTATTTCCCATATGCACATATGCTATAGATTAGGTTTTTTCTAACATTTGCCTAAGCTCTTTTATTTCACGGAAGATAACTTGTGGTTTTAGCTTTAGTCGTGAGTACCAACATTTTGTAGTTTCAGCAAATTTTTGTATGGACACGTTAGTATTTATATTCTCCACAATCTAAGATAGGATGGGAACTTTTCATTTCTACATCTATTTTTTCCTGTGATATATGTTTTGATACCTCTTCTATTATTTTGTGACATATTACACTAGTAAGCATAATTTTATGCACTCTTGCATATAAGAAATGGATGCAATGAACGTTAATACCAGTGGCGGACGGTGGATTGTGGTTTCGGGTGTTGCAGTACAAACGATAAGAGACAGAAGATATAAAGTTGACTCATTGACTAATCAGCATAACTTTAGATGCAAATGCTATGTGACATATTAAATTAAATTAAATTCTGTTTTTAAAAAATAAAAAATGCAGAACATTTTATCCGATTAATCACCTTAATTAATTAGTAAGCTCATTATCCTCTCTTTGATTTGAACAAATCTGACTAATACATGCTGGTTGAACTCTGGTATTCTTATTGTCTGGTCTTTTTCGATGGAAAGCATAACCAATGACTATAACCTTTCTTGGGACATTCAGTTCCTTGCAAGTGTCAATTCTTTCTCATGTGAAAAAAAAAAAAACTTTTCGTCTTTTGCTGAAAGGCACAGGCACAGTTAACATTAATTTCAGTGCGGACGATTCAATCTAGCAAACTCAGTCCCTGACAGTGATCCAAATTCCTCTTCAGCGTTGACTGAAGAGAATTCGTAACAAAGATTAGTGTTACAAAAGAATGTACATTGAACACACTTTATTCACAGTTTATCCAGGAAAATTTAAAATAAATTCAGGAAATGTATCTGGTGCAAACAACACTACTGCCATAAGATATCCTGTAAATTTAAACTGGATTTTTGTTTCGAACACTCTCCTGAATTGCCCTTTGCTTGTTTTGTCTAAGCCTTAATTGCAAATTTTTCCTCAGTTGAAAGTTGGTCAATATGTTTTGGAAGTTGTTTACAGAAGTCATGGTATACAATTCATTCAGAATTTGTAGGTTATTTACAGAATTAAAGCACACGCAAAAAATTAAACCTAATAATTAAAAATCAAAACAGCTGATACAAAAGAGGTACTGGTATATGAATTCCGAATGTCAAATATTCATAAATCAACACACACACATGTGCGTAAAAGAAAAATACTACATTCCAAATCATACGTCTTGGTTGTTACGCAATGCACGATGAACACTATGTACAGATGGTGATCAGAAAAATGAAATCACCTGAACGAAATTGCAACTTACCAAATTAATATGGTGTCGGGTCACCTTTCGCCTTCAGAACAGCCTTGATGTGACGTGAGATGGAGGCATAGAGGTCGTGAATGGTAGCAAGTGGAATTTTACACCATTCCTCGCGCAGAGCATCGGCCAGTTCTCTGAGAGGGGATGGAGGTGGAAATCGTCGCCGGAGTCGTGTTTCCAATACGGACCACAGATGTTCAATTATGTTGAGATTTGGGGATTGGGCGGGCCGGGGGAGGTGTTGAAGTTCATCCAGATGTTCCTCAAACCACGCTGCAACAACGCCAGGTGTGTGAATGGGTGCATTATCATCCTGGAAGATTGCGTCATTGTCCGGGAACCACATCCGGACCATAGGATGCAAGTGGTCTCCTAAAATTGCGACATAATCGTTGGCAGTGATTTGTCCGCTAAGTGTGACCACAGGACCCAATGAAAACCATGATATGGCGGCCCACAGCATCACCGATCCGCCGCCATGTTTCACAGTTGGGCGGAGACACTGCAACTCATAAGCTTCTTTGGGCGTTCTCCACACACAAACACGGTCCGTGGTTGGGAATAGGGTGAAGGATGACTCATCCAACCATATCACTTGTTACCAGTCCTCAGCGGTCCAAGTGGCATGGTCGCGGCACCATTTGCGGCGTCCGAAAGCGTTATGGTCCCTGATGAGCGGTTTGACCCGTGCAACACGACCCCGTAGGTTCATGTTATGTAATTCGCGGTGGACTGTGATTGCCGAAACAGGGTGGGGAAGGTGCTGATTGAGTTCCTCCGTCACTTGCTCCGCAGTGGCACGACGGTTCTGCGCTTTAATACCCGGCCTCACGTGTCACTCATAATTTTCTTCCGCCCACTGTTTCCCCGATGTGGTTTTCCCGTGTGTTGTGTAGGCCGTCATCGCCTTCGACATTGTCCCACGCGACTCATCTAACACAGTAGCCACTGCCGTCACACTCGCTCCACATAATCGCGCACCAAAAATTTACCCTCTTTGAAAATCAGAGAGGTCTCCCATTTTACACTAGCTCCGTCTGCTGCAGCCACTGGACACTGCTGTTCTACTGCGCCTGACGTAGTATGGAGACCGACCTAACACACTACCACCAGCGGTCCGGCGTTGCGGACTTCACGACACCTCTGCCAACCCATACATCTGACGTGTTGCCAACTACAGGTGTTTCCATTTCTCTGATCACCATCTGTACTTCCACATGAGGCGAAACAATGCTTACCAATGTGATATGTTCTGGAAAGGAAAACCTCGAAACCCGCCAGATGAAGGATCAGAATGTAACAGAAGCCAAAAATCAAAGAACATCAAAACAAACATTCCTGCCAGTTCTACACCCAGAAATGTTAACTGGGAGGGTCCAAAGTATTTGAGGGAGGTCCAATACGACTACATAATATGGAACCTGTCTTATTCTGCACCCGAAAAGACGATAAGTAATTCTTACTTATTGTCACCTATATTTTTAGAAAAAATGATAGAACGGTTATTTCTATAAGAAAAGAAAGAGAACATGGTGAGGCGTAAAATAAAATATTTAGCCTACACCAATCGTTTCTCTGTTAAACAAGTATAGTTCGTTAAGAAAGTGTACAAATGTTAGTCAAGTTTCGAAATTTTTGGGAGGTCCGGACCCGGTGGACCCCCTCGTGGATACGCCCCTCAGCATTGCTAACTAGTCCCAAATTCAATGTGGCGTTCCCCATCATACAGTTTTATTTGGAAAATATCAAGAGTATAAAATATACTTATTTTATAAAAGAAATATGTTTATACTAAAATACTATCCACAGAGGGGGGGGGGGCGATTCCACATACTGACTTATTAATATTTGATTCACAAATTACTGTAGAAGAAGCCTTCATTATCAATATAAGCTAAGAATTAACTTGTAAATGCGGGTTTACTTTCATTTGTTTTCTCCTCTACTAGATATTTACTTTCTTATTTTGTTATTCTGCAATCACTTTTTTTTTTTTTTAATTGTCATTATATTGATTTGCTTCAGTATGGTCCCGTAATTTAAAAATATGAATGTATAAAAACAAATTCCATTTGTTAATTGTTAGTGAAAGAAAATTCAGAAATCTTATTTAGCGCGAAAAACCTTCTCGTTCACTGGAAACCGTGCTGTGTTGCAGAAGCACTGCAACGACCAGTCTCTTTAACTTCTGAGATAGGGGAAAGGAGACTCCAATTGTCGCGCTGAAGAAATCTGGTCGTTATATGCTGGCTGCAACACAATATAAATTCGAGACTCTGTGACGGACTATTTTTCGCTTTTTAAAACGGATTAACGGAACAGTTACAGAAGTAAAAATACAGATGGTGATCAGAAAAATGGAAACACCTGAACGAAATTGCAACTTACAAGATTAATATAGCGTCGGGCCACCTTTCGCCTTCAGAACAGCCTTGATGCGACGTGGGATGGAGGCATAGAGGTCGTGAATGGTAGCAAGTGGAATTTTACACCATTCCTCGTGCAGGGCATCGGCCAGTTCTGTGAGAGAGGATGGAAGTGGAAATCGTTGCCGGAGTCGTGTTTCCAAGAGGACCACAGATGTTCAATTATGTTGAGATCTGGGGATTGGGCGGGCCAGGGGAGGTGTTGAAGTTCATCCCGATGTTCCTCAAACCACGCTGCAACAACGCCAGGTGTGTGAATGGGTGCATCATCCTGGAAGATGGCGTCATTGTCCGGGAACAACATCCGGACCATAGGATGCAAGTGGTCTCCTAAAATTGCGACATAATCGTTGGCAGTGATTCGTCCGCTAAGTGTGACCACAGGACCCAATGAAAACCATGATATGGCGGCCCACAGCATCACTGATCCGCCGCCATGTTTCACAGTTGGGCGGAGACACTGCAGATCATAAGCTACTTTGGTCGTTCTCCACACATAAACACGGCCCGTGGTTTGGAATATTGTGAAGGATGACTCATCCGACCATATCACACGTTTCCAGTCCTCAGCGGTCAAAGTGGCATGGTCGCGGCACCATTTGCGGCGTCCGAAAGCGTTATGGTCCCTGATGAGCGGTTTGACCCGTGCAACACGACCCCGTAAGTTCATGTTATGTAATTCGCGGCGGACTGTAATTGTCGAAACAGGGTGCGGGAGGTGCTGATTGAGTTCCTCCGTCACTTGCTCCGCAGTGCCATGACGGTTCTCCGTGACAATGCGTTTTAATACCCGGCGTGACCTGTCACTCATGATTTTCTTCCGCCCACTGTTCCGCTTCCCCGATGTGGCTTTCCCGTGTGTTGTGTAGGGCGTCATCACCTTCGACACAGTCCCACGCGACACATCTAACACAGTAGCCACTGCCGTCACACTCACTCCACATAACCACGCACCAACAATTTGTCCTCTTTGAAAATCTGAGAGGTCTCCCATTTTACACTACCTCCGTCTGCTGCAGCCACTGGACACTGTTGTTCCACTGCGCCTGACGTAGTATGGAAACCGACCTAACACACCACCACCAGCGGCCCGTTGCTGCGGGCGCCACGACACCACTGCCAACCCATACATCTGACGTGTTGCCAACTACAGGTGTTTCCATTTTTCTGATCACCATCTGTATGTTATTTAAAGTGTATATATGCGAATATTAAAAAGTATTTTTTCTGTTCTTTACTACTATTGATAATAATATTTTTTTCTTGAAATATTTTGTTCGTTGCGCAACGCTGCAACGCTAACATTAGCCGCCACTGGTTAATACTGGTGAGAAACGAGAAGGAACTGATGGAAAAGGAACGAAAACAAAATTTGGTACGATAGTGAGCCTTGTAGTCTTAGTTCTGGAAAAAATAGTGGAATAAATCCTGTGTCTATGATGACGCCGGATCTTGTTTATCACAGCTCCTATCAAAACTCCAAAGCTGGCCTCTATCATATTCCAGCGTACCATATTTTTGTGAGCAAGCCAATAGTCTTATGTACTAATTCTTTACTTTGGAGCGACACGGGAGACAGAGAGAATAAAATGTGGTGAACTTAAAATAATAATAATAATAATAATAATAATAATAATAATAATAATAATAAAAATAATTCCTACTTTTCTTTGCACTCGCCTAGAGGCTATGTCGTTCAACGTATATGTGTCAAATTTTAAATTTAAAGTTTTCATAGAAGACCTTAAAGGAATTTTTTTCGAGTTTTCTTCCTACTCCTAAAATAATGGTATTGTGCTGCCAAAATGTCTTGAGCCGTGGCAAAAATGCGAACTAAAACTCACACCCTCGTGTTGAGCCAATAAGGGTTCAGCTGTTGCTAATGTGAGTGAGTGGAGTTCCTTCAGCCGATAGTGAGTGAGAGAATGTGAGTGGAGTTCCTTCAGCCGATAGCAGCGCTTGCAAGGGAAGACTAGGGATCAAGTCAATGTGGTATATGTATAGTTAACTCAAGGGAGAAAATCGAAAAATGCGATTTCCTCAAAACTGGCACTAACGTTTTTTGTTTGTTTGTTCATAAATTGATATTAAATTGACAACACTATAATGTGGTATAGGCCATTTCTCTGAAAAATATCTGCGAGAAGTAGTTTATTCTTGAGAGTGAGTTTTTCCTCCACTATTTTCTCAAAAACGACTGGGGAGATTTTGTTTATATTTCATAAATAAATATTTCACCAATAACCTAAGGATATTGCTTAACTCGTTTGTCCTGAAAAAATGCGATAGGTAGTTTATTTTTGGGTTGAGTTTTCACCGGCGATTTTCTCAAAAACGACACACGCGATTTTCCTCTTATTTCATTGATAAATATTTTGTTAATAACCTAACAATACGGCATAAGTTGTTTTTCCTGAAAAAAATATGCAAGGTGTAGTTTACTCCGGATAGGTGCTGATTGCCACGGGTGCTGACTGCCACAGCCAATTATTGGTGCTGACTGCCACGACTGTCGCTGATTGCAAATATGAAGGTGCTGACTGCCACGAACCTGGGAGAAACTGTATTTGGAAAGAGAGGAATTAATCCCTCATACTAAATTTATGATTATTAATTAATTTAGTAGGGGTTAATTTAGTAATCATCACAGCAAATCTATGTGGCATCCTATAAGTTACAAAGTTGCTCATTAATTGGAACGACATACACTTGGATGTTTATAAAGGGATTGTCTTTTCTGTTATATGTACAATTTGCACATTTCATTGTTTATATTAATTGTTTTATTTCATTATTTAATGGATATGATGGTCTGAAGCCAGCTGACAAGGGAAGTTAAGGAGAAGCACTCGCCTGCAGAGAAATAAGCATGTCATTTGAAGGACCAATTCATGCTGATTACAACAGGCAATAAAACTCCTGTAAGTTGAGAACTGTTAGAGATATTCAGCTTGGAAATTTATATGAGAACATGAGTGGATGCACGTTTCAATGCGTTAAGTATTCTCACCCATGGCGAAGCCTGATGGTTTGAACTTGCTATTGCTTGATCACTGGGGTCCATTCACAGACAAATTGCCCATTACAAGTTGCATGACGGATGGCAAAGACCTAATGGTTGAGAAGATACCAAAGAATTGCACACGATTTGTGCAACCATTTGATGTGTTTTGATTCCGATTAATCAAAGATTATGGCAGGAGATTTGTACATAGTATGAATCTTCTTCATCTGGAGTAATGAAGACCAACGTTACAATGTACCAACTAAACAATCAAATAAAGTTCGTGTCCATACGAATCACTTCCGATCACCGCGATACGTTGGATTGTTTCAGTTTGCGTTCTGCAAGGCAGTTTACGAACAAATTATAGGCCTATAACTTTTGAATCACTTGTCGAATTTGCTTTCTGCTTTGGTTCCCCGAACTGTTCTTTTGACGGATGCAACACAATTGCACATATAAAATGTTCATGGTGCAAGGGAGTATTTTGCCTGCGTCATTTCTTCATAAAACAAGAACAATAGTGATCAATTTTTCATCTCTAACCTATGATTATTGTGAACAATGTAATGACTAATTGTATCTAACAAACCCGTTAGTTATTGCGAAACACTTTTTTTCTGTTACTTCCGATACCCTTCAATTCGTATGTCAATATTCGTTACTAATTGTGTTGTACTTAACACGTATAAATGCGTATGTCCTCATTTCATCATATAAACTTCCAAGTTGAATATCTCGAACCGTTCTCAACCGTACAGGAATTTTATTAGCTTGTTATAATCAGCATGAATTGGGGCTTCAAATGGCATGTTTAGTTTCTCTACAGGCGAGTGCTTTCTCTTGAACTTCCCTTGTGAGGTACAGCCAGCAGTGCTTTTTTGATGGAACTTTCAAGAGCTGCTCGAGACAATTTGCACAGCTGGGCATATATTCCGAAGTTGGGCGTCCGCTTTCGTCAAGTTTTTTTCACTGTTATCTCCTTTCCACACTTTCTGCAATTTGTTATTAGGTTCATTAATCCGTGCTCTTCACAAACTTTTAAAAGATTTTGCTCGTTATCAATGTATTCCTTCACAAATGTTAAAACTGCTAGTTCATTGCCCTTATACATTCGCCATATTGGTAACATAAATGCTCGTTTCTTTCCCACAATGCAACTGTTTGGTTACCTTGCGCCAAGTAGTTCCCTCCGCTCGCCATATAGTCCCATGTTTATAACAGCTTATATATAACAAATAAACAGATTTTTCGACACTCTTATATATTATCAAGTACACAAACGATCAAATTATCCATATATTTCCTGTAAATTTTAAAAAATTTTGCTGGAAATGGACGCCCAACTTTGGAATTTAACCCCACAGCTGTACACAGTCCATGCTGACATAGGGAGTTCAAGTGAGAATACATAAATCGTACCAATTTTGTACGCACCGCTCCCTGACAAAACTGAAAGTACACTCATGTTCAAAATTATTGTCGCATATCAATAACTGTCTTCTTGTAAGAATATAATTTGATAATTTTGCAGAGTACTTTTAATACTTATATTATGTGTATAATCAGGAAATTTTTTTTTGTGATAAATTTCATAGGAAAAGAATTATAAATACGAAAATCGTAATGAGTAAAATAAAATGTAACTAAATGGACAATAAAATTTTATTTTCGTTTTATTGTTCTTATTTACTGCTCTTTTGACATGAAATTTACCACATGCTTGTCTTTGCTGATTATGCACATACTAACATTGTAAGAAATATCGGGCGAATTCGTTATCAAATTATATTACTAGAACAACATATTTATAATCATGTGACAATAATTTTGGACATGAGTGTACATACAGAGACCTGTTTACCTTTGTTAGGTGTTGGTCTGAACAACACGATCCTAAGGATCATCTAGTTTCTTTCATGCTTCTTGGCGCCCGGTAATGTTACGTCTAGCAACTTTCTCTCAGGCTCGTGGCAGTCAGCACGCCATCGTGGCAGTCAGCACCTTGATATTGGCAATCAGCGCCAGTCGTGGCAATCAGCACCAATAATTGGCTGTGGCAGTCAGCACCCGTGACAGTCAGCACCCCACCGTTTACTCCTAGGGGTGAGGTTTTACTCCACGATTTTCTCAAAAATGACTGGTGATTTTGTTCATAGTTTATAAACAATAATTTAATTAATTGTTCTAGTATAGACATACGTCTATTGAAAATACCTTCAAGGGGTGGTTTAGTTTTGGGGACCAGAAACAGATTATTTTTTCCCTATTTCCCAAATACATGTTTCAGTAATTAGAGCGACTTAACATACTTTAGGAAATTGGAAAGAGAAAGTTTAGTGCGGTGGCCCGTACTCTATTTCTTTGTATCTTATTGATGATTGTTTTAATTTGTTGTGAATTAGTAGATTATGGCCTTCGCTACGTCCTACTAAAAATTCTCTGGGTTGTGGGTGGCCGTCTATGGGGCCAATGTTAGGGACCGGACTAGACGTTTAGACTTTATAGTAACGAGTGGATACGTCATACATTTTGTAAGTAATTCAATAGCACTCGCGTCGGAATGTGGTTTTCAATTATACGCACAAGTCGTAAAACTGTATGAAATTTGAGAAACTAAATGAAATACATATCTAAAGAGAATGTTGATTCTTATCTTGAGGAAGCGGGGAATATTATTTTAACTGTTGGCCTATGAAGAATACAAAGAGTCATGACGAATTTTGTTTGTAAAAGGATTTTTCCACCCCTTCAACTTTACAAGTACTCGTATACAAATTTTATGCACAATCGGTTTTCTTTAATCAATTATGCGTCCCAATAATATTAATCAATCTCTGTATATATACTAAAACCGGAATTGGTAGAAACACTCCCGGTTTCAATATTAAAGAACAAAATATTACAATATAGATATCAAACTACTTCACGTGGTATACAAGTGGCTCTACTATTAGTTTGTAAATGTGTTCTACGATTGCCATCGGAAAAGCTTTTTTTTTTTTTTTTTTTTTTTTTAATATTTTGATGTAGTATGGTGCATATTTTGTGAGGTTTCCTTATAGCCATATTTCTTGGGTTCAAACTCAGACGTTAATGAGTGAATTCATCTATTCCATTCCCGATTTAAAAGAAAAAAATCCGGGTTAACTTTAGTTTTAAAAATCTGATTTTCAAAATTGAGAATTTCTCATGCTAGTTGCAATCGAAATTGATGAGGAATGAGGCGTTAAAAATATTTTATAATAATAATAATAATAATAATAATAATAATAATAATAATAATAATAATAATAATAATAATAATAATAATAATAATAATAATAATAATAATAATAATAATAATATCTCTTTACCATGCACTACATCACTAGCTCTATTGAAACAGTAAGATTTCTTCTCCGGACCGATGGGTTTCTATCAGTACAGGGAGATTGTCTCCTAAGAGTATTTTTCAAGCAATGCTATATTTGGCTTAGTCCCTTATGGTTTTCATAATGTATGTTTACAAATTTATTTATTTATTTTATTTATTTACCAACACAACAAAATAAAATGAAATAGCCAACATACATTATGAAAATTATAATGCAGTAGGCCAAACAGAACATTGCTTAAAAAATACTTTTAGGAGACAGTATTCTTTTCCTTTCTTCAATACCTGCCTGGCTTTTCTCCTGCTTGCCACTATTTCTTTTCCCATTTCTTACTACGGTCATATTGATACAATATTCTATAGAAGCATTGTAGAATCTAAAGGCCAAGCTTTACTCGATCACTGATTTACAAAGGTTTTGAGTTTATCGTCCTTTTTCACCACCAGTGTTATACCAGACCTACACCTACAGTTTAAGGTGGAATCTTAATTATCGTAATGCGTTTAAAATTTCGCCCACCAGGATTCGAAGCCGGTACCACGTGGACCAAAGGTGCACCAGGATAATAATAACAAGTGTTATATTTTCCTTAAAAAGTTACTTGTACTCTGCTAACTATTCATATAGACTTCGGCCAGGCTGAAGAAAGAAAAGTGCGAAAATGTTATATTCATTTTGCTTCAGCTTTTTTTTTTTTTTTTTCTAACTGTAATGCACATTCATATCTTCCTTCGATGTGGCAGCAGTAACAGATGCAAAAATGCTATTGCTTTGTGACAACAGACAGCATTTCCAAGAATTATTTTATTCCTCTGTGCTGTGTTTCTTCAACCGTAAATACCGAGAATTCTTGGTAAATCATGATTTGATCATCTTTAGGGATGATGGGAGGTTGAGGCACCCTTGAACAGAGATGGTCATCCTCCCTCATTTTGCCCTCATGAAGGCCGCCCTCACCCTCACCTCACCCTCATTTTAGTAGTTGAGGGTGAGCGTGAGGGAGAGTGAGTGTGAGGGCGTCAATGGAGGGTAAGTGTGAGGGAGGGTGAGGGAAATGCGTCAATGGAGGGTAAGTGTGAGGTAGGGCGTCAATGGAGGGTGAGTGTGATGGAGGGTGAGGGTGAGGGTGAGGGAGGGTTAGGACAATGACCATTTCTGGTATAGAATAATTGGATTGTACTATTATAGAAAAAGATGCAACTCGTGAAATCTCCGTATTAGGTATATTAAAAATCTCACAAAAGCTTATTACAAACCAGGAATTAAAAGGAGGGCGCTGGAAAGAGGACGTGATAAAATGGGGGTCGTTATACGAATTAGGTTGAGAACCACTGAGCTATATCCACAAACTGTAATAGGCAATTTCTTACGTCAAAATAAAGAAAATGTGTATGTTGGCTGGTAGGATACAGGAAACAGGTTCGAAGGTGGAGGTATAGAAGCGTGAAAATATAAATATACATCGCAGCACGCATTTTCCCGAACATGGGAAACAATAGAACTGTTGGTTAATTAGACATTCTTATTCCCACCAACGCATTCTGTATTCACTGTTATTAAGGCTTATTATTGCCTATTTCGCATCCGCCTTTAAAGTGGATTACTACCGGAAAGTCAGTGCAGATTTTAGTTCAATCCTTTAACAACTGTGTAATGGAACCCTACACATTATAAATATTGCACTATAAAATAGAATTCTGTTTCAGCTAAAACAAAAAGATACTGAGTGACTTGGTTACGTATTCCGATATCGAAAAGAAATAACTAACAAAAAAGCTTCATTCGATCTACAATGAATACAGCAAGAAGAAACTTGCTTTTACTGTTAGATCTCACTAGATCTGTGCTCAGTTTGTAAAATATCTATATGTACAAGTGTAAAATATTTTAAAGTAACGATCTCTTTATGAAATAGGAACATGGTATTATGGTTTTTCGTGTTACGTTTCACATTTTATTTAAATTATATTACAGTGGCTCAGTGGTAGAGCGTTCACCTCTGATTCTAGGGGTCTCGGGTTCAAACCCTGCTCCCGCCAAGTGAACTTTGTGGTGGACAAACACCGTGTGCGTGGGTTTTCTCGGGGTTCTCGCGTTTCCTTCTACTTTCTTCATTCCACTATTTCATTCATTACTCATCATCACCGTCTCCTTTAGCCTAACCGGCATAACCGTGGGACGTAAAACTCAAAAATTTCATTTTCATTTTTTACTTCAACCCAAGGGACGCCATGTTCATAATCGTTACTAGTGATGGACAGGATTCATTTTAGTGTGTGATCTTTCCAAAAAACTGTTTTGAAGATTAGTGTTTCCTCTGATAACTCCCATTATCCTTAAACTTCCTGTTAGGTTACGTTAGGCCTGTCCTAATATAGCTTTTGTCTGAGTATGTAGTAAATGTAATATTTTTTTTTTTATTATTATTAACATGGCGGTAGGTGTAGTTATTAAAGGTTAAGTTAAATTTTCAATGTCAGTGTAAGTTAGAACAGTGACTCTTACTTATTCCTGAGTTGATCACAGCTTCCAACGATAAAGGGCTAAATCAATAATTCATAGGGGTTCTTTTACCTTCAGGAAGAGGACCTTTTTCATTAATAGTTTCAATATGTCTCTCGCGCGGCATTAATATAATTCTGTAATTGACAAGCCATGATTTAGTTGACAGAAGTTCCACCTGACTCTGACTTTCTACTCTACCCCACTTCTTAGTTCCCGAGCTGGTTTAGAATGGTGAAATCAGTGATTTGTTCAGTGTGCAAATAGTGAATTCGTATGATAATATGGATTAATATGTTTAGTGATATGTGTTAGCATGTATAACTTTTTTAGTTGATGTTTGATATGTGTAATTTAGTATGTGTTTAGTAGTCGTGATGTGTGTGTGCATGTAAACTTAATCTATTTCAGAACAGTGTATTGTTGTTTGATTATTCATCTTTTTTGATCCGTCGTACTAAGTACATTGATTCATAATGACAATTCATAATAATCCCGTACCATGATTGCATTGCTTATTTAATGATGAAAGAGTACAAAGAATATTTAATAGTGCAAAGTTAGTTTTCGTACTACTATTGCCATCTCGTGTCGGGCTAAGAACAACTCGCTGTTTTGTACCTCAGTAACATAAGGATCTAGTCAACCCGAAAATTACCCTTCTTTAGTAATTATTGATGCTTAAATATTACTTCTGGTCCATATGAATAAATATGTATAAAAATTATATTATAATTCGGTATCTCCGAAAAGCACAATCATTTATATAGTTCAGTGATTGAATTATTAATAATAGTAAACTTTGCTTTTTCCCTTAACCTGAAGTTTGTCTATATGGCTTTTTCTATTGTCAGGCTTCAGTTTCAAATTTTCCCTCTCCGTTGCTTTCTATGAACGATAGCATTGTTGACATTTTCAGAAAATATAATTGCATGCACTTAAGAGGATAATTAATTATATTGAATTTTCATTGCATACAAAATAATTCGAAGCCGTGAAGTGCAATATACTATAGTTTGATTGGAAAGAATATATTATCAGTTCATACAAATTTACGCGTATTGATTAATGTACTATACTAATTTGTTAATTTTAATATATAATAAGACTGCTTTGAACAGTCTTGGGAGTAAATGATAAAGTATAGAGTGTCTGAAAATAAATCGACGTGATGGGAAAATGAATAAATATATTAGTGAGTAATGATAATGTTAACGATATATATATATATATATATATATATATATATATATATATATATATATATATATGTGTGTGTGTGTGTGTGTGTGTGTGTATGTGTGAGTGTGTGTGTGTGTGTGTGTGTGGTAGTGAGTATGAATGAATAAATAATAGGGCACCGTGCATTTGTAAATTTTGCTACAAGGTATTGGTTGTATTTATATAATAATAAATACATTAGTACATTAATCATTACGTTAGAATTTTGTGTGAGGATAGTGTGACATGTAAAAGTGATATATTGTATTTTCACTTCGTGGCTCAACATTTAATAATAATCGGACATACTAACTGATCATCCAGCCTGACGATACGAATGATAGTCATATAGCAAATGATTCCGAATGTTTTACAGTTAAACACAGAACCTAACAGCTGTTTTCAGAATTGGTACAGTTCAAATAGAATCGTTCAGCTTACATTTGCGATACTACTATGCAACTCTAAAAAAATTTTCACGTCACCTTATTAATCGGAACCCATTGCTGGGGCAGTTAATAGTCAATCATTCCACAGGGCTTATTCCTTGTGAGATGGTTGCCTAGAGGGCACGGACTCGTACTTAGGCACTCAGAGATAACGTAGGGTAACGGATTTTAGTAGGCCAACTGTTTCGGCACATATGAAAGTATATTTGGCTGTGAATTATTGTATGTCTAAATTCGACCACTTATCTTTGTAGATTTAGTTTTCTCGTTTATTCTTTTGGCACGCCACTTTTTCTTCCCTACCTATCCCTCTATTCTCTTTTTCAAGATTGTTTCTTTTTCAACCTCCACCCAAGTTTTGAACTTGACAAATATCAACCATTTAACATATATCTTTTGAACCTGAATTATCAACTCAGATGTCACGAGACACGATTCGTGGAGATATTCGTTGGTGTTGAATATTAAGGAAACTTTCTTCCATCATATTTTTTACCCACTGCAATAGCGAGCGATGGTTCTGTACACGATTAAATTTTACTTTCGTTCTTTATTATTATCCATTTGGAATTCTCCGTTCTATTATCAGTTATTTATACCTTTTTTCTATTGGTAACTATAAACTTCAATGTTGTTGTAGTTGTTTGGGTCCAAAAGTAGTATTAACATTTTGGAATCATATATTTATACATATTCTGTTTATGTGCCTGCCATGCGAATTAAATGTCTACAAGTCGAAATAGAATGCCTGAGAATATTAATTTTATCATTATATGCGGTCACTTAGTTATATATGTGATATATTCGGATTTTCTTTCGTGAAGTGTTGCAACCTAAAAGTTTAGTTTGTCGGGGTTATTAATTTGAAAGTTTAAATAATTATTGAGTATATGTATATTAAGATATAATTATGTGTGGAATATAAGTATGATATTAAAATAAAAAGTATAATGGTGAATTGAGTAAACAAATATATGTAAAGGGCCTTGGTACCTACTCCAAATGGTTCTTGGTTACCATAGTCCCGAAATATCCGATAAAATAAAATGTGAATGTTAAAAAAACACCACCGCATGTTAGGTATTCTCTCTAATCTTTGTAATATTATTAAGTAACACATGAAAGAGCTAAAATCGTCTGAATTACACTAATTGCACGTAGCATGGGTTAATGCAGGTCATCATAACACTAATGTATTATTGAATCTACCTTCAAGTTAGTAAACTTAAATCATCCTATAGAATTCCATTTCGATTCATCCCCTTCCCTACGAATCCTCAAACTTAATCAGTGTTTTCCACTTAAGTAGTCGTGTTCTCAATTTAAACGAAAATCCTTCTGGACTTGTGAAATTCTCTTTTCTTTATATATTATCTGAAACTATTGATAAATGTGTGCACCTGGTAATACAAGGTGATATTAACGGAAAGATACTCAGTGAATGGGATAATAAGTGAAATGACCGCATATGTAACATAGTCACCGTGATATTACTGACGAAACTTTGTTCTCTTAATCCCAGAAATGGAATAAATGTATCAGTAAATACCTCTACAGACCGAATAGTGTCGGTTACGATTAATAAACATAACCTCATTTCATTAAAATGAAATGAAGTTAAATGCATGGACACCAGAAAGGGTGCTTTGATGTGTGATATTATAGCTCTTCTAAAAGTACGAGACAGGACTTGTACAATTAATTAAAATTCTTTATATATGAGATAAAGGCTCATTCTAACCTGGTATCCATAATTAGTGTAATTTTCTACAGCACTGGGAGAAGATGAAGTTTACACACTATTAATATAAAATTTGGCACCCTTATTAAGAAATATCTGAATTTTCGAATTTCTAAAGGAATTAGGAGGAAATTGCTGTTTAGCTCCCCTTTTGGGGGTGTAAACACAAAAGTTCATTTTCCTTATAGGACATTCAATGTTAAATTTTGGGAGCAGTTTTCTCCAATAATTATTCGTAAAAATGTTGGGGCAAATGAGTTGTATTTGTTACAAAATGCAAAAACACTCATTCGCAAAGCTAGTAAAGCCGTCTCAAACATTATTTTGGGAAGGCCCCTTTTGGGGGGCAAGGGGCGTAAAAAGGTGGTGGGTGAAGTGTTACCAAAATCCCAAAATTTACTTTCGGAGTGCCAGTAAGCGTCAGATTAATCACGAATGTCACAGAATTAATGCTCCAATGCTCCTTACATGTAAGAGTGACTGATAATGGGGCTACAGCCCCCTTTCAAAAATAAGAAAATCACCATAAATATCCTTAGACGAGAAGAAGGTATTTTTTGTTAATTAATGTGAAATTTGGCGTCATTGTAGCAAAAGAGTATGTGTTTTTGAAATCTGGAATGCTATTTTGGTAACGTACCGTCTTAGGAGGGCACAGGGGTGAAGCATCTGATGATGGGCTTTTATAAAAATTCAAAATTTTGTTCCAGAAATGTCAGTGAGCTTCAGATTATTCACGAATGTCACAGAACTAATATTCCAATGCTCCTTGCATGGTCAGTGACTTATATGGGGCTATAGCCCCGTTTCAAAAATTAAAAAAATCGGCATTAATACCTTAGTATTCACATATGGGAAGAATGATTTTTTCTCAATTAGTGTGAAACTCGGCGTCGACGTCGGGTTAGCCAAAAGTTATGCATGTATCAAATCTGGTATATTATTTTGGTAATGTACCACCTTAAGGGGACACAGGGGTTGAAGCATGTGTTATTGGAGCTTTATAAAAATTTCAAATTTTGTTTTGGAAATTCCAATGTGTGTCAGATTAATCACAAATTAATATTATTAAAATTAATATCCCGATGCTCCCTGCATGTGCCAATGACTGATATGTTCCATAGCCGCCCTTCCAAAAATCACATAATTTACGGTAAATATCCTTAGCAGGGACGTACGGGAAGGAGGTAAATATGCTTTACAATTAATGTGCAATTTGTCATTATCGTAGAAGAATGTTTCGATTTTTTTAAATCTAGTGTAAATGAATATCATCTGTCAATGTAATAGATTGAGGATATAGCTTCGGTTTTTTTTGTTTTTTTTTGGCATCACTGGAATATAATCAAAGAATTTTGCGTTTTTAAAAACCAAATTGGTCTCTTCTTATAGCATAAAGTCACACATAAATTCACCAGCATATTTTTTGCACATCAAGCAAACCAGCTCGAAATACAACACAAAATGACAATGGAATATGCCGGAGGTACCACGAACGAAACAGTTTTAATGATAAGTAATATTTTAAAAATTAAAATATTGTTTTCTTTATTCATAGAAAAAGCGTATCTTTTCCCTACTTCTTCCGCAACAACTGTATGATCCCACTTTCCACGCAGTAGCTTACTCGTATACTGCACGTGTAAGCACATAAGGAAATCGTATACTACGTACACATGGTTGTAGTAAAAACAAATATCTCGCGATGGGGAACCCATGGTACAATTTGTACCATACGGGTGTTTCATGGCACATTGCGTTATAACTCCCCTATTTGAGCTTTTTCGTCCGTGTTTTTTTTTTTTTTTTTTGTTTTGTTTTGTTTTTCAAGTCCAGAGGCATTGTAGAAGACCTTACGTGTGGTTTCACACCTTCCTGCGTCGAGACATAGGAGGTAATGACGTCATAATTCTAAAATATATATTTTCTTTTATTACTTTTTTGGCGGGTCTATGTTCATTATTTTTTGGCGGGCTTATTTTTGCACGTAGAAAATTGAAATTTTGCACAAACATTCAGTCCGCCGAGTAGTATTTACCAGATTTTTTTCAGATTTCTGCATTAAAACAGCGGGGGAACAGAGGGGCAAAAAGTTGAAAAAGGGATATTTTTACCAAAAATCCCTTTCTTCTGGATTTTCCCGCCTTAGATTCATGATGGAGACATGCGAATGGTATCGCCTGAAAGGCAGTTCTATTCTGAAGAGAATGATGTGCGAAACATGACCATAGGGTAATTAGGGAAGTGTCAGGGAATTTTTAGCAAAATATACTTCTGTATAGGGGGATTTTGGACATTTTCGGTATTTTTTTCTTCCTTGTTTATTTTTGCACCTAGAAGATTGAAATTGGGCACAAGCATTCAGTCCTCCGAGGAGTATTTAGCAGACTTTTTTTCGTATTTCTGTGTTAAAACAGGGGGGTACAGAGGGGCTAAAAGTTGAAAAAGGGAAATTTTTACCAAAAAATCACTTTCACGGGATATTCCCGCCTTAGATACATGATGGAGACAAGTGAATGGTATCGCCTGAAAGGCAGTTCTATTGTGAAGAGAATGATGTGCGAACCATGATCCAAGGGTAATTAGGGATGTCTCAGGGAATGTTTACAAAATAATTCTCTCTGTATACGGGAATATGGTAGATTGTCGGTATATATATTTTTGGGCGGGCTTACTTTTGCACCTAGAAGATTGAAATTGTGCATTAACATTCAGCCCACTGAGTAGTATTTATCAGCTTTGTTTCAGATCTCTGCGTTAAAACAGGGGGAGTCCAGAGGGGCTAAACGTTGAAAAAAGGGATATTTAGACCAATAAAATCCCTTTTTTCGGGATTTTCCCACCTTAGATACATGATAGAGACACGTGAGTCATACCACCTGAAAGGCAGTTCTATTCTGAAGAGAATGATGGGAGAAACATGACCCTAGGGTAATTAGAGATGTGTCAGGGAATTTTTTATCAAAATATACTTCTGTATAGAGGAATATGGGACATTTTCGGTATTTTTTTTTTTTTTTTGGCGAGCTTATTTTTGCACCTAACAGATTGAAACTGTGCACAAACATTCAGTCCACCGAGTAGTGTTTAACAGATGTTATAAGATTTCTGCGTTAAAAAAGAGGGTCCAGAGGGGCTAAAAGTTGAAAAAAGGGATATTTAGACCAAAAATCCCTTTTTCGGGATTTTCCCGCCTTAGATACATGATGGAGACATGTGAATGGTACCGCCTGAAAGGCAGTTCTATTCTGAAGAGAATGATTGGCGGATTATAGTCCTAGGGTATATAGGGATGTCTCAGGAATTTTTTTTTACGTGAGATCATGGTGTTTTGCGGTAATTTGGGGCATTGTGAGTATTGTAGATAAAATTTCTCCTGCCCTTAGTATTCAAGATAGAAACTTGAAATTTGGCACACACATTCAGTATACCAAGTACTATTTATCAGATTTTTTGACATCCCTACGTTCACACAGGACCGCTCCAGAGAGGCCCAAAGTGTGAAAAAAAATCACCCGAAATTTTCCGTTTGATATCATTTTTCCCTCTCCTGGTATATGATATGAGCATGCAAGTAATACCTTTTGAATGCCAGATCCATTCTAAAAGAATAAGGTATGAACCATGATCCTAAGATAAATAGTGACGATGCAGTAGCCGCTTGACTGAAAGTCTAAAAAATACCCCCAAAACCCCGGATCCCTTAATAGCTAAATAACCCATCACCGCTAATGTATTTCTACTCAAACGGGAAGTGGTAGAAATATAATAGTATTTCATGTTTCAATATCGATCTTCACAGAGCGAATACTAATAGGTAGAGAGAAATGCATTTTTGATATGGACTGATTGTTCCAAAAGTAGGTGTCATCTTGACAGTTCTTCCTCTATACAAACCGAAAATAGTAGAAATCTACGTTTCCTATAGTGGCAAATGATAATAACAAGTGAGAAGCAATTAAATAAAACCGAATTCAGTATCGCGATAATAAACTCTATTTCCGACTTTATTCCTCTGGTGCAACCAAAGTGGTAGAAAGGAAAATACTACTTCCGATTCTAATATTAATTTTCATAAAGGGAAAAGATAATAGGGGTGACAAACTGTTTATGGTAAGGATTCAAAATCATAAGAATATTTTTCATCTCAGTTCCATTCTTCTATTGGAGCCAGGAGTAGTAATAACTACTACAACCTCCGGTTTCAACATTGATTCCTACATATTAGCAATTGCAAGAGATAGGAAGAAATAGCGAAACATAATTGTCTTTGAAGAGGATTTACCATTCGATGGATAGGTTGCATTCCTCCTACTATCACTCTATTAATGCGGGAAGTTACAGGTCTACTTTCGGTTTCAATATTGAATTCGCAAAGTCTGGAAGTCTACTGTTGCTTCACAATGTGGAACGAAACTAGAGCGAAACTAACGAACAAACGAAACTAACATTTTAAAATAAGTAATTGTCATAATAAAGAATGGTAAATTTGAGGGAGAACGGTAAATGGAAAGAATGGCAACCTTGAGAGGATTGTGTTCAGCGCTTGGGGAAGATGGGGACCTCTGGCCGGTATGTACATTCTCTAAACACATTTCCGTTTCCATTTTCTAAATATTGTCATGTACCATCGTACGTATAAATCTCTCTTCCATACAGAGAGATTGTTGCTGATCCAAGACGAAAGCAGAATTCCTCCCATTTCAATAGTATATGAAAGACTCAACGGGAGAGGTTACAACCTCCACCAACACCTCTTGAAAAACGTCACTGTTTGAAGGAATTTCTTTACTAATGAACACACTTTCAAAGAACTACAGTTTGATGTGTTATGCCCTATGTATTTTTCCAGCTGTTTATGTTTTTAATTTGTAATCATTTTTAGAAAATACTTTTTTCTGCATTTATATGTCTATCTGTCTGTATATATTACCTATTTGGGAGACCCGGGTTCGATTCACGGCGGGAGCTCATGTGGTTCGGATTCCACGTTAACCAGTAGGTCCACGTCTCATATAGCCTCGCTGCTGAAAGGGACGCTAAACTAAAATCAACAACAACAACATCTATTTACCTATTTAACAACTGTTCAATTTACCATCTTGTCATTCAACATCCAAACACTGTATAAAAATAAAGCTACAAACAAACCCAAGAAATAATCATGGAAATAAGAAACATAATAATTTTCCCTTCCAGCCCTTCTTTTTTTCTTTTTTCTCATGTTTCTGAAGCCAAAAAGCCGGTACGATTTCTTCTTCGGTCGGCAGGAATATCTTGCTTTCCGTTGTCATTTCACGGCACATATATTTGTAGTGCTATCCATCCTGCTGTCACTCATAAAGTGATTTATCGGTCGACATTCACATTTTAAGCAACCACGACCCGAAGTTCAGACAAAAAGATGGCCGCTAGATGCGGACAGAGAGGTTCACACAGTAGTCAATAGAATTTCAAGAAAAGTAGGCACAAGCTCAAAATTTGTGAGTTGGAATGTTACAGCTGCGTTGCGAAGTTTTTAAAGTCAAAAACAGAAGCTTGCTTACTGTGTTTTTCTTTTTCAAAATCTAAGACAGGCAAGGCATAGATATGTATCTCCTCTAGGTTTGTTCAAATTTCGACGTTTGTAACTTTCATAATAAAGAAGAAAACAATGAAAAACGTTGCTATGCTTTTTAAATGGGCTAACTTTCAAGGTTGCTAGGGGTACCAGATCAGGATAAGAGATGGCGCTGTAAACTTACGTATTGGGGAGCATTTGCTCTCAGTTTTTCTTCAATTTTTTTACTATTTACATTTTATTACTATTGACAATTTTGCTATTTAATACAATTTTAATATCATGTCTTTCAATTTTCACATCTACATGCGCCGCTTATCCCTCCTAGTTACATTGAAAGTGTGATCAACAAGTCAATTTAAAACGGACAACTTCGGCCATTTTGACACGTGCCATTTTAATACAAATATTTAATTCAAATAGCTTTTAATTCAAACCCAACACAGTGAACAGTCCACATGGCTTTATGGCTGGGACTATAAATCTCCCGTAAGGGGAAAAAGTGAAAGTGAAAGGGTACCAGATCACCTTAACGGTACACAGGAATAACACAGTAACAAAGTACAGAGTACCTCAACTCAACATTCTGTATATGTGCCATTCCATACTCTGGCAACCTTTCGATTTTTTCGACAGGCTACGTGTGTTTTCTGTCAGTTACCCAAGCTAATTTGTTTATAACATTTACAAATTTAATATGTTTATAATATCAGTAGGAGGGTCAAATTTAGAAAATACACTTACATATAAATTTAATCTGTTTAGGGGTATAAAAGTATGTGGATTTTCTATACCAAATGTTTTTCCAACATATTTACTCGTGTAAAACGCATTGTAAGTAAATATACATTTATGCGTACTCTCTAAATGTACTGAAATAACATAATACCGTTCAGAAAAGTCATTTAGAAGAATCCTGTGAAGACAACACTAATAAATATACTGTGATAAAAAAAAGAATTTTATTTTGAAATCATAATATGGTAATAGAATGCAATTTTCTATGTGTTTCTATAAATTCCCGGAAAATTCCAATTTTTGGGAATCTTCCCGGGAATACTAACGAAAAGAATTTTCCCTAGAATTTGCTCATCACTAGTCACTACTCTTTACTTTTAGTTGTATTGTATTTGTTATATATGGAAATGATACTGACGAAAAAATACTCAAATTTTGAATTCGTGAATTTGGATATTAGAATAGTGAATAATGTGTTTAACCTTTGTTATTCTTGGAATTTAAGAAATGTTCAAATACTTCACTTGATTTAATAAATAAATAAAAATAATGCAGTCGACAATTGACGAAGTATATAAACAAAACTGTGAATACTTGTAATGTACAGGGTGCGGTGCGTCAAAATTCAGGTGATAGTGCTGTCCCAGAAAAGACTGTTGGGCTAGAGTTCCACATTGGTCGTAGATGATGAGTGGGAGAACCTAAAAAATACACGTCTCCACTACGACAGCCTTCTTGAAATTCTTTATTTTGAATATCACTTTTTAAAATGGGAAAGTAGGCATATCAGCATATATTTTAATCAGGAATTTATTAATGGTTTTTGATCATTAATGCAATGCTGCTGTCCATTTTGTCATATCACTAACCGATGTTTATCGCCTGTTTTATCGTTGCTGATTCCAGTGACTGAACAATAGTTCTGACGACCCAGAAACCTTGATCCTTCAGTAAAAGAACCAACGTAGCATACGGTGTTTATCCCAGGAATGTGGTGTGAGTCTAACGTCCATTCGGAGGATACCTTCCACTGACAAGTGGCACCCATAGAAGATCCAGTTTCCCCAGCATCTCACAGAGGACGATCCAGGCCGTCGGATGCACTTTGCAGAATAGGCAACAGCGCAAATGGCAACCAATTCAGATTTCCTCTTGACCGTGCTGTTCTCAGACGAGGCTACTTTTTACGTCAATGGTATATGCCGTTAAGATATGAAATTTACACCTCGGCAGCAGATTGAGGATGCATGTGCTTCTGTGCATCCAGAGACATTACTGGCTGTGCACGAAGGAGGGGAAGAGGCGTGTGGCACACACCGTTATTGCACAGGGTAGTCATTTGAAGCATGTGTTGTGATAGTATAAAAAGGGATAAAATAGGCGATAATTCATCAATAGTTAGCGATATGACACAATGGACAGCAGCATTGCATTCCTGATCAAAAACAGTCTTAAAACATGTGCCGTATGCCCAACTTATAAAGGTACCAAGAAAAAACTATCGCTTTTTCTCCACAACCTTCGAACATCGATATGCCAGCTAAGACGTACCCGGCAGTTCAAAAATAGTCCCTATCAACATTGACAACCATCTGCCAAAGCTCTGGAAGACCATGGATTCCATCGCGGTAGAGCTTGGTGGGCCGTGAAGCGAAGAAGGTATCAAGTGCATTTTGCACCTTTACTAGGAATTTTAACTGGCGTCCTCGAAGGTGATAGTCCAAGGAATGGAACACGTAATATTCGGACGGTGCAATGTAAAGGAAGTATGGCGGAGCAATAGTGTTTCCCATCCAAGACGTAGAATGTTAGCCCGGATCATCCTAGCAAAGTAGGGCTTTGCCTTTTCCTGTAACAGGCGGACCTGTTTGCGATTCAGAATTGCTGGCTCCAGAGTTTTGAGTTTTTCTTGAACACGGCTCAACTGCTGACAGTACACAGTTGTATTGATGCTCTGACCAGCTGGTAGCAGTTCTCAATACACAATGCCGCGAGCAGCCACAAAACAGAGAGGAGAATATACTTCTGGTGCAGTGCTGCTTTCGGCTGTTTTGGAACCGGTTCAATAATGAGGGTGCCGTGGAGCTTCGTACAGGAAACGCTTCTCATCCCATGTTAATATCCTGTCCAGTAATGGCTTCTTCCTCAGACGAGACAGTAAAGAAACAGGTGTATGCTTGCGTTGCCTTCTGACCTGGAATCAAATCATGTGGGACCATTGACGACCCAACTTGTTGTGCTGCCCAAGTTGAGGGAGATCCTGCCGAATGTTTTTTTCCACTCACACTGAATTGTAGTCCCAGTTCCTCACATGTCTAGCTACTGTTCGCCTCAGTTGCTGCCTGAAGATCTTCATTTTGTACATGTTTATCTTCCGGTACGTGGTGCGTCTTCGTGTCTTTCGTCACCGTATTTAAAATTGTCAAACCATTGTTCACTGTCTGCATAATCACGACACCCTCACCAAAAGGATAGCATATCTTCCGCATCTCTGCAGTGGCGTTTGACCCCAGTTTGAACTCACATACACGTCTTAATGACGCTCTATGGAGGTCCCATATTTACTCTGTCCATGCGCAAGTTCACGGTGTAACTCAACTGCAATAACCAGGTAGTTTGTTGAATATACCCACACCAACAACTGACTTTCGCCTTATTTCCATTCGCATCCAACTCACGGGGAGAAGGCCAATTTATCACAGACCTACACAAAAAGTGACAGAACATTCTTGGTTGAATTTATACAATTTAAAAATAAACTGATATTCAAAATGGCAATTTTCAAGATTGCTGTTGTGGTGGTCACAATTTTGTTTATACACTTCATCAATTATCGACTGCATTATTTTTATTTATTTATTAACAGACGCCAGGCACATCTCAGACGCCATTTTAGACTGGATATATAACGATAATAAAAGGAAGGAATTTCGGATGATATCGGCCAGGGCCTTATACTAGCTACCAAATCGGCATTTTGCCTGGTGGGACTGAGAGAAACCCTGAAAACATCAGGGAGACATGAACCCGTGGCGAACTTCCGAATCCCAATACAACGCGCTACCAAGTGTGCCACGGCTTCTTGGTGCACACGTTACTGTTCGAAACTTAGATCAATTAGTTACGTATTACAGATTGATAACTTCTACATATTTTTCACTAACAAGATGTAATTTATGTGACATTTACAACATGATATGGTCATCATGTATGCAAATACGGAAGTTCGAACTAGCTATCAGAATTGTGCTACATTGTTGCTAACTTTTGTATTTTTCATTGTTTTGCTTTTCTGCGCATTTTCTTTGTTAAATTACAACAGAAGTAAATGACTTACTATTTTGAAAATCTGCAAGGTGGTGTATTCAAGGACTGGTGGAGGCTCTCCCTACCCACCTCTTTCTTCTTCCTATAAAAAACTGCTAAACTTTGTAACATTTTACTATTTTTTTTGTTCTGTTCTTAAATGAATATTTCAATCATAATCGTTTCTGAAAATTCAATTGGCTGCTGTTGGTACAAACTTTGTCTTTAGTTCTGTAAATCCCGTAAATTTCACTTTGATATCATTCATAATGGTAATGTTGTGAGACTCTGGAAACATTGCTAATTTTGCAACTATAGGGGCTACGCACTGTTGTACATATCTTATTATAACTTTGCTTTTGTTTGCAGGATTGCCATTAAACTTGGAATTTACCTCTTGATACACCCAATTCATGTGTACAACTTTTCATGACAATCTATCATGGTTACTGGGAAAGAGTGGTTGAACTGTGGTGGAATGACCCTATGCTGTAAGAAACTAATATGAACTTTGAATACCAACCATAGACGCTTTGAAGTTGAAAATAAAATATCGTTCGTTTCCATTTTTCTTCTATTTCTGCCCCTTTTTAGTACAAACATACAGTACATCTATAAAGTTAACCCGAAAGATGTGATGAACTTTTAGGGAGTGATAACTGAGATTAAACAAAGTAAAAAGTTTCCCTAAATTTTATCGACTACTACTACATAAAATTTACAGAGTTGACAACGTTTGTTCCAACTCTTCTCCAGGTAAATGGAGCTGAACATAAAACATTGAAAATTTCGGGAATCGATTCATGACAACACAACAACAGAGAAAGATCCTATGAATATAAGCATAAAGATTGCATCATTTCGGAGACCCAGCCGGCCGAATACCGAAGTACTATGAGTGAATGTGCACTTTTGGTCATAGTTACTCTACATGTACAGTACCAGTAACTTTGGCAGACACGCCTGTGAGAATTCTGCAAACTCCCCGCAACAGCACTCCCCAGATAAAATTGTGAAATGAAAAATTGATAGAAGCCGTACAAAACTCCACTTATATCCGCCAAAATTTGACTTTACGCTCTCTAGGTGGCATTTAGTTTGTAAAACTATGGGTATTACACTCTCCTCAAGAACACGTCTCGAGAGAATAATTGACACAGTCGAGAGAAAGAAACGAAAATGTAAAGATTCATGACCGCACTTAACCACATATAATCTCCACTAACTCATGGTTCATTAATTTATGATAATTTACAAAAATGAAAAAAGCAATTATTAATAAAATATAAACATATAGAAAAGTATTTTGAAAGAAAAGAATGCAAAGAAATCACTCCGAACGACCGGAAACTTGAACTCACCTTGTTTCAGTCAACAAGCTGACACATTAAGTATTTACCCACGATTGAAGCTTACAAACGTGGATTTAGAAGTTGTATTTACACAGATCGTGAGTTATGTAATGACGCTTGATCTGATGATATGTCCAACCCTCCATTCTTCTCTTGCAACTGTACAATCATCTGCACAAGCTCGGTTACTTCGTATCTCACCCTCGCTCGTAGATTACTTTTTCTCTATGTTTCGTAGATTTTCCTAATCACACTTTTGATCCTCGATTAATGCAAGATGTATTTCGGTGCAACAGTAAGTTTTCAAGATTGTGGAGAATTTCATGCTCGATTTTGATTAACAGATGAAATGCTTTCATGAAACCAGAAGACCTGAGCCATACAATGCCTAAAGACCGTAAATAAAATTCAAATATCAAATTGTGCCGGTGCTGTGCCATCAGTTGTAGCTCAGAATACATAATAAGTAAATGCAACCAAATGGGGATGGAAATGATGCACAACACGGTACTTAACTGTAAAATTATGGTTGAATTTAATAAAATTCAAATGTTTCTAATTTGAAAACGCTTTTTCACGAAGCTTTGCAGCCCTTGTAAACAATGCAGACGACAGTTAGTACAGTAAAATTAGGCAGAAAAACACCTAAACCCGGGCATCCAAAAAAACAAAGGTTTGGCTGTTCCAAATTATTTATTACCCTTTAATCTAAGTGTGGTAAAAAGTCTCCGCAGAAATAGTGTCGGGTTTGGGAGAGGGAAGGGGTAGAAGGAAAGAGATTAGAAAATTATTTTTTCTCTTTGTTAAAGATACAGTTATATTTTTGCTCCGCAGATGTCTCTAAATTACAAAATCTCGACATTTCCTTTGCGTATTTTTATTTTTAAATCAACATGCATAATTATTATTTTAAGATTAATGTTTAAAAAAATGTAAACGACATTCTCTTGTGTATCTACTTTACATTTTACGTTTAAAACCTAGTTCTGATCATTTACTATGTCTTCCAAACAAAGGCACACTGATCAAGTATAACAAGTGGTATTACCGGTAGTTGTTTCATAACAGTTTTGATTTGCTTTGTGGACGTGAAAACGATATTATTATCGTTGTAAGTATGAGTTGTGTATTGCAACCTTGTGTTGATAAAGGTGGTGAACTTATTCGGTTAACTCAAAATGGGAGAGATAGAATAATAGAGTGTAGTGAAATTAAGCAAGATGGTGTGAAGGAGAAATTCGAAAACGAAGTAGTGTTGGAAGTGCATAAGGATTGTCGTAGGCGCTACACTTTAAAACCCAAGCCACCCCCAACAGTTCCAAATCTTGAGCTTAGACAAACTCCCCGTGCTCCATTTGACTTCAAAACACAGTGTTTCTTGTGTGGTCGCCAATGTGTGGACGTATCGAAATGCAGATATCCATACCAAGAAGAATGGAGTGAGGTACAGACAGTTGAGTTGATAAAAGGTATCCGTGAAGACGCAATACGAAGAAATTGTGCTTGGGGACGAGAAGTACTTCTCAGACTTAGCAATGTCATTGACCTAGTTCAAGGTGATGGTAGGTACCATAGGTATTGTTTGTCAAGATTCAAGGTGGAAGGCTCAAGTAAACCTGGGAAGCCAGCAACTAGAGACGGATCAATAGCAGACTCTGAAAGAGCTGCAGCATTTGATAAATTATGTCAATATTTAATTGAGAATGATGAATGCCAGTACACGTTGAAGGAATTACAAAAACTGTATAACGATCTGAACCCTAACGTGGAATCATACGATGACAGCCACCTGAAAAGAAAATTGATCGGGCGTTTTGGTTCCAACATACATGTAACAGATCTTCCCGGAAGAAGGGTCGTAATTTGCTTCAGTGGAACAGCATCCAGAATCCTGTCGGACGTCTGGTACCAAAATCGGCAAGTTGTTGAAAAAGATGATGAATTGAGAGTGATTAAAACTGCAGCAGCAATAATTCGACGAACACTGAAATCTCAAGCTTATGATTGTTCTCAGTTTCCAACTCTTGAGCAAATTCAAACGGGAAGTCCAGATCTTATTCCAGAATTACTGAAGACACTGCTTTATGAAATCATTAAGCCTACCAGGATAACAGAAGAAAATAAAAAAAAGTACTGAACGGAAAACAATTGCTATTGCTCATTCCATAATTGCAGTATCTCGGCCAAAATCATTTGTATCCCCTGTTCAATTTGGTACAGCAGTGTTCCTTCACAGAAAGTTTGGGCCCAGGCTCTTAATTGACTTACTGGCAAATATGGGGTTCTGTTCTTCTTATAACGAAATATTAAAATTCGAAAGGTCAGTTACCAGTGAGGACAAATTAAACATAAATCAGGGCTATGTTCAGTATGTCTTTGATAATGCTGATTACAATGTACATACTGTGGATGGTCATGCCACTTTTCATTCCATGGGTGGTGTACTGTGTGTGACACCTGAATCTGCACTCAGTGTTGACACCTGTGTACCTCGGAGGAATGTCAGTACAAAAGAAATTGAACACAGTGGGTTAACAGAATTACAGATATACAAACGTCCAGATACATCTGGGTATACACGTATAACTGCTTTAAATTGGAAAGTAATGCAAATTAAACCTTTATCAGCTATTACCACCCACACTTTGAACATGTTTTTGTTGTCTGGTATTTGGCTTAATGGTTCGTGTACCGATAGTAGGCCTGGTTGGAGTGGTTGTATGGAAAAGCTGCATGCTGGACAACCGTATGAAACATCAGCAGTTTTGGCTCTTCCATTTGTGAATTTAGCACCCTCAAACCCTTCGACTATTTACACCGTTCTCCTTTATGCTGCTCAGGAAGGTGCTAAGCAGGGTCAGGATTGCACGATGGTTACGTTCGATCAACCATTATATGCCAAGGCTCGGGAAATTGTAGCTGCAGCCCCTCTCAGTAGCCCTCTGAACTCACTATTCATTCGCCTTGGAGGGTTTCACTTTCTCCTTTCTTTTATAGGATCAGTAGGTCACATAATGGCTGGAAGTGGTTTGGAAGAGGTGTGGAGTCAAGTATACGCAAAAAACAGCATTCCGCAAATGATGCAGGGGAAAGCATATTCCAGATCTATTCGTGCTTTGTTCCTAACCCAAGAGGCCCTTATAACAGTTTTCCTTGAGACACACGATCCTGATGTTAACAAGGAAGATTTAAAGGCACTCTACTCGCAATTAACTTCTTGGACAATAGGTGCTGATGAGATAGTGAGGTCTACTGCAGTCAAGAATTTAGCAAATACTTTAGATGAGCAGCTGCAGAATTTCAAGGAACATGGTAGAACACAAAAATTGTGGATTCAATTCATAGAAATGGTACATCTTATCAAGATGTTCATAAAAGCAGAGAGAACTGGAGATTTTTACCTCCATCTTCACTGTGTGCAGCAAATACTGCCTTTTCTCAATGCCACAGGACACTTGAATTATGCGAAATCGGCGCATGTGTACTTGCAAGATTGCCTACATCTACTGAGTATATTACCCGAAGAAGAGTTCGGCAAATTTATCACCAGAGGGTTCTTCACCATTCGCCGAAGTAACAAATTTTGGTGTGGTGTTTGGACCGATATGACCATCGAACAAGTGTTAATGCGGGCGATGAAAAGTAGCGGTGGGTTGACTGGTGGCAGAGGAATCACTGCATCAACTATCGCTACATGGGTGAAGTCGATGCCTGCAAGCTCCAGAATCGTAGAGGCAGTTGAGTGATTTGCATCTATTAATTATGCTTCCTCAGAGCAACACGTAGAGTTACGTGATGCAAACCAGAAGCTAAATGCCAAGCACCTAAAAGTTTTAATAACTTGGTTTCGACTGCACAACCCTTTTACAAAACCTCCTCAGTTGTCTTCTCTCTCTACAGGTATATTGGCTGACTCTACTACAAATTGTGACGAGGCCAGTGATATTGGTCTTTCTGCAATAAAAGAGATCGAAGGGCTAAAATTCAGTGAAATCCATTTAAAAAGAAAGTATACCGTCAAATCGTTAGCAGCCGTGACAAAATCTGTCACCATCCGAAATGACACCACTCACGTCAACCCCAACCAGTTGTTCCATCGCATGGTTTGTAGTGTGAGAACAGAAGAACATTTAAGAGAAATATTTAAATATGAACTATGTACATACCCTCCCTCACTGTTCGATGAAACTGGTTTGATGAGGAAAGGAACCAAGTCTTCAATCCTAAAAGTGTTACCAAGTGCAGGAACCAATCCACCTCCTGATGATGAAATGGCACTGAGGGTATCATATGTGGTCGACGGAGGGCATCTTCTACATCGTGTTGTTTGGCAACGCCCTGCAACGTTTAAAGTAATATGCCGGCAATATAGTGACTATGTTCTCTCCCATTACGGAAGAGCTACTGTCGTGTTCGATGGTTATAGGGAAGAACTCAACACAAAAGATGAGGAACATCTGCGAAGGTCTCGCTCAGCTAGCAACATAGATGTGAAAGTAGAAGACCACATTCACGTCACCTTTGGGCAGAGTGATTTCCTTGCCAACCAGAACAACAAGGAACAGTTAATATCCCTTCTGACATTACACTTGAAGGAGAGAGGGTGTCATGTGCTTCAAGCATATGGGGATGCAGACACTTTGATTGTTTCGACAGCAATCGCAGAGGCTCAAAATGGGATGGAGGTGCCAGTAATAGGTGATGATACTGATCTGTTGGTTTTGTTAATTACTCTTGCTCCCCCATACTGCAGCTTACGCTTAAAGATGATTGTGCCTGGTAAAGGAAATCAGTCAAATAAAATTTACAATATTCAAGAAATGCAGCATGAAATAGGGGATATGAAGGAAGTTCTGTTGTGTGTGTATGCCTTTACAGGCTGTGACTCTGTGTCCTCAATATATAGGAAAGGTAAGACAGCCTCATTTAAAAAAGTTAAAAGTGATGAGGAACTCAGAAAAAAATTGCTTATTTTTAATTATCCTAATGCACAGGCAGACGATATTGCTGAAGCTGGCCATGATTTTTTTCTATCTTTATATGATTCCCACAAGACACGAAATTTGGATGCTTTACGTCACCAGATATATTTAATGACAGTTGCAAGACAGCCAGTGCAAGGTGAGTTTAAGTTAGCTATTCTACCCCCAACGAAAGCTGCAACAAGGGAACATTCACTGAGAGTCTACCACCAAGTGCAACAGTGGAATGGATTCAAGAAAAACCCACTAAAATGGGGCTGGAAGAAGGTCAGTGGATATCTGCGTCCAACACCAACAACTCTTGCTGCTGCTCCAGAATGGTTGCTACGCCTCATCTCTTGTTCATGCACAGAAGAGTGTTTAAGCGACTGTGATTGCCGAAGAAGTGCCCTTCAGTGCACAACCATGTGTACTAACTGCGCTGCAGTAATACAGATTTTGCCACTGATTCTGATGCGGAAGAAGATGTGTTGACAGATGACGAGGATATGCAAGAATTTTCTGAAACAAATTCAGATAGTGATGAGAATGATGAAGAGAAATGAAAACTCTCTGTGCTTAATGCGTTAAGATAATAATTTTCGTTTTAGGTTTGTCTAATTATATATGTTTTTTTGCTTTCTATACAGTAAACTCTAATTATCCTTGTAATTGGGTGGCGCGGCAAACTTATACCGGACAGTGTTCAAAATGGACAAACAAGAATACATCTATACGAAATTTCTTTTGGACAATTTAATCGATCATTTGAAAACACACATGTTATGTGGAGCTACAATGCATACCTCTTCTTAATGTCAAATTGAATTGAAATTTACAGGTGAATTTCTACAAATAACATTATTACTACTTAAACAGACAAGTTTGTTGATTTGATTTCTCATAAAAATGTCCACTGGCTTTGTTTTTAAGTGTTAAAATACCTTTTCCTTTTTGTGATTTTATTTTCCTACGTAGATTTTCTTCAGTAAAGATGATCGCGGATAATCGAGAGTTTACTGTATTTGTTTTAAAGGTGTCAAGCATATAGCCTAGATTAGATGTCAAGGATTGTATATTAAAGTATTACTTATATTATGAATATGCTTTTGATCAACAATATTATCATTTTTCTAAACTAATTTCAACAACTCATACCAACCCCCGCCCCCTCTCCCCTCCAAAACCCGACAGTCTTTTGGCGGAGACTTTTTACCACATTTAAAGTAAAGTGTAATGAACAATGTGGAACACTCAAACCTTTGTTTTTTTGGATGCCCGGGTTCGGAGCTAATTTTACTGTACTAAGTGTGTAAATGTTGCCAACTAACAGACTAAAAAGTTTACAGAAAACCTCGAGCTAACAAGTTAAGAAACAAACCGAAGAGCGGGAGATTGAAAATGAAATGGCATGAACTTCTGATATATTACCAAGATGCATTTTCTTTCTCCTGAATCTTTGAAGTAGCATATAAATATAGACACAGAACAATAGGAAGCATGGCTACCCGCAGTGAGGAAGGGGAAAGGGGATGTTGCCTCCCTTTGTTTTAAAAGGTTTTTGGAAGTGCATGTCAAGACATACTAATTTGCTTACTTAAATGTTGTAACACTTAATATATTCATATTAAATACTATAGTATCTGGTATTATAGATTATTTACTGTAGTTAAAAAGCATAAGCGCGTAAATGACTGTTGTTTTACTTGATGTATTATGTGCCCTCGTGTATCAAAATATTGTGTATTCGCGACTGAGTTTGTGTGTCAGTCTTTTGTCCTCCCCTGGAATCGGTATTTTACCCCCTGGAAAAAGTCCTGCGGATGTCCATACCTGGAAGCCGGGCTGAACAATCTCTTAAAATTTCCCTATAACTGCAAATCATGGCTAATCGTGGTTGACGATAAATCCTCGTCCTTTGATATCAGGGAGTTCGCATTAATGGTTCAAAATATTCAATCTATCACTACTAAATTTTATTTAGCCTGCCCATAGCGTCAAGGGATAACATCGAAAATTAGAATCAGAGCTATTGGATCTTACTATGTTCTCTAGTCTCTGTTGTCTTACTATGTTTATTAGCTTGACTAGCAGATCTACTAAAACATATGCTCTTTACTCCTGTCCATTTCAAGACTGTTTCGGATCACTACGTAACTCTCAAGTAGAGGCAAGAGAACATGTGGATCTAATAATTGTTCATTAAAAAAAAAGCGAAAGAGTTTATATATTGAATATATTAGAATGTTAGTATCCCTTGAAGATTTTTTCAGATATTTTGTTACTCCTGAGAACGGACAATCATTCTTGCGACTCTTAAATGTTCATTTAACCCTTAACGTACCAAGCCTAACTCGTCAACGTTTACAAAGCTGGAGTCTTCTGGCGACTCCAAGTATTATTTTAATTTCTCAACATAGTATTGCAACTCAAATTATTATTATTATTATTATTATTATTATTATTATTATTATTATTATTATTATTATTATTATTATTATTATTTTGATGTCTAAAAGCTTTCCTAATTTAAATGAGCATTGTTGACATCAAATATTATGTTTACTTTAACAATATTCAGTTTTTGTACAATTTTACACTTTGGTGTTCGTAAATCTGAAATAAGTTTAACAATGGAGCTTTTACATTTTCAAGTATGTTTTTGTTTTTTGTATTTTTTTAACGAAGGCATCGTTGATCTAATTATGTAATAGATAGTATATCCCAAACGGATGCAGGACACACATAAAAATCGAGAATAAATTGATTCTTATAGTTGCAGCAGTATCACCAAATATCACTCTCTGGGGTCCCTAGAGGGTATGTTAAGGGTTAAACCCGATCGTTTCTTTTAATCGATATGCGAATTATAACCAGGGGTAAAAGTGTGGTGGAACGCGGGAGAACGCCATCCCCGACCTCGAAAAATATGTACGGTGTCCCCCAGTTCCTAAAAAATTAAAATGGGCAAGGATAGGCGGGGGGACGGCGTGACGTCATGCCGCTTGCTACCGTCCCCCTACCTTTTCAGATCCACTTTTACCCCTGATTATAACATACAGAATTAACATCAGACGTTACGCTACTTCGAATCGGTGAAATAGCTTTTATCTTTCTTTCTTATCTTTAAAATAATAGGCCTACAACTTTTTATATCCAATTATCCGAAGTATAATGCATTTAATATATTAAATAGAAATTTAGGACAAGGGCTCAGTTTTTCTTTTGGGTAACATAATGGACATTTGCAGCCAAGTTAACTGAAACTGACTAAACAGTCTGACTACGATTAAAAAAAAAAAAAAAAAAAAAAAACGAAATATAATCAGAAGTGAGCTACACTGACAATGAGCCAAATGACCATTATTCTTCCATAAGAAAATAGTCCCCAAGAAATTCCACTTGTTCAACCTAGGTAGCAGTTATTGTATTTTTAAATCACACTAAGAACATTTTAGTTTCAATTAAAAGCACATCTCTACATGTGGATTGATATCTTACACAAAAATATTAAATTTAACAAGAACACAGCCACAACCACTGACAAATACGCAGAGCGCGCGCTATAGTTGATGATGGTCATGCAGGCAGGAAGGTTACCAGTGAAGGATTACATGCACGTGCAGAAGCAGAAATATTGCGGGAAACAGACGAAGCATTTTCTCCTGCACCAATCACTGAATACTCGTGCGCGGAGTGATATAAATTGAGTTACGCGGTTTGTTTTTGAAGGGTGCAAAGGTACGTGAAACAGCGAGTAGTTGTGGAAAAGGTAAGAGAAAGAGAAAGATTTTAACAGATATAAAGGAATGAGCACTGGCCTGATAATTCCAACAAGGCTGGCGTCGTCCTAGTCATCTAAAACGATCAATGTTTTCCCCTGGAAGAGCCTGGATAAGCTGGAGACAGTCAACATCCGGATCTCTATCCAGTTGATCTGCAAGGGGCGTCGATAATGTGTCTTTACGATGATGTTTTCCTACACCTTCATTTCAATAGTCTGCTGACGAACTCAAAAGTGTCTGCGGTGATAAACCAACAGAATGGTACTCTCGACTTATGGAGCTGGCTATTCTCCAACGGTGCAATCTGCTTCTCTCGTCGATCCTGCACCTATCCTAATCGTGTGTCGAATACCCCTTGTTGTTGTGTCCCTCGTGGTTTTGTTCGGCTGAAGAATGATGACCTCGGAGCTCAATGAATCGGGAAGTATTAGGCTATGCTTGAAGGTATGCCGAAAGGTGATGAGGAAGCTAGTCGAGTTTATTAACAAATATGCGTTTACAACAGGTGTCTGAGAATGTACAATCTTGATCAAAGTTTTCTTCCGTTGAGTTTTCAAAAGTTCATGATTCTTTCGTTAATATGTAATTTAATAAAATAATTGAATTTAGCAAATTAAGTTAGAGTATACACAATTATCTGATAGTCACGTCACGTGTAATACACAGTTACTTCACAAAATGGAACCAGGATAACTCACTAACGTTTAAGTAGCGAGATTAATGGTTGATTTATCCATTGCTTATTATGGTCTTTGTAACTAAATGGACAGCCTTTGAAAGTCTCATTCTAGAGGTTCTTGGATCGTTTCCGAGAGGCTGGATTTCCACATTTTTTCAAAGAATTGTAAAACAAACATTGTAAATAGTTTCGCGATTGCTACTGAAAAATATTTATCCCATAAAGGGAAAAAAGCCCAAGGCAAATGAGGGAGGAGTTATGTCCCCAGTTAAGTGGTAAAATTAAAATTTCATTATCCTTAATGGTTAAAATTTTATTATCTTCCATGTGTTTTGCCTTATCCTTTTCCTCTTTCCTTCTTGTTTCGATCTTTCTCAGTCCTTTTAGATGCTTTCTCTGTCTCTGGTTGATGTATATTATTATTTTATCCTTTTGTTTATTTAAATTCCTCTCTTTCAGATATTAATGTGAATATAATTTCAGCCTATCTATCTCGTCGTTCTTTCACATGTAAGGAATGCTCAACTGCTCATTCTTGCTTGCTCCAAGTGGATGAATATCCCTGTACGTCATGTTTTGGCTCATGTCTGTACTTTCATGTTGGTTGTCTAAGTATCAGGTGGATAAGGGAAACAATTTTCCTGGAGGAAAAACCTTTACCTTAAACCTCCACTTAATTATGTCGCTTTGTACATGATCGAACTACCTTTCATATGTTCCGTAGTCTCATTCGCGTTACAATTGAAATAATGCTAAACAAATCAAACCGAAGAAACAGCTCAAGTACACTAGTGACTATTAAATACAGGGTGACCGCGTGACTATGTTATAAAATGTATGGGATGATTCCTGACACGGAAACAAGAAAAAAAGTTCAAATAAACTTTTGTCCAACGTACATAATTTCGGAGCTACAAGGCGCCGAAAGCGTGGGAAAATGACATTCAAAGCTCTATAGCTCGACTATGGTGAATGATAGAGCTAATGCGGCATGGTCACGTCAAAGACACCGAAGCTGCTGTATTCAAAAATGCTTAGGTCGAGATCCTGCAATTCGTGCACTAGAGATTCCCTAGCAGGAGCGTAGGGATTTCCGGATAATCTGTCAAGAAAGATGGGCCGAAAAGGATACGGATGAATAGCTGTCCCAACTGCTAGCAATAATGCGTCTGTACTAAGTCGATATCTCGCACAAGCACAAAATGGCGAACAGTTTTATACGTGCCATGCGTGGTTGCATAACGCGCACTAAATGAGAGTGGGAAACATGAAAGGAAAATGTGAATAATTTGGTACAAATGGTAAATACATGATATTACGCTGTCCTATCATTGAACAGACGCTTTTAATAAAAGGTAATAGTCATGAAACGTACTAAAATGTTGTAAAAGGATCACACTATTAAAGTCTTTCTTCCATGTAGTTTTGTCATTGAAAGCAAGTAAAACTAAGGGGAAAAACCGGGGGATATGGGTGCTTTCTTCCAGGCAGAAATTTTATTGTATGTGATGATACGAGCCGAGGATACTTTTTACGAGAGGAGGATTTTCCCGCCATCCCATGTTACTTTGACCACTGCCAGAGAACAACAGTAAAATATCCGTTTCTTATCATTAGCCGTAATGTGCATTACCTGATCATTGAAAAAGAACAAGGAAAAACAATTTATCAGGACGTTTGTTTTAGTCGCTGCTTCCACTGTTTTGCAGGACTGATTCTGAGATTTTGTCTAGAATGCGTAACATGTCGTCATATTGTTATCGTTTAGAAGATATTTTGTTTTCACAGACGGTGTTATCACCTGAAGTACGTCACAGTTTGCAGGCTCGATCACGAGCATTTGTTCTTCCTTCTGTCGTAGAAAACAATCGAAGGTAAGGAAAGTATAAGACAACCATACTAGAAGGCGTTGTGGAAGGTGGAAGGTCATTCTTCATGTGGTTTGTTCGTAGCGTACGAGTTCTTTAGTGCAGTTTGTGCTTTGCTTGTTCGAATGTGAGATCAAATGGAGTATTCGATAGCAGAACTTGCGGACATGATATTTGTATACGGTCAAGCAAATGGCAACAGTCGAGAAGCTGATAGATTATATCGACTGAAGTATCCACAAAGAAGACATCCAGCCCATACTATGTTTGTCAGACTTTTTCAACGCTTACGAGACACGGGGAATTTACAACCTCAATACTACAACCAAGGAAGACGAAGAACCACAAGGACTCCGGACTTTCAAGAACAAGTGCTTGATCGTTTCGCCCAAGACCCAACAGTAAGTACCCGGAAAGTAGCACGTGAGAGGGGAGTAGCACAAGATACTGTTTGGAAAGTAGTACACGAGCAACAGTTACACCCCTATCATCCGCAGAGGGTTCAGGTCTTACGTCCAACTGACTTTCAACCTCGCGTTCGGTTTTGTGAGTGGTTTCTCCAACGCTCTGTAATTGGTCCGCAGTTTGCTTCCTACGTGCTTTTCACCGACGAAGCTTGTTTTACGAAAGATGGGATATTTAATAGTCACAATAGTCATGTATGGGCAGACGAAAATCCTTATGCAATTGTGGAAAGGGGACACCAAGACCGATTCGCCAGAAATATGTGGGAGGGTATTATCAGTGATCAGATAATAGGTCCATATTTACTACCACCACGATTAACTGCACCAGTGTATACGAGATTCCTGCGAGACATACTTCCAGAGTTATTAGAGGATGTCCCTCTTGGTGTTCATCAACAGATATGGTTTCAACATGATGGCGCCCCAGCCCACTTTTCAGCTAGTGGTCGAGAGTATTTGAATCAAACGTTTGGTGACAGATGGATTAGAAGAGGCGGTCCTTGTAATTGGCTTGCACGTTCCCCAGATTTGACTCCACTTGATTTTTTTTTCTGTGGGGTCAGGTCAAAACACTTGTTTATGAAACGCCTATAGACTACGCAGAAGAACTATTAGTACGAATACTCGCTGCCTGTGATACTATAAGAACAGATCCTGGTTGTTACAGTGGATGCGTCAGAACTTACTGCGACGCTGTAACGCCTGTGTCTAAGTAGAGGAACGCCATGTCCATCACCTATTGTATTATAATTGGGAGATTTGTCTCGTTTACAGGTAATTGATGATGTTCTTGGCTGCATTCAATCCTGCTGTAAAATGTTGATTGAAGACATTATTCCCATTCTTGTGACTTTTGTTTTTTAGGAAACAACCTCTTTTGCATTATGGTTGTTTCGCTCAGTTCTGTTTATTTGTTTTCAATGACAACAATACATGGAAGAAAGACTTTAATAATGTGATCCTTTTACAACATTTTAGTACGTTTCATGACTATTACCTTTTATTAAAAGCGTCTGTTCAATGATAGGACAGCGTAATATCATGTATTTACCATTTGTTCCAAATTATTCACATTTTCCTTTCATGTTTCCCACTCTTATTTAGTGCGCGTTATGCAACCACACATGGCACGTATAAAACTGTTCGCCATTTTGTGCTTGTGCGAGATATCGACTTAGCACAGACTCATTATTGGTAGCAGTTGGGACAGCTATTCATCCGTATCCTTTTCAACCCATCTTTGTTGACAGATTATTCGGGAATCCCTACGCTCCTGCTAGGGAATCTCTTGTGCACGAATTGCAGGATCTCGACCTAAGCATTTTTGAATACAGCAGCTTCAGTGTCTTTGACGTGACCATGCCGCATTAGCTCTATCATTCACCACAGTCGAGCTATAGAGCTTCGAATGTCATTTTCCCACGCTTTCGGCACCTTGTAGCTCCGAAATTATGTACGTTGGACAAAAGTTTATTTGAACTTTTTTTCTTGTTTCCGTGTCAGGAATCATTCCTTACATTTTGTAACATAGTCACGCGGTCACCCTGTATCATATGAAATTATTTATTCTTCATCCATAGATATATTTTCACATATGCGAATATAAACTTTTTAAATAAATGTGGTCCAATTGATAACACATAATGAACACATACTGATTTGTCTTATTGCGTTTTTGATATGTCATGGATCTATTTCAGTAAAAACACGACTGTTGCTTGCTGTAAGTTATTATCTCAAAAATAATGGAGTCTTGTACTTGATTATTTATTATTACTGACATAGTCGTATATTGTATACTACATTGAAGTTTACTGACTAAAATTGGACCATTGACAAAACCATACAATCTCTGTTTAGTTTTAGAGATTTTAGATTTTTTTCAATCAATGGCTAATTTCCGGAAGCTTCCTTCCATTCCAAAGAAGTCATCGTGTGTTTTAGGTTTTCCGGGTCGTTTGTTTTCATCCGTTCTCATATTACCAATTTCAATTATATATTTTCTGTGACGTATCATTTCTTCATGCCACTTTTCTGAAAAGAGACACAAAACAATTAGCAAGATCATGATTATTTTAGAACATAAATAATACTATTGTTGCCAAGTCACTGATACAATTTGGAAATACGGATTATTTTTCAAAAGCGACAATAAAAATTAGTCACAATATACGCTACGATCCTGGATTAATTTTTTTATTCATAATAGAACTGTTAAGTGTAGTAGGATTAGAAACTAATGTTGAATTTACAAATTTTGTACTTTCAAGGGTTTCATACCATTTTCTTCTTTCCTGACAAACAACTAAGAGCTAACTTCTGAGAAGTTGTATTATTGTTAGTAGAAATTTTGTGACAACCATGGTAACACTAGCGTTGTAAAAAAAAATAAATAAATAAATAAAAAAATAAAATAAAATAAAAAAATCTTGATCTATAAAATTGTATGTTATTTTACATAATACCATGTTCATGTAAAATAAGTTAAAAATTTTTAAGTAGTTTTCGATTCATGATCGGAAGTGTTTCCTACCCTCCAGTATGTTTATCGAAATGGACATGTTAATTTTCCAAAGCAGCATTTATTTACACAGCTATATGCACTGTTCTGATTGTACAAAATCTACAACTAACCAATGATTGGTTGCCAATGAGAATAACACACAAAATTAACTTTTCTCAAAGATGAAAAAAATTGCAGCTCTTATTTCTGTGAGACTTAATAGAGATGGTCGCAGGACGTTACTCTGATTTCATATCGATACTATGCTCAATTGACTTGCTTTTACACATGAAACAATTACGCAAACGGAGAAATAATCCGTCGCAAGCGTGTTTGAATTATCAGCGTAAAAAATTCAAAATTCAACAGATATTGCAAAAAGTTTGAAGTAACTATTTTTTGAGATACATTCTTGATTTTTAGTATCGGAGAGCTGTTTTTGGTGCGCAGTACAATGGTAAGGTCATAAAGTGCGCATTTTGCAAGATAAGGACAATTATTAGGACGGAGGGTGAAGGGCAATAGCGTCTTACAAGTTGCAAATTGCCTTCAGTTTGGCACACCGGGTAGATAAGCTGATACAATTTAATTCCCACCCTTATTCGACCGTATTGTCACTCGAGCTCCTTAATGGATAAGTGCTTAGGGCACGCCCCTTTGGGGTGGGAGAATCAGGTTCGATTCCTGGTGAGAGCTCATATGGTTTGGATTGTGCTTTAACCAGTAAGTCCCGTCTCATATAGCCTCGCTGCTGGAACCCCATTAGGAAGTTTCGGTCGGAAAGAGGGATTGCCGCCGTCGACAGTGGCCGGCCGCCGGAGGGAGCCAGCAGCCGTTCGCGGCGGCACGACGATCTACTTGCTCAAAGTTGCCGACCTTTTGCCGAGGCGGAAAGTGCTCAAAAATCGTAAAATAAAATGCCCTTTGCTGACTCTTTGCCGACTGTTGCCGACCGTCAGATTCGGCAAAACAGTCGGAAAGGCCTCTCATTGCTAAGTACCTCAAGCCACGAGCGAATCAGCTGTCCCTTGTGCATATATACGAAATATGTTTATCATATTACACTTAGCAGGAACAAATGCTCACAAGGAACGGACATGAACGTGTCACCCAGACATCCGAATGAAACGTAGCCCATTCGATAAACATAAGAAAGATACGATGTTAATTTACAAAAAATTAGTTGCTCTGGACAACGGAGTAAGTCCCTGAGGCTCATTAATCCCTCTAGTATAAAGAAAATCATAACTTGCAGTGAAATTGCTATTGCATCAACACTGTTCATTTGAAAGTCATGGTTTATAGTTCTTTCTATTTAGAATGAAAGAAACTTGCCTATTTAGAAAGAAGCTTGCTCTATTTAGAATGAAACAAGAAGAATGAAAGAAGAGGTGTTATATATATTGGGGACGATAACGTACTTGAACAGGGAATATTGGTAGAATGTCAGGAAAAATCTCTCCCATCAAGTTTCGCCCCCAATCGAGTGGCCCCGGTTAAAAGCACACAATCCAAATGTATCTAAAAAATACTATAGGGGATGAGAAATGAGTGTGCTAAGTTTTGTTTCGATAGACGGAATAGGCATGAGAAGAAGGTATGTATACCAATACGTTCCACACATACAAAACCGAACATCTGACCTGACCTATAAGGAGAACATAATATTAAAAATATAAACCCAGTACTATTTATCTTGATATCAAGAATTGTACCACATTCTTTGTTGAATGAAGTAAGTATTTTAAACTCCAACTTTGCTATAGTTGTATTGGGTTAAACCCACGTTATCCACCAACAAACCCACCCATGCTCTTTTGTTTCTCTGTTCCGTTCTTACTGTGTCATACTATATCTGCTCCTTTGTTTTAAGAATATACTTCCTATCCGTGTACGCCATAGTACTTTTCAAGTTATATTTTAATTGTGTACTCCTACCAGTGTGCGACTTACTGGGGATGATGAGGGAAAAACCTTTCTCTAAAGAATTCGATGTCTCCCATAAGTTTTGAACTTCCCTATGCTAAATTTCTCGGATGTGCAATTTATTCCCCCCTTATTATGCCCTTAAATTCACACAATTATTCCTACAGGCTCCGATGTTGCTTCAGAGGACGCACAACTTCACAATAAAACAATTTTTGAAGACATTTTTGCGACTTATCCCAATTTCCCTCTCACAGAACAATATGTGCGATAAGAATTGAAACTTTTGCTTCATTTTACAGAGAATGTGATACAATTCTTCATATCAGGATAAATACTACCGTACTGCGATTGAATTTTTTATATTATGTTCTCTTTATAGATCAGGTCATAGGTTTGATTTTGTATGTACAGAGCGTATCAGTATATAACCTTTCCCCTCATACCTATTCTGTCTATCAAAACAAAATTTAGTACACTCATTTCTTATCCCTATTGTATTTTTCGAGACATATTTGGACTGTGTGCTTTTACCCGGGGACACTCCAGAGGAGCCAAAGTTGATAGGAGGTATTTTTTGGAGGGAATATTCCCGACATTCTCCCAATTTTCCCTGTTCAAGTACGTTATGAGTCAAAATACATTTTATCTCTGAAAGCTTGTTTCATGTTGTAGAGAATGAACTATAAACCATAATTTTCCAATGAAAAGTGTAGATGCAATATCTATTTCACTTCGAGTCTATGATTTTCTTTATACTAAAAGGTTTAATGGGCACCAGGCAGGCACTGCGTTGTCCATAGCATATATATATATTTTTTTTGTATGAACATATCTTTCTTAAGTTTATCGAATGGATTAAGTTTGATTCGGACGTCCGGATGACACGTTCATGTCTGTTCCTTGTCAGCAGCAAACTGAACATGAAGGTTAACAAAAGACAAGCATTGAAACCGTTCCAGAAAATAAAAATGAAGATCAAAATGGGATCATGTGGAGGAAAAGGGTCAAACATGATGTAATTTAGGGAGCAACAAAGATAATATACTGTACATGTGTATAATACGTAATAATCATAATAGATAGACAAGAAGGTCATTGAAAAAAATCAAAGGAATCTAGCTAGAGAAAACTTTCCTGTAATGATAACATCCAATACACACCAGTCTTACTAGTGAGTATGAGTTAATTAAATATTATACTTTTTTTTGCAACTCTTACGAGGGAACCTATCCAAGTGCAACTCTGACTTCGAGTCGAGACTATGGTCGTTTGATACCTTGTAGCAAAAGAACATAACACGAAAAGTGATACATCCTCGATCGCAACCGTTGCGGAGATATAAGCGTGAAAAGTTAGAAATTGAGCTCCGTACTATAGATTACAAGTCAGCTTCCGAGTCAGATTTTTCGGAAACGGTCAGGTAAGGAAACTCAGCGAATACACATCAAATTATTGTTGGGAGCCCACCACCTTTTGAATGAAAAAATGTTGCCCCCGGGGCACTCGCAGGGTCCCAGGCGGGGTCCAACTCAAAATTGGCAAATGGAACCGGGGATCAAGTAGCATATTGTATGAAAGCTATTGTTAAATAAAAGAAGATAGAACAAATCTCAACTCTCTATGATGACCCTGTGCAAACGGACAACTGGTCAAAATGTCAATACAACCTACATCAGAAAATATATGGCCACTCTTCTAAATCCGTTAAGTTGTGACAATAACAAAACAGAAAAACACGTTTAAAAGTGCAAGGTATTGAAGTTAAACAAATTGTTGCAGAGTCTCTCACAGAGTTACACAACGGACTTTATCCAAGTATAAGTGTGACTTCGAATGACCAATGGACCATAGAATGACCATGGCCATTGGATTGCGTGTCCTAGAAGAGAAAGGATACTTTGTCAATCGCAACCGTCGTGGAGGGTGAAAAGTTCAAAAGGCAAAAGTTTCTGTTTTGTTATTGTCACAACTTAACGGATTTAGAAGAGTGGCCATATATTTTCTGATGTAGGTTGTATTGACATTTTGACCAGTTGCCCGTTTGCACAGGGTCATCATAGAGAGTTGAGATTTGTTCTATCTTCTTTTATTTAACAATAGCTTTCATACAATATGCTACTTGATCCCCGGTTCCATTTGTCAATTTTGAGTTGGACCCCGCCTGGGACCCTGCGAGTGCCCCGGGGGCAACATTTTTTCATTCAAAAGGTGGTGGGCTCCCAACAATAATTTGATATGTATTCGCTGAGTTTCCTTACCTGACCGTTTCCGAAAAATCTGACCCGGAAGCTGACTTTGTAATGTATAGTATGGAGCTCAATTTCTAAATTTTCACGCTTGTATCTCTGCAACGGTTGCGATCGAGGATGTATCACTTTTCGTGTTATGTTCTTTTGCTACAAGGTATCCAACGACCATAGTCTCGACTCGAAGTCAGAGTTGCACTTGGATAGGTTCCCTCGTTAGTCACAAGCACAATTCACAACCTGACATTAAATGCTACATTTTTTCAAAGAACTTAGTAATTAAATATACATAGTCCTATCAGGATTTTCCATACAATTTCTGGATTAGCAGATTATATAAAACTAAAAATATATCCTTTTATTCTGTAAATGTAAATGTTTATAGTGTTGATTGGTGTCTTACTGTTCAGTACTTTCATGGGTCCAGCTTTCCCTCCATATTCATCTGGAAGTATGTCCTTAGGTACAAATGAGTATAGCGTTTCGTGATTCTCTTCGAACAGATGCACCTTAAAATAAAGAAAAGAAGGAAAAAGATAGGAAAATAGATTTGTGCAATATTGTAATTCTTAGTAATTTGTAAGCCATTAGAATCAAAAGGTGTGTATGTTTAGCGTAAGCCTAGATTTATATTTTAGTCCAGGAATTTTAGCATTTTTCTTCGGAAAAATTAGAAGCCAAGGTTTTTCTTCACAAAAACGTTTATTAGGTCATTCTAAATGAAATATCAAAGGTCCCCGGCTTTCTGCTGTACGCTTCCCCTTTTTTCGGGGGGTGAAAGTGGAGAGGAAAACGCAATTTAAAATACAATCAAATTCAGCTTATTTGCATGTTAACCTAAATATTCCGAATAAAAAACAAAATTTACCGGGAACGCTTAGCACATTCGCTCGTAAATGTTTCACAGGAAGTCCCAAAGAATATCGGGTCGGGTTTCGGAAATATGACGTCATCAAAATGGCCGACACCAGAATTTGTAGTGTTTTGTGGGAATGGTTATAACTTTCAGCAGAATAGTAGGAAAACCGTCGTTTTTGTTTCGGATTCAATTATTTACCAAATGTACGGAATGAAACGTGCTGTCTGTATCGTTAACTTCTTTCGAGATACAACAACAAAAAAACAAGTTTTTGAGTATCTGATTTTAAGTGTAAATGCAAATAACTCAGTAATCATAAAATATTTCAAAATATATCTTCAAACAATGGTTGTAGAGCATTATAAAACTTTCCAACGGTACTTGTAGCTGCATTTTTTTGTATTTTGAAATGTAAGGAAGGTATGTTGTTTTATTTAATAGGCCGACTCTTGTAAAGACAATATAATCGTATTTTTTTATTTTGAAAAAAAAAATTGGATATAAGATTCAATATCGCATTAGAATCCGTAAGCCACACACACCCCAGATAGAGATACAAAAATGAGGATTTACAACGTTCGGCGATAGATTCTTATCGTTTGTAGAATGAGAAAGGTAAAATTCAGAGTAATAATGAATAAGAAGTGTAAACTACTCAACTCACCTGAAATGGTTTACTTGTGGAGTTCCTTTTCTAATTGATAAATAATAATTATAATTATAGCAGGTCCACCTCGTTTGTCACTTCTATTTGTTCGGCGTCCATGAATATTTCATGTTCAGAGATTCCTTCCGTTGGAGTGACATTCAAGCAGGATTGTCCGTGGCAATTTGCACAAGCAAGAGAGCAGCACAGACCCAGCTTTCGACATCCACACACGTTGCCGCATCCTTTAGAATATGAACAGAAAATCATTTTTAAAAGGGGCGGTGGAGCAGATGGCTGCGCTGATCGAATTGGTACTAACAAATTGTCTTTCACAACCCAACCCCAGTTCTCAGGATTTAGTTGGTTCCCGAGCCATGTTTGTACGTGGTAATAAACCCGAAACAAATGTTGTTGTGCTGCAGCTGTAGTCGGTGGTAGGGCTTTTAAATCGACAGACTTATTTCTCTTGGTTGATTTGGTGATATAATGATAACGGTAATCATTTAGTGAAATGTCATTTGCAAATGCACCGTATAAACCCAAAACAACTGTATGCCATTTTCAGTTATTTCTGCATGGGAAACATTACTTCTATTAAAAATTTCTACGACATGTTTTAAATCTTGACGATTTTGTAATAATTTCAAACAAGCTGATTTCCCCTTCTGAAAAATGGCAGATGTTCCATCACAGCCTGGAAAAGCGGTAGAAATAAAATGCGATTTTTGCATGCACTTTCTAAACTCCTTGATGAGTAAATCTTCCGCTTTGTCTTTCCTTTTCCTGGCTTCTAGAAAAAAATGTCTAAATTCGGCGGAGTTTAAGCCGTCATGATTACTAACAAATCAATATCCTCACCAACAATAACTGTAGAATTAGAATTAACTTTTGATATCGTGAGTGCGGTTTCTACAATGAGGACATCAGCATAATTCTCTGCTTGTTTGACATCAATATTGTCAGCCTTGAATTTATCAGTGAGCAAACCAATCAACCTACTTTTGTTGTTTGCATTGGCGAGAGCTTTCTTGGCTCGTAGTCCCAACCATGTTTCCATCAAGTATAATTGTTGTTGATGCTGCTTTCGAGCACCGTCGAAGTTGCTCCATGCCTTTTACATTTTTTCTGAGGATTACCATATCCATCAAATACGATGACAGTGTTTTGACCGAAGTGTTTTTCCAGATATGCCACATATTTATCACAAATATCCATGAAAGAATCGTTTTGACGCCACACCACTCGATGAAGAAGGAACCCTCCATCAACGACGTAGTTTGCGTTTCCGAGATCAAGATGAACATCGATCGGGTTGAAGATGTTGAATAAAGATGATTTCTTCGTTTTTCTCATTCCAGTTGCATCAAAAAGAGCCATTGGGTAAGGAGCCAGTTCGAAATTTAAACATGCTCGAAGGTCATCATCTGATCTTTTGATTACGCTGAATCGTTGAAACAACAGCAGTGGATCGACAGGCACAGTAACATCATGTACCGTAAGGTGACTGTTCACTGTTCAAAGAGAAAGAGCCCTATCAGTACGAGGATATTTTGTCATGAAAATTGTCACCAACTTTTCTTTCCATCATGGTTGCTCCAATGTTCAGTGCATCGTAGCCGTTTATCTTCTCCACATTACCTGTAATCCCTGTTGCTATAGACATGATCACTTGTACATTTGGGAAAGCGTTGTGGGGATACTTTCCTAACATCTTCTTGGTCCCGTTTGAAAATGAAATCTTTGAGTTTTACGTCCCACGGTTATGCCGGTGAGGCTAAAGGAGACGGTGATGATGAGAGATGAGTGAAATAGTGGAATGAAGAAAGTGGGAGGAAACGGGACAACCCCGAGAAAACCCACGAGCACGGTGGTCCCGTTTGATTCGAGATTCTCGTGCATCTACATGCTGTTCTTCACTTGCAAACGAAATCCCACAAAAGTTTTCTAGTCCTTCAGAAATGTTGCTCGCACTTAACAAACCAACAACAAACTTAGTTAAAACACTCTCTTTTGTACTTCTTCCATGCACAAAGCCTCCTCGCATCTTTAAAGACATCATGAGTGACTGTTCAATTACCATATCTGTTGGAGTTCCACTAAAATATTTGTCTGATTGCTTAACAGTGAAAACGTCTGCAGTAAATTTTCTATAGGTGTCTCCATCTATTATGTTTTCTAACTTTACCATGTCTTGTACAAATAAGTTGGCACTTTTAGCGTACAAAAAATGTCCTGCGGCGTGGAAATACGGAATCATCCTCTTCACTGCAGACAAATATGCCTTCCAATCACCCATCCTCTCTGCCCTAATAAACTCTTTGAGGATTAACACCATATCTAAATACTCGAGCCATAATTGTGCAGATGGACCTCTCTCTTTTAGTTGGGAACACTTATCTTAATACTTACTTTTAATATCACTGAGGAATCTTAGCTCTTCTACTATTGAAAATGAAGGTGTTGTTTCATATAGGTCTTGTAGCTTGGCTTCCATAAATTGTTGTTTCTCACTGGACAACGACAGTTCATTGAAAATTATTTTAGACAGAGCTAGTAGCAGAATTGTATGACCTCTGACAGCTCGAAAGTAAGCATGGCCCATCAACATTTTGTCAACAGAATGAGAAGCGTAAATAGTACTCAACACTTCTTTGAGTCCACTGCCAACCATGATGAAACCAATTGATCCAAGAAAGGACATGCACATATGAAAACCTCCTAGTCTGACCACTATTTTGGATATCCCAGAATTTTCACCGGATGAAGCAACGATTTCCCTTGCTTTAATATAAAGGGGCTGGTCAAAGGTTATTACACAAGTATTGTGCCCATACTTGAGACTATCTTCGAGAACATATTATAAAGTGCTGTAAATTGTGTTGTAGTCGCTTGCAGGACTGTTTACAAATGGCAAAAACATGACACGTGATTTGTAGTGGTCTTCGTGTTGTGTCAACAACTCCATGTCTCCACTCCACCCAGGAATGTGCAGTACTTACTTATATTTAGCATAAAACCACAAGACATCCGCATTTCAAAGACTAGAGATAAGTGTTGGGCTGCAATCAAGCTGTTCCACAATAATGTTTCCAAGTGCTCGAACACCCCGGTTTTCATAAACCTTGATTAGTATTTGTGTTGTTTTAGTTATTTCTGAGGCATTTGGGATCTTTTTCAATCTTGGTACATTATCTGGAGAATCATTAACCTTATCATGGGGAGCAACAATTCGGATGATTCCCATTGAATGAAATGTATTCATGCCATCAATTGTTGCAACATTATGATCTGCGTTGTCACCAACATACTGAATGAAACAACCTTCTTCAGGAAGAGATTGAAGGCTGATGATGCATCACATTGGAAGATTCATAGAGGACTGTTTCTTTATAAGAAGAAGAGAATCCTAAGGATGATAAAATCTCTATTAGACGTTTGTAGCCAAAGTATCAATGTAAATGAACGGATACTCCAAGGAAGGGTATAAAGGACCGAGGACGAACCGCGGACATAATGCTATGACATATGTCAGTTGACTTTCTTTTCACAAGCTCTGTAGAACCCTTTCTGTTTGTTAAGATGATTTCCTCTATCACAGAGATTAATGACTCAGGCACACTGGCGTTGACTTTAGAGAACAATTCAGTACTGGTAGGATAAGTATCTACATCACATGATGCAGAACGTATTTCTTGACGTATGATTTCAGCTGGTTTTTGCACAACTCTCATCCTTTCTTTCTGCGGATCTAATAGTTTATTATCGTAGGCTTTATAATGTTCTACAACCTTTATTTGAAGACATATTTTGAAATATTTTTTTGATTACTGAGTTATTTGCATTTACACTTAAAAGAAGGTACAAAAAACTAGTTTTTTTTTGTTATTGTATCTCGAAAAAATTAACGACGCAGACAGCACGTTTCATTCTGTACATTTGGCAATTAATTATCTTCAATCTGAAACAAAAGCGACGGTTTTACCACTATTCTGCGGGAAGTTATAACCATTCCCACAAAACACTACAAATTTTGGTGTCGGCCATTTTGATGACGTCATATTTCCGAAACCCGACCCGATATTCTTTGGGACTTCCTGTGAAACATTTACGAGCGAATGTGCTAAGCGTTCCCGGTAAATTTTGTGTTTTAATCGGAATATTTAGGTTAATATGCAAATAAGCTGAATTTGATTGTATTTTAAATTGCGTTTTCCTCTCCACTTCCACCCCTCGAAAAAAGGGGAAGCGTACAGCAGAAAGTCGGGGACTTTTGCTATTTAATTTAGAATGACCTAATGAACGTTTTTGTGAAGAAAAACCTTGGCTTCGAATTTTTCCGAAAAAATACCCATTTTTTGACTAAAGTTCCTGGACTATTTTGAGAACAGGTAACTCATGTCTGCCATAAACCTCGTTAGCAGGTAGTTTTGTTTTCGCTCGGTTTTAATCCAGTAATACTTCAATTATTTCTAGCATTACTAACGGACTAGCATAACACTAATTTGCAGCAACAAATTCCTTGTATAAATGTATTCGTTGCGCAATATAGAATCCCTCTACCTAGCTAAACGCATTTATCAAATCTGAATCAAATATTTACGACACACATATTTAGTGAATGCGTATTTTCCTTGTGGGAAAGAGCTGGAGATTAGGTGGTATCGAAACTGTTACCAAGCCAATGGAGAGAAAAGCTGTAATAACACAGAAATACCGTGATGCCAGTTCAACACATACTATACAAGGGAAAATATATATGATAACGTATTTGAGAGTATAAAACATGACCATAAATCATGAAAATGAACATGTATCGTACCAAACCAATAGAAAAACAATACGAACTGTATGTGTTGAAAATAATACATTTCTCAGAAACTTGAATCTGATAAAAGAAAGGAAGCGAAACTATATTTGAGACATCACTAAATATAAGGGATCCCACAAATTCTTGTAAACTTACATTTTGTGTCAAAAATAATATGAAACGTATGAAGATTAGTACAGCCCAATGAAACAATAAAAAATCTTCTAACAATCTTTCGTTGCAATTGTAAGGAGTTAAGTGAGCTTATGAGTGTACTGAGAAACTACATTTTCAAATTAGAAGTATACGAAATAATAATAATAATAATAATAATAATAATAATAATAATAATAATAATAATAATAATAATAATAATAATAATAATAATAATAATAATAGTATAACCAAAGCCATCGATTCTACGGATTTCAAAAGCACAAAATGATAGGCCTGTAAAATATTTGTTTCTTTGAAGTTCGGAAAGTGATTATTTGTAAATGTCTCACGAGGGCTCAGTGGTAGAGCGTTCACCTCCGGTGCTTGGGGTCCCTGGTTCGATCCCAGTTCGCGCCATATGGAGTTTGTGGTGGACAAACACCGTGCTCGTGGGTTTTCTCGGGGTTCTCCCACTTTCTTCATTCCACCATTTCATTCATTTGTCATCATCACCGTCTCCTTTAGCCTAACCAGCATAATCGTAGGATGTAAAACTAAAGATTTCATTTTCATTTTTTATAAATGTCTCACTGTGGTGACTCGGGGAAAATATCGGCGTTAAATCCTTGAAATGTGTGTTACTCCTATCACTACCACTATCAATTATAATAATAACAATTACTGAAACCTATTAAAATGATCCAAAAGAACAAATAATACATTTGATGAAACTGCACAACAAAATAACAAAAGAATTCTAAATATAAAAGAAAGAAATGGAATTAACACAAAAATGAAACATCTATTTGAGGACATGAGTTGAACTAATTACTTAAGTAGGTAACACTGTTAATCTATTCCTATCGTTGTAGGAGAAGAGCGTCTAGCTAGCCCAGTACTTTGCCCAGTGTTTCTCTAAGAATGAAATATATTGTTATTGATGTAAAATATATGAAGCAATAATTCTGAATTCACTTACGAGTTCTGATGAACGTCCTTTACCATCACTCAAATTTTGATCTTTAATCTAATTGGTTGAATTGATTTTGAGTTTAACGTTCCTTCCACTAGCTAGGCTATATGAGACAAGACCTATTGATTAACGTGGAATCCGAAACACATGAGCTCCGGCCGGGAATCGAGCCCGGGTCTTCCACACCAAAGGCGCGTACGGTAGCCGCTTAGCAAAGAAGGAGCTCTGCTCCTTTTTTTCATGGGTTTCTTCATACACTTCACCGTTCAAGTGAATACTTTAATCCCTTGTGATAATAATTGCGAACCACCTTTGACAATATAATAATATGAGAAGGTGTGTTTGAAGAAAATCTGTGGTGTTTTCTTTTTATATATTGTTCAATAAACTGAAGGTATTGCGTGTTCCAGTAGCCAAATTCTTTTTTTTTTTTCAATCCGTGAGGCTATTGCTGCTTTGAGCTTTCTATTTCTTTCCTTGCTTCATGAATACAAGGACAGAAGACACCAACGTATTAATTTGCTTCGTGCTAATAATGCCTTTTGTACCATTTGTGATGTTTTCTTTCTGTTACGATCATTCGCTTCCAGTATTTGCTAGTTAGTTTGGGTATGGTCTCGTGCTCTTTTAACAAGTGGTGTGATAGTTGTTTTCGTCAAACCTGCCGCTTGGCTTGAAATACCTTGTTTCGTAAGTTGATCGATTTTTGGAAGTGGCCCTCATTATTGCCAGTTGAATTTTCTTGATCTTAGTTGTGCTGTATGAAATGGACGCTGCAGGTAGTTTCTTGTCACCGTGCAATGTTCTATATTTTTACATGAACAACACAAATCCTTCTTGAAGTAAAATGATATTTATCTCTGTAGATAAACTATAGCACTACATCTGTACTGCTCTTCTATTATATTTGCGAGTAACTGTTCGTTTGCTGCTAGGTTTGTTGGACTAAGGTTTAGCGTATCTTTTAGCAGTGAGACAATATAAGACATGTAACTAAAGCTGAACATAGGGTCCGGACCACTTCTACTTCCACTCTTGCTCCACCATCTTTAAGCTATCGTTTTACCTTCGCTTTGGCAAGAAGTTTACCGGAAGATTCCTCCTCAGCTTTATTTGAGTCATTCATCCACACTGTTGTGCATTGAAGGCAGAGTTGAGTATAGTCTTCGATTGTGAGACGTTGAGGTTATTTCTTGGACAGTTGTTCTCGGAACGAATACATTTCTAAGAATAGCTAAACCTATGATACATATCCTCACTGAGATCAGAATCTCAGAAAATTGAATGAAGTTCGATGATGTGGATACTCGGCCAATAAGAAACATTTTTCTTCACCTCACCGTATGGATACACCCATGTCTAACAGACGAAGGTTACGTAGATTTATCTTCTTAATATAGATTTTCATTAAATTCGGTATTGCTACATCAGAGGTTGAAACAACTTATTGAATAAGCTTCATATATGCACAGTAGGAATATATCAGTTTTGTTTTAAGAGAGATAACAATACATTGTATATCCATTATATTTGAACAAAAACAATGTCATACAACAAAGGACTACATAAAAGATGCCTACATCACATATTGAAGGTAAATTAGTCTGTGTACATGCAACTCATATAGAACGATTAGTTACATAATATATTGAATTACAAATAAAATAATTGGATAGTGAAGTAATAATAGTAGTTTGTAGTGTTTTTTGTCAGAATAGAAGTACATTAATAGGTTTCAGCAGTTGTAGTAGAATTCGTAGTAACAGGGGTAAAAGTGAAGTGGAATGCAGGAGGACGCCCCTCCACTACCTCCAGAAAAGTTCTATGTCCTCCCTCCACTTCCTAAAAAAATGACAATAGGCAAAGATAGGCACAGGGGACGGCGTGATGTTATGGTTCCCCCTACCATTTTAGATTTAATTTAACCCTTGAGTATTAGTGTTAGCATTGTTTGATATTTACTTTGATAGTGACAATGATCATAAATATTTGATATCAGACAGAGGAAATAGCTGTAGTCTGACTTGTCCGTTCGTGGAATACGAGTGGAAAATAGCATTAATAACAGTTAATACGTGTTTAATTAAACTTTATTATGTTAATGGATAGCTTATTTTAGTACTTAGTGTAGAACGTTACAAGAATTTGACCATATGTCTAATAATTACTTTGTTTTCGTTTTTAGAAACATCACAAATACCTCAGTGTTACAATATACTCTCGAAAATTAAGATTGTATGGGTCGTTTCTACAGAGAATTAAATAATTTCAATATCAGTAGGTTAGAACTACTTTTAGCCTATTGCTCACACAGATAAACAATTCTTACTCAGTGTATAATTTGTTATTAGAGAATTGGAGCAGCTTAACTCTTTCGCTGCCACTTGAGTCCAGTACCCCAATACAATGTGTCACCTACACTTTTGCAAATTTAGCCTTATGCAACAAACTAGCTATATCTAGCGGAACCCAAGCACACTACACAAAACGATCAGGCTAACACTATGTGCCAACAGAGTATAAAAGCTCTATACCTGTTAGCTGCTCTACAGAGAATGTCTACAATGAGAACTACCTCTTGACGCCAAAGGGCGTCAATGTCACACAACAATAGGTATGAATGACACAATATGGCGTCAAGTCACAGCGAATCAGTTAAAGTGTTGGGAAGTAAATAATTTGATTTTGGGGGAAAATATTGGGATATTAAATTTTGTATTCCATTCAAAATTAGTACAACACACCACCACAGAAAGTAAACGAAAATAAACATCAATACATAAGGATAGTCAAATACTAGTCATAATTTGCTAAATGTTATATGACAAACGTAGGTCTGTAATGAATCGGGAAAAAATACATAGTTTCCAAAATCATCGACACTTCCTTTACTTCTTTACTTTACACTGCAATATTTCGAATTTAGCCAGAAAAATTAGTGCGTCAAATAATACACCCTTCTTTGAGCATTGCTGAAGAATATGCTGTTTACTTTTAATTGTCTTTAATTTTAAGCTATAGTTTCTCACGCAGTGCACCATTTTTCATTTTTTTTTTAAAAAAAATTCCAGTTTTCTTTCTTTTACGACAGTCACTGTAATTTAAAATCATACATATTTTTCTATCAAAAATGAACGTCTTTCTTCTTCTGCGAGGGCATTGTGGCTCGGTGTTAGAGCTCTCGCTACTGAGCCGTGGGTCCCTGGTTCGATTCCCGGCCAAGTAACATCTCCCGTGAGATTTCTCGGGGTACTCTCGTTTTCTTACACTTTCTCATTTCACCAATTCTTCCATTGTTATTCATTTTCTTTAATCATCGTCTCCCTTAGCCTAAATAGCATAACTGTGGAATATAAAACTGAAATATTTCATTTTCTTATTGTTCTGGGATAACGAACGCCAAGTTGCTTTATATTTTTGACCGCAATGAAGCACTAAGTATGAAGCTTAAAACGCTTCGCCACCAAGTAATGAAAAAACTAGTCATTGTTCCCGTTTCGAAAGTCAAAAACAATAGATTTTATAATGTCCTAATTTTTTCAGCCTATTCAATAATTTTGTTACGGCGAACCATTTAAGAATTCTTGGCCTAAACTTACAAGTTTATGTAATGTACATTTTTATTCATAGAATGTATATCATACTTATCCTTTTATTAACACAAAGCCTCAAATTCTGAATTGCAAACATATTAACTCTTATCTCGATTAAACTAGAACCATATATTAGGAAGTCATGCCTCATACATTCGACAGCTGACAGCTGAAGTTTGTAGGCACGCAAAAATTGCTGGAATTCTTATTATCAGACGCAAGATATTGCGACGTCAAGCGGACTGAACTTTCAACAAGACTATGCTACAGATTACAATTTCATTTCGATAAAGCCGTAAGTGCTGTGCGTACACGTGAAGAAATTGTGTTTATGTTATGTGCATAGAATACTTTATTAAAAGCAACAGCTATAAGATGATTCAGTCGCTTCCGTTCTGGAAATTTTGACGTAAAAGATGTTTCTCGCAATGTGCGATCAATCTTAACAAAAGTGGATGATATTCTGTCTAACCTTGCACAATAACCACCATGAACGTAACCATGACATTACCAAACCGTTCTAAACAATTCGGAGAAATCTGGTTACAAGAAGTTGCCAAATGATGTGACTCAAAAGCATATACTCGATAGAATTTCTATCTACGAATCTCTACTGAAACGTCCAAACTGGAGTCATTTCTCAAGCTGTTGTCACGAACTGTGGAAAGTGGATATCTCACGACAAGAATGTGCGAAATAGATCGTGCAGGAACTCCACAGTTTATTGCAAAGTCCGCAATCGCACCAGTGAAATTTATGCTTTGTATTTGGTGGATTGAAAGTGCGTCGTGACCTGTTGCTCCCAGGTAGACCGATAAACTCAAGTAACTGTTCTCTTGATAATTAATGCGAGGGCTACCTAGAAATTCAAAAGAAATGTCCCGATTTGGTCACCCAAAACTGTTATATACTACTCATACTCGTCAGAAATGGAAAAAATAAAACGTCACTGAAAGGTTTTAGACATCTACGGTGTAGCCGAAATATGGCATCCTTAACATATCGTTTGTTTCGACCTCTAAAGTGCTCTCTGAATGATGATAGGATAAATTCAAAAATGTCATGAAAACCATGTGTTAGAATTTTATCTACCAAATAATACAGATGTTCTGTTGCGATGGGATTATGATGTAGCCGGATAAATGGCAGAAGGTAATCGAACAAAACTGTGCATATGGGGTTTTCAAATGTCAGTTTAAGATAACAATACGTTTTAGACAAGCTGATATTTTCATGACTAGAAGTAAAAATACAATCACCACATTCTTCGCATGTTACGTGTCCATATTATCCTAATTTACACTGTCTTCTTACAGAAGCCTGTTTTGTTGTGTGCTGCTACCTCATACCTTAAACTACATTATTTTTTCTCTAAAGTCGCTTTACGTATCTATTCAGAAGTTTGATGAATCTTTATTTCATATTACTATTTTGACACTTCTCGGAATCACAATATAGAAATAAAATATAATAAATTTATGTCTTATTCTACTCAGACTACACATTTTAGTAAACAGTTTAAAACAATTTAGAAAACAAGATTATATGTAAAATGAAAGAACAGTATGATTACATAACTCACCCTTTTCTTGTGTTTTTCAGGAAAGAACATTAGAAATATTTTCACAATCCTCGCTGCGAAAGGATTTAAGTTGAAAACGATGAAATGTTTGAATCTCTCTGGATAGCCAATCTAGAATAAAAATAAAACCAAATCCTGTTATTTACTATTTTCAATCCTGTTATCCATAAGTTAGACAATCGTTTTTTTTTGTGTGTGTGTGTGTGGGGGGGTTTCAATGAATTTCAAATACAGTACGTACTAATATACTTTACAGCATTAATTTTCTATTGAACACAAAACACAAGCAGCTGTGTAATTCTACCAAATAGCAAAAAATTCACAATGAAAGTTTAGCTTGCTCTGGTATAATCCATATACTATTAGAAGTTCCTGTCATTCGCACAGGAAGAATAATGTTTATGTAAAACGCACTTTAAATGTCCTCTTTACGTTATAATAAGTGTTTAGTGAAAAGTTTATATACTAAATTTTACATCTTCAACTTAAAAATATTTCTCACACTCAACATACTTGTCCTCATATAGACTAGGTACTGCATAAGACACAACTCGAAATCAGCATTCCAACTATAAGAGCGAAGTTTCGGAAACGGAAACGCTTGCTTTCAATTTAGAGTTTATATACAGAAATTCATACCTCAAATAAAAGTAGAACACCACATTTGTTGAATAAGGGGTTGATAACTTGAATATTATTCAAAGGTGCCCTATCGTCTTTAAATCTTTTGAGAATATTGCATTTTTATTGAATGAAGACATTCTTTCAAACATCTACTGCATAATCAGTATTCATTCTAGGATCATGGGTTACATTTCGTTCTTTTCGCAACGAAGAAACGTTTCAACAGTACCGGTATAACGCAATGCGTGCATGAAATACATCACAAAAAAAGATTAGCGAAAAAAGTTCTCACCCTTTGAGGCAGCGCGGAGTACATTACACAATTTTATATCTTGAAAAATACTATGTGCTATAGCCAATACATTTGCTAAATTCTATGCTGATATCTTTAACCATTTTAAATTATTGCTTTTTTGAGGTATTTTGTAGACTTTCACTCAATCATCTATTGCGTCAAGACTGTTTATCGTAGGTTCATGGTTCATACCCCGTTTTGCTTCTAGTAAAGCAGTATTTCCAACTGCGTCCATAAAGTTTCCCTAACATGTACCACATGCGCTAAATTTCCGCTCAAATTGGGAAAAGGGATTTCTTCTTAAAAAATCCCTTTTTTATCGCGAATATCTCCGCTTTGGTATAGGATACGATCATGCGAATGCTACTAAAATAAACTTTGGTTTGTGGTGAAAAGAACGAGATACAAAGAGTGGCTCTGGGATGAACAGTTTTGATGCTACAGCCGATTTACATATTTTTCCTTGATAATACCTTTTTAGTGAATTTCTATACTATCATTATCATCATCAAGACTGTTCATGTGAGAAAATGAATTGTACCCCATCGATTTCTTAATCATGAACAGGTCTTTCAAATGGTACCACTCGCATGCCTCTAGCATGTACCATAGTGGAGAAAATTCGCGGAAAATGGAAAATGTTGTCAAAAAATCCCTTTTTCCCGATTTTGTTCCCCTCTGGCCAGCCCCCGTGTCAATTCTCAGAGCCCCAAAAAATCTCAAACATACTAAATACTATGTGTAATAACTGTACGAAGTTTCAATGTTTATCTTGAAAAATAAGAGAGGAAAAATATATTGCCCCATGTGCAAACAGTATCAGCTTTCTCCTATGTGAGCACTGGATAACTCATTTTTATATAAAAATTTCCTGACTCATCTCTAATTATCGTAGAGGCATAATTGATACCGTTTTGTTTGGCCAAAACCAGTCTTTTAAACGGTACCACTCTCATGTCTCATGTACTATAGTGGAGGGGCGCAAAATCGGGGAAAAAGGGATTTTTTGATAAAAAAATTCGTTTTTTGCGAATTTTCTCCATTATGGTACATGCTAGAGACATGCGAGTGGTTCCGTTTGAAAGACTGGATTATGCCAAAGAAAACGAGGTACGTATCATGACTTTAGAATTAATAGTGATAATACTGTAGATACTTTACTATAGTAATTGACTAAAAATGAGTAAAAAAAATGAAAAAATAAAGAAATCGAAATTTTTTGACACACGTCTGTTGACTCTAGCAACATGAGTCATACCTAAGTTTCTTCAGCGTAAGACAGCCTTTCAAGTTGTACCACTCAAATTTCGCTATCCTGTACCTGTGAAGAGAAAAATGGAGAAAAGGGATTTTTTCTTTAAAAAATCCCCTTTTTCTCATTTTGGACGAGATTTTCCCGCTTCTGGTAACGACACGAAAATTTGAGTGGTACATTTCCAAATTCTGTCTCATAGCGAAACCAACGAGGTACAAACCATGATTCTAGGGTAAATAGTAATGTGTCAGGGATTTTTTGAAAAAAAAAAAACTTCTCAAATATACCCTTTTTTAAACCCATCGTCCATGTTTGTGACGTCACAGCCCCCAGACAGAGCACGCGAGGATGCAAATTGCCCGCAAAATATATTCTATGATGATTCCGTATTTGAATGAATGAAAGAAAAACGATCTAAAAAGCTTAACTAGAGAATTATAAAGCAAATTCCGAAGGTCGACGCCATGGCACAGGTGTAGTGCCATCATAATTTAAAACGGTTAATAGTTACAAGGGTAAAACAAGAAAACCTAAATGCTCTGTACGTCACTTCTAAATAAGGAATAAATATAATATAACATGAAAATTGCAGCACTATTGAGGGTGTAATGGTTTGTATATTATTCTCTTACAACTAATAAAAGCTTTCCAACTGTACCCGACAGATGTGCCTGTGACGTCTGTAGAAAAGGGGAATTCGAAACAATTTGACAATGTTACTAAAATTCACATATCAGAAATTTAGCGCCGTCTGCAGAAGCCCTCAGGAAAAGTACACAACCCTAATATACACTGAAAGTGCAATGAATGATAGGCAATATGCACAAAAATACATTCCCATATATTCAATAATTATGCAAAAATAAATATTAGCCAATGCAAATTTAAGTAAAGTAGTAAATAATTACGGCCTGAAGTAAACAAAGGACATTAGAACTAATGTACACTCAGCCACAGAAGTAATCCCCGCCCCCCCTAAGCACTCTAATTCCATTACTTGGGGTCCAGGTAATTTGCAGTTGTTAGAACGCCTAGACAGATGCAACCCAATTTACACGTAACTTTTCTTGGCACTGACAGCAGTTGGTAGCCCTGATCCAGGTGTTCATGCAGGTAAAATTGTCAAGTAGGTGACTAATGAAACAGTTCTCCATTCTAAGATCAATCTCTCTGGTTCAGAGCGTGTTGTCCAATGAACATCTTATGTTAATCTCAACATTGCTGTGTGTGTAATGTTATTTTTTCATTATATACTGTATATTCAAAGAAATAAAACACTGACCACATATGAATCAGAAAATGCTTGAAAGTAGCTGAAAATATCAAATATAGAACAACTACTGGAAATAACTTTGTAAATGATTGCCTCCACTGAAAGACCTCCAATTCTCCACATTCCAACATCTTTTTCTTTCTAGAGAAGAGAAGATCTTGCTTATCACACTGAGTATGCATTGAAATTGAAATTGAAATTGAAACACTGAAAAAAGTTTCAGACTCTCCGGGATCCGAACCCGGGTATACGGAACGGAAGTTCAATGTGCTAACCACTCACGTACCGCGCCACTTAAGTTTCCAACAAAACTAATAACTAGTTAAAATTCGTTTCATGGAAAAATATGAACAACATACTGAAATATAACAAAAACAAGCAAATATGAACAAAATAAAAATAAAAATATAAATAAGAAAATATAAGCAACATGTGTGAGTGTCTTAATGACTTACTCGAGGCTTCCTTGTTTAACTTAAAAAACAAGTTATATACACGTTGCTCAATGAAGAAAGTATCACGAAATGTTCTTCAGTTGATCCACGTCATCGGCAAAGCCGTAATTTGTGTGTGTGGGGGGGGGGGCAACTGCCCCCCAGGAAGCTCCTCGCCTTTCGAGGGGGCCCATTTTAACACAAAATTTTCTTACTCCATATACGATAGGAACATGAAATTAGAAATGAAGCATCAAATCCTGTCGTTACATTACATAAACAAAACAGCACAGAAAAGGTAAATAGAACAAAAATGGGTCGTGGACCCACTTGAGTAATATTTATTCGTATGGCTTTGAGATTTATCAATATTGTACCTTTAATAATTTTGCCATGTATGTAATGGGCCCGCGGAGTAACTAACGGAACCGCAGACCTTGCCGTGCGGGAAAGCCCACAGGCTCCGGGAGCCCATAAAGATTAAGAGAAAGTTGGGGAGAGGGGGCCAAATAATTAGAAATCAACATTTCCTAGGGGCCCAAATAAGCTTATTAACGCTTGCAATCCCCAGAAAACAGTTGAGTTGATTTTGAGTTTAACGGTCCATTCAGCAGCGAGGCTATATGATACGTGGACCTACTGATTAACGTGAAATCCCAACCACATGAGCTCCAGTTGTGAATTGAACCCGGGTCTCCCACACCAAAGACACCCCAGAAAAGAATCTAAGTTACGGCACAGGTCATCAGTTGCAAGGATGGTCCCGACTTACATTACATTTCGTCTAAATATAACTTCTAATTTCCAAAGAAGAAAAGACGACAGAAATTATTTTCACATTCTTTAAGTTGTAACAACACATAGAAATAGACAGTTCTATGTTTATGTTCCATAACTACTAGTTTATTTTCTTATATTCGTATGAGGAGTTTGTGGCAAATTGAGGCCACATGATCATGAGGCTGCTGATCATCTGACGCAATCCACTAGGGGTTCGAATTCCTCTGAAGACAAAGGTCGGAATTTTAATTGTGCTCAGTATTTCTGTGTTCGTATTTCTGTAGTGTTTGAAATACGTCGAAAGGAGATGAGGTGCCAGTGGTGAACAATGCTCCGGTTAGGGCAATTTGTTTAAAAGAAATTGTGAAAGCAGGAAACTCTCATTGCAGCTACTTGGGTTCAAATCCCGTCGTGGTAATTATTAATTTTTCTCAATGGGAAGATAATTTTATGTAATTGGTATTGTAATTATGTTATTCCTTTATTATTATTATTATTATTATTATTATTATTATTATTATTATTATTATTATTATTATTATTACCACAGAAGGAAAGAAAAGGTAACAGAGTCGAAGGTATTCATAGGAACAGAAAAGATATAGAGTACATCAGATGTTTCTAGGTTTATCCATGAACGCAATAATATTATTACGTTTACGGATTTACAGATAGAATTATCATTTTATGACAAGAGATGGAATATAAAGATTTGTTAGCTGATGGCAATAATGCATTTTGTTTCGCCCTTCTTCTAAGTAGAAAGGAGAGGTGACATCTGCAATAGGATCATTCTCGTGACTAGTGATCCCTATTATAAGTTCGATCACTATTAGCAATTTCTGCACAGCTACAAACAATTCCTTGAAACTCAATTTTGACCCATACTACAGCAGTAAGACGTATTTAGCCCTTATGTATTCATGAATTCTTGTCCAAACACGTTACTTGCCAGACAGTTACGAAGACTGATACACGTGACGTAATTTTGTGTTATTAGCGTTTCACTTGTAAAAGAAGTTGTCTCAACTCTTAGAACAGAGAAATTGAATATTTTTATGTTAGTATACATCAGAAGTAGCAGTTTTGTATATTGTAAACATGTACTTAATTGCCACACCCGGAATCGATCTCGCGTCCCCAACATTACGAAGCTAACACTTAAGCCACTACTCTAAGACAACACTGTCCTGGGAGAAGAAAAAACTGGAGTTGTAGTGAATTCAGTAACTACACACTTTTACGATTCCAGTGTAATAATGCTGAAACTTTCTGATTTCAGTCGTGATAAAATAGTAAAGTATTAAGCAAAAGGAATAGTCCAGAGAAGTCAACTTTAAATTGACAACTCATATGTACGGAGGCGTTGCCATATGCTCTCGCCTCGGGCCCTGATTTTTCACGGCACGGCATTGGACAGCTACTAATATTGATTGGAATATGTTGTTTCAGGGCACTAGATTATTTTTTAAAAGTTAATTCATTTAACGAACCTCTCTGCTCACAGCATTGTAGACAGCATCTTCTGACGCGACAAAACGCCAATGAACAACAAAATTACTCCCCCAAAATATGTTAAATCGTCTATATGTGTGATTTGATTACATTAAGGTGAGTCTAAAAAACACTAAACATAATACCAGAAACTTATTCCGCAGGAGGTTCGAACCACCAACCTTATGATTACTGGGCGGGTGTTTTTCCGACTTCACCACGGAGACGATGAAAAAGACATCGCTTGTAAAGGGATAAATCGTTGACATCGTTTTAATCTCGTCAAATCAGAGTGCTCTTTTGACCGTATATATGAGACGATAACTATTTGGGATAAGATAAAATGCGTTTACCATGTAGTTTTATAACAAAATGACGCGTGTCTATTTACTTTATTTCATAGTTCTCCCATACTCACTTTCTAATGATCGACGACAGTTGCCATCTAAAATCAAACAATTATCGCAATCAAGATTTTTCACTTCATGATGTTGAGGCAGTGGTTATACTTGACCCACGGAGCTCACTTTAGGAACAATTCGTCTGGAAAAAATAATATATAATAATAATCGCATGCACATGACTGGCAATAGTTCTTCCCCGACGAATCGAAGCAGCGCGGATCAAAACGAAGCTCTTGCTGCAACGCGGTAGTAACTTCAAACCCCGACGGGAGATGTCTGTTTCGACTCGACGAAACCCTGCCGGCAGTGGGACACCGTCTCGTCTTTATATTGACGATCGACGTTTACTCGCAAGTGAGCACTAGGTGTTGGCGACGTTTACGGCATGGGGTAGGTTCATTTTCGTATAGCCTTGCTGCTGAAAGGGACGTAAAACTCAAAATCAACTCAACAAAAAATACAGCACTTCGCATCATATATCCATATATGCTTACAATGCGCTTTATAATAATTGCTAAAAGCTTGTTTATTATATGGAGCGCTTAGAGCACAGGGCAATAAACCAATAAAGTTGTGAGAAAAATAGACATAAAATTTGTAAGGTAAGTGTCTGCATTTTGGTCTACGTACCTTGATTTGGGAGTTTCGAATGTCATCCGCTTTTAAACAGAGAAGTATCGATAATTCAACGAGGAAATAATTAGGCCATGATAATTTAATTAAAATTCATCGTAAGTTTGCCCATGACAAAAACTTTACCATTTTATATCGTAAAGGTCAGATCCATCATTATTGTAACAGAGCGGTGCTTGAGGGTGACCGCAGAAATTCAAACTCCGATTAGTTAGAATTTGAGAACCTAATTTTACTACAAGTACAAACTCTTTAGTCGGTAGAAGAGAGAACGTGGATCATGTGTCAGAGTTGATGACGATGTCTTTTCGTGTGTCAGTGGTTCCTTGTAGGTGGTAGGTCGGAGTGGGTCATGGTGGGTAGTGGGTCTGAGAGGGCCAAGTTAGGTTGTGGATCATGGATCAGAGTGGGTTGTGGTGAGTGGTGGGTCAAGTTTTCATTGACCCACGCCATCTCTGATCAAATTTGTAAAACCAAACCAAATCAAGAGCAATACTACTACACAAAACGCTCAACATAACTGTCTATTGCATAATCCGAATAACTTTAATATATCCACAAACCATCATTTGTCATATTTTACCGGAATACGTCATGACTTTTCTAACAACTTGATATTTGAAGTGACAAGTCAATGACTGTTATTAACAATGACTGTTGTTAATACGCAAAAGTTCATTGATCTCATCATTTATTCACTTATTCTCTTATGATCATCAGAAGGTTACTTCCCGTAGATATAGGTAAAATGTAGTATCCAGGCTTGGTATAGCCTGCAAGTAAACCAACGAAAAGCAACACGATAATATTTTCCTCCTTCAAACCATCTCAAGTGGAATGTGTTGACTATTCAACAAAAAGACTTGAAATCCAATCAGAAAATTCATAAAATATTAAATATGCAGCCAAGCCTCGACTTTGTAATAATAATAATAATAATAATAATAATAATAATAATAATAATAATAATAATAATAATAATAATAATAATAATAATAATAATAATAATAATAAGGAAATAACAGAATTGCAAAATCAATTAAATAAACAATACCTTCCAATTAAGAAAAAACGATTTCCACGACGACGGGCGTAACTTGTGGAGGCCACTGCTCCCCTCGTTTAGGGAAGCTCTCCGCCGTTCAAGAGTTCCCATTTTAAGACAAAATTGTCTTACTCCATATACGATACGAAAATTAAATTATGAGTGAAGCATCAAAAAGGTTCACTACATTACATAAACAGGACAGCACACTAAAGGTAAATAAAACAATAATGATTCGTGGGCCCATTTCACTAAAAAAATGTTTACTATTAGAGGCACTAGAAATAATATATATTCGTATATTATTGTCAGATTTGTCAATATTGTCCCCTCAATGAATTTCTGGTGTATGGAACGGGCCCAGAGGCCTAATTAACCACCCCGCAGACCTTGGTGGGCGGGAGATTCCGAGAATTTCGGATATCCTCTGATCTTATTGGCCGATACAAATAGGACATCAAGAGTCATGGCCTACATATAGCGGAAATTAAGGCAAACTGCTGTCGGACCTCGAGGCCGAGTGTTCTAGGGCAACGTTCTAGGAATGAAAATACATTTTGGCATGAGTTTAAACCTTGCCCAAGTATTTTTGAAACTTTCATAACAATTTTTCATTAAATTAGCTTGCAGGTTTACTATACGGATCCATAGTAAAATTAATAATAATAATAATAATAATAATAATAATAATAATAATAATAATAATAATAATAATAATAATAATAATAATAATAATAATAAGTAGAACTAATAGTGATAGTAGTAGTAGCATCATTGATAGTAATTATATTGTTTATATAGGATACTTGAAGAAAGTACTTGAAACTACACACAGCATTTGGCTCGATTTTCTTCGTTTTGACTCGGCTCGAATCGAAACTCGAGTTAAGTTCGAGTCAGGTTGGAGGAAATTTTTGGAGATGAGTTCTCGAGTCTAGCTCTAAGATATCTTTTTTGAGTTGAGTCGAATTGAAGTGAAAACTCGCTCGTGCCCATCCCTACAATTCTTCTTTACCTTCTAGTTTCCAAAGAAGAAAAGACGATAGAAATTATTTTCACATTCTTTGAATTATATCAACACGTCTAGAAATAGTGTGTGTTATGATTATCTAACATAACTATTAGTTTATTTTCTTGTCTTTGTCTGAGGAATTGATAACAAATTGTGAGAGCAGAGAGCTGAAATTAGTCACCCGGATTCGTATCCCGGCGTGGCATTTATTATTTTTCTTGATTGGAAGGTATTGTTTACGTAATTGATATTGTATTTATTTTATTCCTTTATTATTATTATTATTAATAATAATAATAAATAATAATAATAATATTATTGCAAAGTCGAGATTTGGCTACATATTTTATATTTTATGAATTTTCTGATTGAATTTTACGTGTTTTTGTTGAATAAACCACACACTACATTGGAGGGGTCTTGGTGGAGGGAAATATCATCTGTTGCCTTTTATTTGTTTACTTGCATCATACACGAAGCCTGGATACTACATGTCACCTTTCTATATCTACGGGAAGTACCCTAAAGGTTTTGATGATCATAAGACAATAAGGTTTGTTAAATTAATTAACTTAAAAAGTAAGCCAGTGCCCTGAAACACCAGAGGACTCCATTGAATATAAGTATCTGTCCAATGCCGTGCCGTCAAAAATCAGGGCCCGAGGCGAGAGCATATGGTAGCGCCTAAGTACATATGAGTTGTCAATTTTAAGTTGACTTCTCTGGACTATTCTTTTTGCATAAAATTTTACTATTTTATCATGTCTGAAATTAGACAGTTTCAGCTTTATTACACTGGAATCGTAAAGGTGTGTAATTACTGAATTCACTACAGCTCCATTTTTTCCTTCTCCCACAACAGTGTTGTCTTAGAGTAGTGGCTTCAGCGTTAGTTTCATAATATTATAGACGCGAGTTAGATTCTGGGTATGACTGTTCAGTAAATCTTTACAATCTACAAAACTGATACTTCTGACATATATTAACATGAAAAATATCGAATTTCTCTGTGTCTAAGAGTTGAGACGACCTCATTCAAAGGTGAAATGCCAATAACACAAAATTAAGTCATTAGTATTAACCTCATTCGTAACCGTCTGGCAAGTAACGTGTTTGGACAAGAATTGATTAATACATAAGGGCTAAACACAACCTTACTGCTGTAGTATGGGTCAAAACTGAGTTTCATGGAATTGTTTGTAGCTGTGCAGAAATTGCTAATAGTAATCGAACTTATAATAGGGATCACTAGTTACGAGAATGATCCTATTGCAGATGTCACCTTTCCTTTCTACTTAGAAGAAGGGATTACAAAGTGCAACAAAATGCATTACTGACATCAGCTAACAAATCTTTATATTCCGTCTCTTGTCATAAAATGATAATTCTATCTGTAAATCCGTAAACGTAATAATATTATTGCGTTCATGTGTAAACCTAAGACACTTCTGACATACTCTATATAATATCTGTTCCTATGAATACCTTTGATTATGTTACTTTTCTTTCCTTCTGTGGTAATAATAATAATAGTCAAAGAATGACATAATTACAACAGCAATTACATAAACATTATCTTCCCATTGAAAAGAATTAATAGCTGCTACGACGAGATTTGAAGCCAGGTAGCTGCAATGAGATTTTCCTGCTTTCACAAATATTTTTTAAACAAATCGCACCAACCTGAGAATTGTTCGCCACTGGCACCTCATGTCGTTCCGACGTATTCCAAACACTACAGGAACACGAACACAGAAATACTGAGGACAATTACAATTCCTACGTTGCTCTTCAGAGGAATTCGATGGATTGCGATTGCGCCTGATGATCAGCAGCCTCATGATCATGTGGCCTCAATTTCAAACAAACTCCTCATGTGAACATAAGAAAATAAACTAGTAGTTATAGACCATAAACCTAGAACTGTCTATTTCTACACGTGTTGATACAATTTAAAGAATGTGAAAATAATTTTGTCGTCTTTTCTTGTTTTGAAATTAGAAGTTGTGGTAAAGACGGAATGTAAATAAATCGAGACTATCCCGGCAACCGATGGCTAGCGCCGTAACTTAGATTTTTTCTGGGGGTGGCAAGCATTAATAAGCTTATTTGGGTCCCCTACGAAAAGTTGTTTTTTCTAATTCTTGGGCCCCCCTTTCCAATTTTCTCTTAATTTTTATGGGGGACCCAGAGCTTGTGGGCCCTGCCGCACGGGAAGCTCTGCGTTTCCGTTAGTTACTACCCATTCCAAACATGGCAGAATAATTAAGGAGACAATATTGATAAATCTCAAAGCCACACGAATAAAATATTATTTCTAGAGCCGCTAATAGTGGGCATTTTTTTACTGAAATGGATTCACGACTCATTTTTGTTTTACTTACTTTTTGTGAGCTGTTTTGTTATGTAATGTGGCGATCCTATTTGATGCTTAATTTCTAATTTAATGTTCCTATCGTATATGGAGTAAGAAAATTTTGTCCGAAAATGGGGCACCTCGAACGGCGGGGAGTTTCTCGGGGGGAGGCAGGTGCATTCTGCCCCCCATAAGTTATGGCTCTGCCGATGGCGTAGCCTAAACTTGAAGAACGTTTCCTGATATTTTCCTCGTTGAGGAATGTCTATATAACTTGTTTTTGAGTTAAACAAGGAAATCTCGAGTAAGTCATTAAGACACACAAATTGTTTATATTTTCTTGTTTATATTTTTATTTATATTTTGTTTCTATTTGTTTGTTTTTGTTATATTTGAGTATCCTGTTTATATTTTACCATAAAACGACTTTCACTAGGTATTATTTTCGGTGGAAGTTTTAATGGCGCGGTGGGTGAGTGGTTAGCGCATTGAAGTTCTATTTGGTGAACCCGGGTTCAAATCCCGGCGAGGCTGAAACTTTTTCAAGTTTTTCTGTTTCAATTTCAATTTTAATGCATACCTAGTGTGACACGCAAGATCTTCTCTCCTCCAGAAAGAAAAAGATGTTGGAATCAGGAGAATTGGAGAAGGTCTCTCAATGGAGGCAATTATTTACAAAGTTATTTCCAATACTTGTTCTGGATTTGATATTTTCAGCTACTTTCAAGCATTTTCTGATTCATATGTGATCAATGTTTTTATATCTTTGAATATACAGTATATAATGAAAAATACACTACATGCACAACAATATTGAAATTAGCATATGATGTTCATTGGCCAACACGTTCTGAACCTGAGAGATTGATCTCAGAATGGAAAAATGTTTTGTGCGTTATCTACTCACAATTTTACTTTCATACAGACTTGACTCAGTGTTACCAACTGCTGTCAGTGCCAAATAAGTTACGTGTAAGTTGGGTTGTATCTGTCTAGGCGTTCTCTCAACTGCAAATGACTTGGACCCCAAGTAATGGGTTGTGAGCGCTTAGGGGGGAATTACTTTTGTGGTTGGGTGTACAATACTCTAATTCCTCTTGAAACACCACATAATTCCCTCCAAAGATCTAAGAAATCTAGCCAAGAATCTTTTTCACCCACAAAACCCCTCACAATACAAACTTCTCACAAAACAATTCTACAACATAGTGAGACACTTATCTTAATGAAACATAAAAATTGCGCAAATAGGATATTGAAAACTAAAGGAAAGGGAACATGCGCTTCTGAGTTCATTTCCCAATATAGAGTATATGCATGTATTGTAGCTCTAAACGAATGACAAATAATCCACACGTTTGCTTATGTCAAATTTGTTAAGAATAAAAATGTAGCAATTGTGCGAAGCCAACTGTAGAGAACGTGAAAACGTTGGAAATTAAAACATGAGGTTATAGCCTTCTAAGATCTCTTGTACGAGGAGAAAAAATGTATTATTATTTTTCGTTCACATATACTTCACACAACATTGAGGCCTTCCTCATCTATATGATATATACATTGTTGCGTTTTCAATATATGTATATGATAAATTATCTACTTCTGTAGAGACACTGTAAAAGTTATATACATATATGAGGTTTCAAAACAACACTGTCAACGTTTCGTAGGTGATCGCTGACACCAAGACCACCCTAGGTGTAGAAATGCTTTCTTTCGGCGCTATGACCAGCCGACAATTTGTCGAAAAAATGCAAAAGCCGCAATAACTCAAAGACAAAATGTCGAATCGAAGTTGAGTAAAAAAAATATTTTTGATCGTAGATTCAAGTAATGTACAGCTGAACGTTCTACAGCTATGGGGCAAGAGTGACACCCAAAGAATTCCTGGGATATTTTGTGAAAGTTTCAATGAGGAAAATAAGCAATAATCAAACAGAATATTAGAAATAATAATACATCGTTCAAGTTAGAACATTGTTAGAAGTCGAGAGAGGCACATATACACACGAGCGTGATTGATATACTTTGTATCAGTACATTATGAACCCTAGGAGGAAGAATTGAAATGAAGTATTTAACGTATATCGGTTATGTCCTCTAGAGTAAATAAAAACGAATTATAAAAAGAAGTTCGTTATTGCGAAATAGTTTATGGATTGAGAATGAAGGAGAAAACGAAAAAAAAAAGTCACTTACACGATGTTGTCAAACACAAACTTTCTTGGCCTGAGATCGAACGAGAGACCTCTCGCACTGTAAGTGTGCCACCATGTCTCCGTGTTAAAGAAAGAGCTATGCTTCTGATAGGTATATTGCTCTAGTAAATACTATATATTGAATCAATGTACGAAGAAGCAGGGCTGCTCACATAGGGGGGAACATCACGCCAATGGCGTCATTAAAATTTTTAGGGTGGATTTTTCACGGAAGAGCAAAAGTTTATGGACGAGCTGGCAGTTGATCAAATAATAACTGAATCTTTAAAAAAAAAAATGAAGTTGATGTTTCCTTTAAGATCATTCACTCACTGACTACTCAATTACTAGATCGCTTTTCAATCAAATCCTTGACCTTAATTATCCAAATGGCTTTCTTTTCAAATGATACATTTAACAAACTGAATGAAAGTCTCCGTCAAATATGATACAAGAATTGTGTGACTTCTACTATTTTGGTAGTGAAGAAACAGTAGTTGAGCTTGAAAACTTTCCGTTCATATACAAGGCCAAACAATACAACATAACCATTTGTGATTTGTTACCAAAAACGCCTAAGATTTTCAAGCAAGACAAGAACAATAGTAGTAAATTAGACTGAGAAAATGATCAAGAACAAGCTTTAGAATGAGAAGGATTTGATGATGAAGAGGAAGACAGCATGGAAGCAGCTGTGAAGCATTGAATTAAACGAGGTTTTATTAAGCCATACAGGTGTTTACAGGAAGTCTCGGGATTTCCTAACTTAAATGGGTTCTGTAGAATTCCGCTTTCATTCTCTGTAACAAGCTGCTCAGCTGACGAGGGAAGGGCGCGATGTCACTCAGAGATAATTGCACCAAATTTGGTGTAGGAGTTGGTAATGGGAATAGAAACAAACGTGTGGGAGCGTTCGTTTCACAGGCGTTTGGAATAAGAAATAATGGGCCCTGTAGTCCTGGAGGAGTATAGCCTGTCAATCTGATATTGAAGGGACGGAACATTAGGTTGCTGTTCCTGCCAATGCAGAAGAAGTTAATTAAAGTAGAATAAAAACAGAAAAGGTGTGCTGAAGAGAAAATGCACCAATATCCGCCCTCAGTCCCCAACAGGCAAATGCCAGGATACTAAATCTATCAACTGCCCTTGCCATTACCTACCTTATCTCTTGTCCATTGGGTATGCATCACTATTTAGCCTGATCAAATGATATTAATAAATAAAAAATATATAGACACAGAAATAAATCGATATCAGGAAACACTCACGTTCACTTTGTGTTCACACTATTTAAGTGGAGTATTTGTGAAACATGCGTGAGTTATATTTGGAGTCTTGAACGAAGTTCTTGTTACGAGGCTGTTTCTGTCCAATACATTTTACTGCTATGTAGTGGTGAGTAGAACAAATTCAAATATTTCCTTTATTCTTTGCGATAACAAAGTTGTGTCAATGAACCATTTTGTATGTATTCAAACGGTTATTTTTGTCATGGCCGTCCACAGTCTTTCCTATTTTAAACATTGCAAATCCCGAAATATATATTTAAACTTTCTTCACAAACACACAGTACTTTAATTTTGCTGGGCGCAACGTCGTAGATATCAAAAAACCCGTACAGATGTATTTATTTAATATTGGTGGATTGAAACGTTTAATACTTGCGTACTGCCAACAACTTATAGTGAGAAGAAACACAGCAACTTCATTTCGACCCCTTCCCTGGAAAACTTCTGGCAACGTCCATGATTAATTTCTTTATATATCTTCTTTATTTTCCTAATATAATTTCATTAACCTAACTAGTGATGCATACCCAATGGGTAATGGCAAAAATAGTTGATAGGTTTAGTATCCCGGCATTTACCTGTTGGGATTGGGACTGAAGGTGGATAATGGTGCATTTTCTTTTCAGCTCATATTTTTTGTTTTCATTCTACTTTATTTTAACTTCATCTGTATTGACCGCAACAGCGAGCAAGGGCTTTGTCCCATCAATATGTGACGGACAGAATATACTTCTCCTGAACTATAGTGCCCATTATTTCTGATTTCGAACGCCTGCGAAACGAATCCTTCTACACGTTCGTTTCTATTCCCATTACCGACTCCTACACCAAATTAGGTGCAATTATCTCTGAGTGACATCGCGCTCTTCCCTCGGGAGAGAACTATGAGTCAGATCAAAATTGTAAAAAATCGCCTCAGAAAAGCATGGGGAACATAAGGTTAAATAACTTACTGTTGTAATTTTAAGTAACGAGACTGAAATTTCAAACGAATTATCATATGCAGACATTATTAATCACTTTCCCTTAATCAGTAAAAAAAAAGGCATTAGTTAAAACCAGTTAAAACATCAGGGCCTTATGCAGAGTCGTTTTCACGTATGATTAACGTCACTGCAGGAAACATATGTTAGTTTAACTCTTTAGTTACGCAATAGTGACGCGTCAGAACGACTCTGCATAAGGCCCTCAGTGTCTAGTGTTAGCACTATTTTACATTTCTGATGTCTAGTTTTAAAAATAAAAGTAATTAACGTTGAAAAATTGTATTTTTACCTACTTTTACAAAACTGATCAAACTGTGCAACCTCTACCAATCTTTTTGAAATTTGTTATATATGTCTTTTACATCAATGAGACTCAGGGCATAAGCAAAGTCTGCAAACATTTTACATTTTATTTTTCGCCTTAGAAAATGAAACATCCTAAAATGTACAAAGATTTATTATCAATTTTACGTTGAAATAAGTTACGTTTAAATTTAAAGTTTTGTGATTGCAATGTGAGTCTTGAGTCCTTTTTTGCCAATGATCTCAGATATTGTGATATGGAGAGGTGTGAAATTAAATGTGAGGAGGATATTTTCTTAATTTAGGGGTATTGGTGTCAGCCTTTTGGGACGGATTGGCACCCCTGCGAGGAAGTATTGATGCTCAAAGTCTGAAAGCTGAAGAATTTTCTTCTTCCGGAAACAGTAAGTACCTTTTCAGGTTATGTAATCTGAACTATTGGGCCTCGTCCCCCCAGGGATTGCAGACAAATTTTTGACGAGACATCGTTAAAATAGTTTCTATTACAGTTTATTGTTGTTATTACCTTAAGGAAGAAGGGGTCTATGGGGCCTAGCAAAACGATGCCTTAGTGTTTAAAACACAGAGAACTATTTTTCTAGTTGGATTGTAAAGAAATGCAAGTTGAATGGATAGCGTATAAAGACATCAAATAGATTTTACTTACGAGCCCTAAGTACTTTTAGTCGTATCATGAATAGCTGTTCAGGCAGTTTTCGAATAGTGGAGCGAGAGGGAAATAGAATTCTACGAGCCGAAGTAAACCGGCGTATAGCTGAATAAAAAAAAGTCGTAGAATATTACTGCCTCTTTCGAATTCTAATAGTGTTTTCCAAACTTGAACGATGTACTACGATTTTTGTTCGTTGAAACATTGTATTTGATTGTTATCTATTTTCCTGATTCAACTTTAATAATTGTGTACCACACTTGCGCCGTTCCTAGACCATTAAACAAGTCAAAATAGATAACATTTTCCGTAAACTTAGAATAAATTCTTACAGAAATTATTATTATTTTTGTCTGTGTGTTCAGGAATATGAAGAAAGTAATGTGACAAAATGTCAATGATTTCCAATCTAAGCGAAATCCGTAGTGACGTCATCAATATGGCCGCCAACTAATTTTGACTTACTAATTTTAAGAATGTATAACTTTATTACCGTGCAAGATAGAAACTTCCTTCTTACTTTATTTCTGAAAGAATACATTGGGGCTTTATTGTAGTTATAAACATTTGCCAAATATAGCCGCTATTTTTAAATATGGCCTCTCAAATTGGAAAAATGATTATTTTCACAACATTGTTTGTTTTCATAAAAAATAACCTTAAACTGTTTGACGTAGAGAAACACCATTAAACAATCGTCAGAGGGTATTTTAATACCTTTCGAATGCCACCACAATCATTGATGTATCCTAAAAAATAACGGTAATGGGTCAAATGTGGTGTTTTCATTAATAACGTTCGAAATATTAAACGAGGATCCGTAGATGTAGTTCCGAGGACTGTGAGTCTTTTGATGATAGGACATGTGACAACAGCTTATAGGCTCTATATTCGTTTTGACCGGAGAATTGCTATTCTCAAGATATTTATATCTTGTCCGTGTCGGAAAGCCTATATGACGTTATAAATCCAAGATGGTCGTAATGGTTTATCTTGATATACTAATTTGGAATTTTTCAGGGCAGATAAACAAAAAACTGATCAAATAGGCAAAGATACAAAATATGACTTATTGATTTTTGATATTTTATTCATCCGATATTCACGGCCATAAACAATACAAAAAGGGCACAAACAATCATGATCCTGAACTTAATTTACCGTCACTGATAAACTTAGAGACCCCAAAAACTATGAATTCGACAGTAATATACTGTAGGTCATATTCAATTACATTTACATGCCAACCTCTCACTTTAAACGTACTAATGGGGGCTGAATTTTATTTAAATGCATTGGAAGTGTCACTGCTCAGCTCAGCAACCCTGAAAACCATTGATTCGACTCTACTATCGGCCATTTTCGATATTTTTTATATTTCATCTAACCCTTCTCTCTCCCCCAAGTTCTGGCACTGAATTTGCATTTAAACGACATGAAAAGTGTCACTGTTCAACTCAGCGACTCCGAAAACTATGGATTCAACACCAATATCGGTCATTTTCGATATATCTCCCCGTTTTCTTCAACCAAGTTGCACCTTCAAAATGAAAGGATAAAAACCATCCTATGCCCGAACCTCACCTATGTTGAAGATTTTATCGAGATCGGTCTGGTAGTTCAAGAGTTTGTTAAGTTACAGATTAGTCGCGCTTTCATATATATATATATATATATATATATATATATATATATATATATATATATATATATATACCGGTAACAGCGGTGTCCGCAAGAGAGGTTATGATTTTCATGGAAAAACACCTACAGATAATACAATGCATAGAATTTACAAGTATTAAATCACTGGTTCTTCTTGTAATAAATTTGGGCCATTAAATAACACACACTCCGTCCTTTTTTGATTCCATTTATTTATATCTGGTTGTCCTGCCAACGACGTTCCAAAATCTTATTACTTTTTAAACATTTGTCTATCTTTATATATTAACATTAATTTTATATATATATTCGTGTTACTATTCGGTTCAAAATCTCTTGTCGTAGCGAATTCTGTCGAGGAATTTGAAGCTTAAAATATATAAAACGATAATCATGCCTGTTGTTCTGTATGGTTGCGAAACATGGTCGCTTACTCTGAGGGAAGAACATAGACTGAAAGTATTTGAGAACAGGATCCTGAGAAGAATATTCGGACCCAAGAGGAACGAGAATGGGGAATGGCGGAAGCTTCATAACGAGGAACTACATAGTTTATACGGTTTACCCAACATTGTTAGGGTCGTCAGATCTAGGAGGCTTAGGTCGGCAGGTCATGTAGCTAGAATGGAAGAAAGTAGAAACGCTTTAAAAGTCTTGACTGGTAGACCCATAGGAAAACGACCATTAGGAAGACCTAGGCGCAGATGGGAGGATAATATTAAGATGGATCTTGCAGAGATAGGAATACAAAGTAGAAACTGGATCCAATTAGCTAAGGATAGAAGTCAGTGGAGAGCTTTTGTGAACGCGGTACTGAACCTCCGGGTTTCATAGGCCATAGAGTTAGTTACTTAGTTATATATTCCTTCTCTTATTCTGATATTAAAAATCAGCCTAGTAGAAATTTAGAATATTTTATGGCCCAAAATTACAAATATACAATGTACTGTTGCAAATTTTCCTTCTGTCCTTTATACCACGATACTGACCATTTTTGTTAATGGTTGATACGGTTTTAAGATTTCCGGTTGAATTTATAAGTCTTGATTAATAATTTCTCATACTGAGGATAGTGGCTCGAACGTATTGATTTCTTTTTCATAATGGGATATTATTTCTCCGCAGAGATAGAGAACTAGAGGTTGCTGTTTCCCGCTGTTTGAAGCTGCTGTAAATGAAGAATTTCGATGTCTAAATACCTGTTAATTATAAGTAACTAGTCATCCAACTTTAGTTTGAAGTTCAGTTGTGTTTTGTCCAGAATTTGGAATATGGAAAGTGGAATTTCTGATAGCAGATCGTGTTCTTCGGATTTTGCTTGCTGAGAGCTGTTTCTGGTTCGGAGGAAGAATTTTGAATTTCAACTTAAAATTATGAGTAGTAGAACAAGCGATTTGGCAAGAGAAAGTGTTTGTACACAGTGGCGTATTTACGATTTTGTTTCGGGAGGGGCTTTGCTAACTTTCGGGGGGGGGGGGTTGCCTGGAAATGTGAAAATTCTGCAAGATGTTTCATTTACTTTACTATAGTAAGTAAGATTTCGGAGGGGGCTTAAGCCCGGAAGCCACCCCCCTAAATACGCCTTTAAATTGTCATAATTATACGATCAGGCTGGGAGGGGGATAAGTCAGACAGTTGGGGGGGAGGTGCGTCGTGGACATAAGGGGGTGGGCACAACTGATATCCTATATATATATCGAGAGAGAAAGAGAGAATTTGTAGCACTAGAAAACAGGTTTCGTTTACATAAAATTTTGTACATAATGTTTATATTAACGTCTGTATTAGAATATTAAATAATATAGTAATTATATGTTTCAGAGCATGAGTGTTAGAGAAATTTGCCTACTGCTCTCTCTTTTAAAAAGTTATTTGGGTAAAATTATCAAAATTTCCCCAGATCAAGAAGCAGATTAAGAACTCAGATTCACTCAAGAGGCCTATTTGTAGCAACAGAAACGCTTCATGAACGTAGATGTGTATGCAACTATTAAGGTTCTGTAATTAATGCACAACCACGAATACACGTCTAAAATGCACAGAAAGGAAACGAGTGCAGACCATTAATTTTCAAGAATAAAATTTTACTTTTGAATGCTTCTCTTCTTCTTATTATTATTTATTTATTATTATTATTTTTTTTTTAAATATTCACAGTATTGAAACCTTTCAATTTACATTTTTCACGCTTTCGAAAAAAAAAGAAAGAAAGAAAAATACTGTTCCATTTCTAGTAAAGTTGATCTAATACAAAGAGTTTTCTTATTTTTCCAATTTTTCAGGAAAGAAACCGAAAAAAGTGGTTTCTTACCAACAGGTTCAAAATTTCAGGAAATTTTACAAGACTAGTCTAGACCGTCCATAGATAGATTTTTCCATCCCTGAACGTGCCTATAAACTCAAAAACAATGAATATGTACTGATCTGCAAGTCGGTGGCAACTGTGAAAGTGATTTGGACAGAGTTGCTGCCATCTTCAAATATAATGAATATCTCAACTTTGTGAGGTCCTTTTCACTTATCTCACTGTACAAGGCTACAAGAAATGAAATGAAATGAAATCTTTAAGTTTTACGTCCTACGCTTATGCCGGTTAGGCTAAAGGAGACGGTGATGATGAGAGATGAGTGAAATGGTGGAATGAAGAAAGTGGGAGGAAACGGGAGAATCCTGAGAAAACCTATGAGCACGGTTTTTGTCCACCACTAAGTCCACACGGCGCGATCTGGAGTCGAACGCTCTACCACTGAGCCACCGCGCCCCCTGCTACAAGAAATTTACGACCTGCCTCTGATATCATATCTGCTATTGTGTTCTCTAGTAGAAAGATATCTTCCCACTGACGTGTTTCTGCGTTCGTATCTTTAAGCGTTTTAAATTTGCCGACTTTATAGGGCGCAGAAGTTGGGTTGCAATCATTCATGGCGTGTATGAACAATATGTGATCCTTTATGTTGGGTGAAAGATGACTCCTTATTTTATGTATGTTGTAGATTGAGGAAGATTGTGATCTTTTTTTCTTGAACGCCCAGATCTGCGTCTACGATTTATTTATTTATTTTCATTTATTTGCCATCAACACAACAGGCATAAGCCCAATTATAGCGTTGGTAAATTCCATAATACATTTACAATAGTTTTCTTAAACATATAGTTCATATTACAGTCAATTTCTTTGAGACTGTCATGGATGGTCTATATCCTACCGTATATTTTAAGAGCTATCAGCGAAAAGCAGTTTGTTACTTAATAATATATGATCAGGGAGATCGTTAATGAATAAAAGGAACAAGAACGGACTAGGGATGGCCGGATCCGGGTCATTTTGGACCCATATACCTGGATACTGGATCCGGGTCCGAAAATTCGGATCTTGGATCTGGATCCGAAATTTCGGATATTGGATCCGGCGATAATCCGGATCTTGGATCCGGATCCGAAATTCCGTGTCAGAAAATTCGGGTGTTCCGAATGAGCAAAGTTTTCGAAATCACTGACTATGATTTTCAACTCTATGCTTAAAATAAAATGTAAGACACTTGTGGCATGTGATCGTGTAACGGCCTTGCGTTCTCTTCGTTCTGTCGATATTTGGATTTCGTGCCTTAATATGTCACAGTTACCCCAAATTTAAATGACTAACACTATCGAGTTTGGTGAGAGCAATCTCACTGTCAGATTCGATTTTATTAGAAACACTCGATAGAGAAGGTAGTAAATCTTTTTTTTAAAGCGGTCGTCTTGATTGAAGTTTGTCCTTTGTTTTCTTGTAACCTAGTCAAATGCTGGGGTGAAACCTTAGTCGCAAGCCCAGGCGTCTTCATTAGGCTCAGACTGCTTCCTTTCCTAGTCCTTTCTGAGTTATTGTGGTCACTGAATGACGCCATTTCCTAGTCGTGATAGGCTAGGCTATAGCTAATAGAACAGCCCATAAAATATAGATCAAATCTAATTAAGGAGCAACTTCCTTTCCTTCCTCTTGATGAGCTTTTCTTTCCCTTCCTTTCTTTAAAAATACATTTGTCTTTGACCATATCACCCCAGTTAGTATTAATTATAGTAGAGATAAAGTTCTAAATGTCAATTATAGTATCAAAATTATTGAAGCATATTAATGTAGCTGTGTGTGTGTGTGTATACAAAATACCATATGCAGCTTCGAGCAGTAACATGTATCTTTATAATTAGTAATTCACCACTCTTAAGTCTGAATAAGTTGTATACGGAGCTTTATCATTCACGCAAACGTATACGTGGATCCAGGTAGAGGGCGCAGGGTCGTTCGCCCCTACCCCAGCGGCACCATTACAGTATACTTTAGTAGTAATTTATGGCAATTTCAGATCATCTAAGTATTTTTTCAATGTTAGCATCCCCAACCGTCCCCTAAAAGTCCACCCGCCCTCTCCAGGAGTCCGTCCTAGATCCACCCCTGCGCAAACATATTATAGAACTCATTCAAGAGTAGATTTTGTTGACATTTTTAAATTTTTACTTTAAAGGGTTGTCATTTTTCGTGGCTTCTTATGCAATTGTGGCCACAGATATATATGCAATTTCCAGTAATTACGCAAATGCATTTATATATTAATATCCTGCAGATAGTTGGTGACTTCACCATCAGATCTCCGTTACTGCTCGGCCTACTACCTCGCACCACAAAAGCATCTGATAATACCCAATTTAAAAAGAAATGTTTGGGGATTCGCCCTCAGATCCTCTGATATCTCATTAGATCGGCCTATGGCCTCGCATCTAGTAAACCTACAACCATAACATTCCGGTATCCCGAGATATACCGAATTTCAGTGCGAGTATATGTGCGCTCCCCCCATCCCACACATTGGCTCGGCTTAAGGCCTCGCACATAATATGCCAGCAAACATAACGAGTTTTTGTTCAAATAACACGTTTCATTTCTCTAACATTCGAAGATTCCGAAATATGAAAGTTTTTTCTTCTCGCTCCTTTTCTTCCCTTCTAGAACATTCTTCAAAAAATGCTTAACTACGTATCTATTATTTCAAAGGAAAAGTACAAATACCAAATTCTAAACTTCACAGGTCCCCAGATATGGACATATTATTAAAATAATTACAATCCCCACCTTTTACCCTATCCACATTTTTTCTTCCCCTTTTTACTAAAACACCAAAAAGCGCAGAAACACGTGTCAAATTATTTTTAATGAGAAATCTAAGTACCAAATTTCAATTGTCTATCCTTAAAGGATTGAACATATTAATACAATACTTGTAATCTCCATCTAATTTTCTTCCCGCGCTTTTCTTCCCTTCTGGGACATATATAAGAAAACGCTGAAAAATGTATCTAATTATTTTTAGTGATGAGTGCAAATGACAAATTCCATGCTTCTAACCCTGTAAGTTTCCGAGATATCGTCATATTATTATACTAAGTGCAATAATTTCCGTTCCCTTCCCTGTTTTACTTTCTACCTCTTTCCTGCCCCTTCTAATTTAAATATCAAAAACACTTAAACAAGTATCAAATTGTTTTCAACGAGAAACCCAAATACCAAATTTGAAGCATCTAACTTCAAGGATTTCGGAGATACGGCAATTTTATTGAAATATTTCCCACCCCGTTTCCCACTTCCCCGTCGAATTTCCCAAAATCCTTTCTTATGGGACTCTACGTCACAAACCCTATATACTGTCAAAATTTGAAGTTTCTAGGTTAAGCGGTTTGGCCTGTATGGTGATCAGTCACTCACTCACTAAGAACTTCGCCTTTTTTAAATAGAGAGATTTAAGATTTTATGGGAAAGCCATAGGTTTTGTTCTAAGACCATCAGTGTTTTAGAGATGTAATCACTTTGGGGCAAACTTTAATCAATCAACTAGCTGATCTGCTTCTATATGTATTAGGTAAAATTCCTCTTATTATATTTATTTTGCTAGTAATAAAAAAAGTAGAAATAATGACGACGAAAATTCGAACGATTACTCACGGTTCCCGAAAACTCTTATGTAATGATTACTCAAGCCAAAACGAGACGAGACATCTACGAAATGATGGAATTTAATACAACTTTCAAATTTTAATTTACAACCTACTCAGTATTTAAAAAAGTAAACGTGATATTATATTCTCACCGACCCACGTTCAAGAATCCTTTTTCTTTAATGATTTTAATTAGTAATTTCTTGAATGGATTGTAGAATGTTCGCTTAAATATTGCCATTCACGTTAGTTCGTTACTTATGTTTTTGAAAAGGGATGTACTATTGTTTGAAGATTTTAAGGCACTTCTCTCTATAGGTGTACATTTCATTAAGTTTATTGTCAGTTAAGAGCGGACATACAACAGAAGCAACGGATAATTACCATGAATACCGAACAGAGGACAATGCGATCTAATAAACATTGCTTTTAAGAAAATGAACAGATCCGCAACGACTTATTTTATACATATGGATATTTTAATTCTGGGTTTGAATCTAAGGCCTAAAATATTCAAAACAATAGTCCCAATCCGAACTTCGAAATTTTGGATCTGGATCCAAAAACCGGATATCCTTATCCGAATCCAAGATTTAAAATTTCGGATCTGAAACCAGGAACATGGTATTCGGATCCGGATATCCGAGATCCAGATTTGTCTGGACATCCCTATAACGGATCTAGATTAGAGCCCTGTGGAATTCCTGAATATGCAAAGTAATCAGTTGATTTGTATTTTTTGTAAATAACAGTTTGTTTACGATTATTTAAATATGATGAAAAGAACTTGATCAAGGGAGAAGAGAAATTATTTTCACCTAGGTTGTGCAATAGTACTTTGTGATTGACTATGTCAAATGCCTTTTCAAAATCTATATATATAATACATCAACCTGATATACTACATCTTACGAATGATGTGGCGACTGTGTACTTCAATTACTTGAGTAACCACTTCGAAAGAAACTGTGATATAGTCTTTGGCGGATATCCAGATGAGCCTTCCATTGAAGACCACGAGTACATGCATCAAGCTACACAGTCCTTTACAACTGACATTCACATTTTTTCAGGTACTGCAGTGTACAAAAATCAGCAATCACTGCTCTGCAACGGACGAAACGTGAAACCTCTCACATTATTTCTGAAAGTAATATTTCAAGCTAACGGTTATCAAGTGCACATGGCAACCAGTTATGTAGATACATTAATAGTACCTACAACATCGGCTTAGCCCGAGTTTGAAAGCAACTTCAGATGATATAGACATACTTGTACTACTAATACACCACGCAGATGATGCTGCGTGAAAACTACTCATGCAGAAGTTGACGTAGAAAAGATCACAAACTTTCTGTATCTACAACACACACAAAATAAAGAGCCATCTTTGACATAACGTAAGGGATCACATATTATTCATACATGCCATGAGTGGTTGAGACACAACTCCTGCACACTATAAATTCGGCAAATTAAAAGCACTTAAAGTTATGAACGCTGAAACATGTTAATGGGCAGATATGTTTCTACTAGAGAAAGCAACAATAGATATGATATTAGAAACAGGTCGTAAGTTTCTTGTAGCCTTGTATGGTGGTACAAGTGAAAATGACCTCAACAGTTGAGATATTCATTATATTTAAAGATGACAGCAACTCTCTAAACCACTTCCATAGTTGTTGCCACCGACGTACAAATAGGGCACATCTTCATTGTTTTCGAGCTCATACGCAGGTTCAGGAATGGAAAAATTTATCCATGGACGGTCTAGACTCACAACTGTGGGGCTGGAGCGTTAAATCACAGCAATACGTGCAAATTGAGACCGTATGTATTTCCAACAGCTCATGACAACGTCCTAAAGATTGTGGGTTGTGGATGCAAACAACTCGACGATAAATTTTGTAGCGCAAATCAGTGTTCATGCCAAAAGCGTAGCGTTACATGCGTTTCTGCATGCAAAAGCTGCCATGGGAGTGACTGCAGCAATTACAAGACGGATTTATCATTAGAAACGATCTTTGACAACTATGACGAAGATGGCTGCTGATCAAGATGTAACTGATGTCAATTCATCTCTCGTTTATTTCTCAAAAAAAAAAAAAAAAAAAATGTCCATGAAGTTTAAACATTTAACACTACTGCTAACATTTTTTAACGTTTTTGATACAACACATAATGTGGTGTTAAGTCCATTTTCAATAAGTTATTTTTTTTTTATTTTCAGCGAATGGATTCTACGCACCAAAATATATAAACTGGAAGATAAAGCACGTCTTAGTTGAGTCATAAGTAGACCCATAAGTGAACTGGGACTTGTTTTACAATCCAATTTAAGCACTCTGGTATGGAAAATAAATTTTCTGTCACACTATTTTTTCAAAATGAATTCACACTATGTTTTCCTTCCACCAATTCATATAATTGACGAAATTGATTTTACTTATTTTAAATTAAGTTCATGATCATTTGTGCCCTTTTTGTTTGTTTATGGCCGTGAATGTCGGATGAATAAAAATATCAAAAATTAATAAGTTTTTTTTGTATCTTTGCCTATTTGATCAAGTTTTTTTGTTTATCTGCGCTGAAAAATTCCAAATTAGTATATCAAGATAAATCATTACGGCCATCTTGGAGTTTTCACGTCATACAGGGTCTCAGACAGGTCGAGTTGATTTTGGGTTTAACGTCCCGTTCAGCAGCGAGCCTATGTCAGACGTGGACCTACTGATTAACGTCGAATCCGAACTAAACTAACTCCCTCCGGGAATCGAACCCGGTTCGTCCACACCAAAGGAGCGTACGCTAACCACTTAGCCAAGGAGGAGCTCTCGGACACCGGTAGGATATAAACATCTTGTGAATAGCAATTCTCCATGTAAAAACGAATATATTGGTTGTTGTCAATGTTCCTATCATCAAGAGACTCACAGTATCTGGAACTACATCTACGGATAGACGTTTAATATGTTGAACTTTATTGATGAAAACACCACATTTGACCCAATATGGAATTGATTATCTTCTTTATTTGTTGCGATACATCAATGATTGTGGTGACATTCGAAAGCTAAATGAATACCCTCTGAGGATATTGTAACGATGTATCCCTGAGCTAAGCAGTTTTAAAGTTATTTTCTATGGAAGATAAAAAATGTTTTGAAAATAATCATTTTCCAATTTGAGATTTCATATATAAAAATGACGGCAATATTGAGCAAATGTTTATAATTACAATAAAGCTCCAATGTATTAACTGAGGAATAAAGGGAGAACGAAGTTTTTATCTTGAACATTAATGAAGTTATAAATTTTTAAATTTCGTAATTCGAAATTAATAGGTGGCCATATTGATGATGTTACTACGGATTTTAACTAGTTTTAAAATCATTGGCATTTTGCCACGTTACTTTGTTCATACGTTTGAACACACAGGCTAAAAATAATTTTTGTAACAGTTTCTTCTAGGTCATTTCCTATTTTGACCAGACAAGTTCAGTTGTGCATTAATGGAATTTATAATTGAAAATAATGTATATTCCATTTTACCTGACTTCAATTCGACATTCTACTTTCAAGTTATTGCTGTTTTTGTATTTTTCTGACATATTTTTGGCTGGCCATAGCGCCGAAAGGAAGGAATACTACATCCAGGTTTGTCTGTAGTTTTCATCTTATCTTGGTATCAGGAATCACTGCTCAAACTTGCCCATGCTGTAAGCGCCGGTGAATTACCGATGGGCAATTAGCGACATCTCGCCAAACATTGGCGGCCCCGCAGCGACGATCCGCGGTGGCCCACTTCCGTTTTGAAAAATGTACCTCCAGCGGCTCACCAGCGGTAGAGATGTGACGAAACGCCAAGTTTGGGAAATAAGTACAGGTAATAGTTAGACGGAGCTAAATCTGGGGAATAAGGATGATGATCTAGACATTGAAATCCTAGATTATGTAATGTCAGTTGTGTTCGCAAGGGCTTGATGGACAAGTGCATTCTCCTTATGGAACAGAATTCCTTTCTTTTCATTTTCCGCGGTGTTGAACTTTGAATTTTTCTTTCAGTTTTGTGAGTAATGTAGAGATTCTGGATTAAATATCTGACCGTTGCGGAGGTAGTCTATGAGTACGATAGTTGCAAACAGTTTCTCAACCTACTTCTATGTCTTGAACTTCTTGGGGCGAGGGAGAAATGAGTGCTACTACTCCACTGATTGTTGTTTCGTTTCAGGATCATAGTGATACAATCATATTTCGTCCATGGTTACTATTCGTGAGCGAAATTGATCAGCATTACGGTCAAATTGGGAGAAGACTTCTCTTAATGCCGTCACTCCTTTATTCCCCTGACAGATTTTTTGAGAACCCATTATGCCAAGAATTTGCGCATACCCAAGCCATCCTGAATTATGCTACCGACGCGTTCCAAAGAAATACCAGCAATCTCTGACACAAGTTTTGCTGAGAAAGTAAAAACAAGGGAAGGGGGCTGCAGCCAGACCTCAGACTATAATAAGTATATCGTAAGTTTACTATACACTTTCAAAGGTATATAAATAATAGCTTAAATTATGTTTGTCATTCAAAAACTGGGGTGGCCTAGACCCCCGGCCCCGGACTATATCAACCACTGGCTGAAATGCTGCAATTTTCAGGATTAATATCATAAATTGCATCAATGATTTCGGGAAAAGTCATTGCTTTTAGCCATCCTGGATGTAAAGCATAATTTGTTGAGAAATCGCCATGTTTAAACTAAGCCACTGACTTCTTCACAACTGTATTTAATAAAGGAGAGTCCCGTAGTGTTTCCCTGATTTCCTAATTAATTTACTTCGATCACTATCCTTGGTGGAACAAAAATGTTATAACAGTTGTGATCTGGATCTTCTGCTGTTCGTATATTCATTGAAATCGTTGAGATTTACGTCCAACGGTTATGCCGGTTGGGTGTAATGATGAGTAATGAATGAAATGGTGGAATGAAAAAGGTGGGAGGAAACGGGAGAACCCCAAAAAACCCACCACCACAAAGATCACTTGGTGTTTGTCCACCACAAAGTTCACTTGGCGGGAGCTGGGATCGAACCCGGGACCCCAAGCACCAGACGTGAACGCTCTACCACTGAGCCACTGCGGCCCCTTACATTTATTGAATAAACGTTATAATTGGGGATGAAACTTATGCGCAACACTGTACTTAACTGTAAAGTTATGATTGAATTTAAATAAAATTCAAATGTTTCAATTTTGAGAATGACTAGTTGTGGAAAAGGTGAGAAAGAGAGAGAGAAAGGTTTAAACTATGAAGTGAAGGATGAGAACTAGCCTGATATTTCAATAAGACTGGCGTCGTCCTGATCATCTGGAATGATGAATGACGTTCTCTGGAGGAACCTGGAAACGCTGGAATCTGTTAGAAGAATAATGTAAATATTTCTGTTATGTAAAGTAACGTAACTAGGAGGGGGCAAACAGGGTTTGTGCCCCGGACGCCGGATTGGGAGGACCCATAATTGGGCAGATATTTCCGGGAGCTTTTTTCTTTGGTTGGTCAGGGTGTGCAAAGACGAGTTTTTGATCCAATCGACAACTAGCATAGTTGCGTCGCTGGTTATTTAAGATGTATATAAATCTTCAATTCTGCAACTCCACTAGCGATAACTGCTTTATTTTACTCTTGCAAGAACAGCTAAAGATACCTCGTCAACACATCTGACAGCTATCATTAATTTGTAATAAATTAAAGAAAAACGCAGGAGAATTTATCAATGATCTATAAAGTGATTTATACTGTAAATTCAGTAATTCGTTTCGAGGGCAATGTAGAAATAGAACAGAAGTTAGAGATGTTAGAACGCCAACGTTGTTAGTTTAACCCAGCGTTTCTTTCAAGCATCAAAGGAGAGTACTAGCAATATTATATGGAAGGAACGGTCCAAATGATACAGTAGAATAATCTATATTTCTCCTACCTACAACTAGTGATAACACAAATGAATTTAGTCTTAATTCTTTAGTCTATGTCTAAGTAATCATTTATACCTACCAATGCACATTGTACGTATTTTACAACTCTTGTTGCCGGAATCTTTGTGAAATGATCGAAGGAAAATTCTCTCGCATCTACAATGAAAATAAGTCCTCGCCTTAAAGTATCTTCTTTGTAAATATAATCGAACCCTGCACTTACTCTTTTTACGATGATGCTCTCATCAAATATTGCAGGGCCAATTGAGAAGTTTAATATCACCACACGATAACCATCTGGTGTCAATGTAGGAAGAGGACATAAGCATCTGCAGAAGCAAACAAAATAAGGTTAGCTCTTTGTTGTTAAAAAAAAAGTTGGATGCATTGATTTATATGAAAATTGGTGGTGTTCGTAAAATTTAAGATGTTATATGCTATTAGATTCAATGTTTAAGTTTACTACTGTAATATTAGTTTCCTTAAAAACTAACATGAAAATAAAACAAATATCATTTTAAGATGTTTATATTACACAATGATACCTTTAATTAGTTTCAGTGTTTTATTTTAAAAAAATGTTTAGGCAAAAGTTATTTTTCTATTTACCCTCTATATTTGTGAGTACGTCCATCCAAGGAGCAGAAATCTCATGAACTGTCATTCTTGATGAACCAGTATCATTTATGATCAAGACGGGGAGAGTTAAAAAGATAGAACCGAGTTCGTTTGCGTCAATGTTTTTCGATTTTAATGTTGGTCACTCAAATTGATTCATTTTTAATTAAATATTAATTTGAATTTTAACTTCAAAATTCTTACATTCGGAGGCTATTGATATAAGAGGGCATTAACTTGAATGAAAGAGAATCAGACGATTTCAAATTACAAAGGATACCGTACAAAAGCATTGCATTTCCTGGTCTGTCTGATTTTGGTCATTTTTGGATATATCGTAGCTGAGGACTCCCTGATCAATTTTTTTTATATGGGGCCAACTTCCTATGATCAACCCTGTGAACATCAGAGGTTACTAAAAGTCACACCGTTACGTGGACTATTCTCATTTGCCGTAGCCTATATAACACACAACTATTCTTTTTGTATGCTAAATTTGAACCAGTTCTACCAACATTCGTTGGGTGACCTTTGCTTACCTCTGGAGGGCACGGGGTTGTTCATAGGAAGTTGACACCATATAAACAATTTTCCTAGAAGTCCTCAGTCACAACATATCAAAAAATCTCCCAAATCGGACAGACGAGGAAATGCAGTGCTGTTTGTACGGTGCGACGTTTGGTGACATAAGGTTGGTCATAGCGAATTGGTCCCATATAAACAATTGACCAGGGGTCCTCAGCTACGACATATCCAAAAATCACCCAAATCGGACAGACGAGGAAATAAAATCCTTTTTGTACGGTGTCCTTTGTAAACAAACATTTAATGTTAGCTGTGTTGAAATATCAACATTCAGCGTTATTACAAAATCTTACAACCGGTAGATAGTAATCTTTCTAGCTTTTTAAGGAATGCATTGGTCACACACGAGAGATGAATGTCTTCAAAGAAAACCAAATCAAAAGCATTCTTATACTGTTATGAAGTGTGTACAGCTCTCATCTTGTAAACTTGGCTATAGTAATCAATCATCTTCTTGGTTTCTATGTTCCCTTCATGTTGTCTCGACTTATTCATGCTTTCTCTGGCTGGTATTAATTGTTCTGCGTGGAATTAACTATAAGAGTAATTTGAACTGTCTGATTCAGTGAAATTTTTGTACTTAATTTAATATAGGGTATGATTTAGTTTGTTTACAGAAATTTGTGAATACTTAGATGCAAGGCATAAATAGATGTACTTAATTTGCCCCATTTATTATAATATTGCTTTATATGATATTTTCCATTTACTTCAGAGCAATTACACCAAAAAAGGGCAAAACCCGAACATTCAAAAAAAAAAAAAAAAAAAAAAGCCGAAACATTTACCAAAATAACCATGATACTCTATTCAGTAACTCAGAGAAAGTCCCAAAAAATCATGGGCTTGGTAAATATGGCCGCCATATTGGATAGCTCATCTCTACCGCCAAAAGTTTTCGTAGAGACCTAGTATTCATTTTAATTGACTATAATACAAGTTGTAAACACAGCAGAGACATAAACCATACCTCGTTGAAAAAGTATTTAATTAGTTGTTCTTATTGTGTAAGCACTGAGGAAATTTACATTTTCCCGAAAGGGAAAAAAGGGATATCTACAAAATTTCTCATAACAGAAGGGAAAGATTGAGTTTTTGGATTTTTATTACAACATTGTAGAAAGAAGAAACGAAACAATAGTACAAAACCTTTTCTAAAATGATCGTGATACTGTATTCAGTAATTTAGAGGAAGTCCCAAAAAATCCCACAGGGGTTAAGCCACTACGTCCGCCATATGGAACAGCCTATTTCCAACGCCAAAACTTTTCGTGGAAACGATAGCTTTCACTTTAACTGGCTATAAAACAGGTTATGCATACATCAGAGATATAAACCATACCTCGTTGAAAATATATTTAATTAATTGTTCTTATTGTGAAAAAAATCAGGAATTTTACATTTTTCCAAAAGTGAAAAAAGAGAAATTCTACAAAATTTCACAGAACAGAAGTGAAAAATTTATGTATTTTTGGATTTTTATTGGATTTTAGAGAGAAGAAATAATAAAAAAACTGAAACCTTTTCTTAAATGATAATGATACTGTATTTAGTAACTCGGAGAAAGTCCCAAAAAATCCCACGTCGGGTTTAGTCACTAGGGCCGCCATATTGGGTACCTTATTTCCAACGCCAAAATTTCCGTGGATATCATAACATTCACTTAATACATGGTGTAAACACGGCAGAGATATAAATCATATCTTATTGAAAAGATATTTCATTAGTCGTTCTTATTTGGTGAAAATTGAAGAAATTTACATTTTCCGAAAGGGAGAAAAGGGAAATTGTACAAAATTTCTCATAACAAAAATTTAAAAATCCAGTTTTTGGATTTTTATTACAACATTGTAGGGAGAAGAAACATAAAATATGTACAAAATTATTGGCTACACCCTAATTAGTAATTCTAAAAGCTGAAATTTTGAACATTCATATAATGCATTAAATTCCCACCTGGTCCATATTGTAAGATTTTCACCTCTGCATCCACAAGTTTTGAGTGAAGTTAGCAGCGGGTATATATATATATATATATATATATATATATATATATATATATATATATATATATATATATATAGTCCTTGCAAGTAGGAATAGTCGGAAGAAATTAACATGTTATCATTGGTTAAATCCTTCTTTGGTCAGAAAGTCAATCCAATTCCCAGGCTGACTTTTTCTAGTGGTTGTAATATTGATTACATTTTTAAATAGCGCATACTTATTCATCCACTTAATCATAATCATCCAATGGAAGGCAATGCAAATCACCTGGGGTTTTCTTTGTCCTAACACATTCGGGTCAAAGACTTGCATTCAGGCAGAGCTCTATATCGTCGTCATCATCATCAATTCACCTAATTATCCTCTAAATCTCGAATCTATTTTACTAAAACAAGAGTTCCCGAAGTTTTTAAAACAAGGGCACTTCACAATTCGACAAAGTAAGAAGTTTTGTTGCGGAATTTCTAGTGACCTGACAATTGAAGAGGCTTTGATGAGAACTTTGAAATGTAGTGGTAGCCTCATCGGGGACGAGGAATTCTGCTTCAACTATTTCTACATGGGCTCATTCGATGTCTGCATATTAAAGAGTAGTCGAAAATGTGACATAAATTGTATAGAACATAACAGGAACTTGGACATTTTATGTCACCAACCATATGAGAAGACAATTGCCAAGCAGCCTATACATTTGCAGTTTAACTTAGCTGTACTTCCTCCTACAACAGAAGCCGCTCGTTAGTATTCACTCCGAGTCTTCTATCAAGTGCAGCAATGGCGTGGTGTTAACATAGATACTTTGCGCTAGGGTTTGAAGATAGTCAATAGTTTTCTAGGTCCCATACCAACTTCGAAGTCCGCTGCTCCTGAAGACTTACTACATCCTATCTCTTATTCTTGCGTCGACGACTGTGAAAGAAGTTAAGTGCCGGAGAAGTATGTGTATGTACTGCGTATTTCATGGACGTACCGACAGGAACATGGAAGATGAAGTGGAAGTGGATGGAGATTTGCTAGTTCCCGAAAAGGATATCGAAGAAGAGACATTCCAAGATGCCAAACATCCTCGTACGGAATAGACTCAAGTAAACATAAGTCCCTTCCCAATTAAACATAAGTAAGATTTTCCCTTCCCAAAAGCAGTCAACATCAAGGTTTGTAAGACGTATTGAAGCCTTTTCAAATGCCTATTCATTGATAACTTCACTCAAAACTTCTGGATGTACATGTGAAAATTTTACAATGTTTGGACAAGAGGAAATTTAACGTATTACGTGAATCCAAGTTTAAAATCCAAACTTGAGAAGGTGTTAATCTTGGGTATTTTAAACGTTTTTTGCTGGAATACGCCATAAGGAAAATCAAAGATAGCAACCAGGGCCTAGAGTTGAACGGCATTCACCAGGTTATGGCATATGCTGATGATGTAAATTTAATAGGGGAGGATAGGAGAACAGTAGAAATAAATGCAGAAATCTTATTAAACGCTTGCAGGGACATGGGTTTAGAAGTAAATGCAGAGAAAACTAAATACATGGAAGTGCGTCGGGACCGTAATACGGCAAATTGTGGAGGCGTTAAAATATTAAATAATGCTTTTGATAAAGTGGATACTTTCAAATATTTAGGATCAATATTAACAGACGAAAATCATATTCACGAAGAAATTAAATGTCGACTAAAAGCAGGGAATTCGTGTTACTACTCGGTTCAAAATCTCTTGTCGTCGCGAATTCTGTCGAGGAATTTGAAGCTTAATATATATAAATCGATAATCATGCCCGTTGTTCTGTATGGTTGCGAAACATGGTCGCTTACTCTGAGGGAAGAACATAGACTGAAAGTATTTGAGAACAGGATCCTGAGAAGAATATTCGGACCCAAGAGGAGCGAGAATGGGGAATGGCAGAAGCTTAACGAGGAACTACATAGTTTATACGGTTTACCCAACATTGTTAGGGTCGTCAAGTCTAGGAGGCTTAGGTGGGCAGGTCATGTAGCTAGAATGGAAGAAAGTAGAAACGCTTTCAAAGTCTTGACTGGTAGACCCAGAGGAAAACGACCATTAGGAAGACCTAGGCGCAGATGGGAGGATAATATTAAGATGGATGTCGCAGAGATAGGTATACAAAGTAGAAACTGGATGCAATTAGCTAAGGATAGAAGTCAGTGGAGAGCTTTTGTGAACGCGGCACTGAACTTCCGGGTTCCATAGGCCATAGAGTTAGTTAGTTAGTTATTTTAAACGTTTTACTGAGAAAGGTTTAGCAAACAATTTGCACATATTTTATATTTCTTCTCCTTAGAATTTTGAAATAAGGATCAAAGAAAACGAATTTTTTTTACTTTGGTTCTGAGAAAATTTGTGGAATTTCCCTTTTCTTCCTCTAAGGAAGGTATAAATTTCTTTAATTTTCACACAATAAGAACAACCAATTAAATATCTTTCCAACGAGGTATGGTTTATATCTGTACTTTGTTTATAATCTGCATTACAGTCAGTTAAACTGAATACTATGGTTTCCATGAAAAGTTTTGGCGTTGAAAATAGGCTATCCAATATGGTAGACATAGTGACTAAACCCCGCTGAACTTTTATTTGGGACTTTCTCTGAGTTACTGGATAGAGTATTGTGATCATTTTTAAAAAGTGGTCGAATTGTTTCCTTGTTTTTAATTTCCTCTCCTTACAATGTTGTAATAAATCTTTTCTTTAAAAATGATGTTTTTCCAATTCTGTTCTGAGAAATATTGTAGAATTTCCCTTTTTCACCTTTCGGAAAAATGTAAATCTCCTCAAATTTTTACACAATAAGAACAACCAATTAAACACCTTTTCAACGAGGTATGAGTTATATCTGCTGTATGTACTCACATACGCAGAAAAAAAATGCGCGTATACAGTAACTCACGATTTTTCGCATGTACTCCATTTTCCTTACGTTTATGAGTAAAATTCAGTTATTAATATGTGGAGATGATATAAAGCTATACATCTAAGGATATATTTCCAAAAAATATAATACAGTAATAAAAATATAAGCAAAAAACAAAATTACGCTCGATTTTGTGTATACTGGCAATCATGCTTTCGAGAAATTTTCAGTAGCAGAGCTCGATTGCGAAGCAAAATTGACAATAGGCAGTGAACGAGAGGCGATAGGCGAGGGAAGAAACTGGAAAGTGGATTAAAATATTGAATTTATTGGTTTAAACCTAGTGTCTAGATGGTTTGCCAAATATAAATTAGCTTCTGTAACTAAGATGTCGTACGAAAATATAGAATTAAGCAGCAAAACTCTTATCTTAAGGTTCGAAGCGATACGCACTATGGTTATGAGCACTATTTGTTAAGGAAAAGAAAACAAACAAAACGTAGTCCCCATGGTTAGATGGATAGAGTGGCAGACTAGCAGTTATTTTATTATTTTGACAGGAGATCGAATCCCATTCCATCCCATATATATATATATATATATATATATATATATATATATATATATATATATACAAAACATTATACGAAGTGTATAAGTTTGATGTTAATAAGAACCGAAAGAATATAATAAGGAAATAACTTATTGATAATATCCTTTAATCGACATATTTATTCAGTATTAGAATACGTGTAGGCCTACTATTGGAGACAGCGGTTGTTTTCAGTTTATGGTCTTGTATGTTACACCTCCCCTGCCCGTTCTTGAACAGCAGACAACTCACTTGGGATTTGTGTGTTCGGAACAGGAAAAAGAACGTACGTGACCTTGACAGTCTTTCCAGCCTTACCCCTTGTTACATCGACCTGATGTCAAATTATCGTTTATGTGTGTGTGTGCTTGTGGTTTTTGCTTTTTAGAGTATTGACTTTCTCTCTCTCTCTTTTTTTTTCATATTCACAAGTTCCATGCCATATTTCTACATTATATAGTAGCGTGAAAAACTGATATTAAAATGATATAACAAACAGGCATAAGCTTTTTATCTAACATGGGAACACATTAAACGTAAGTCATTAAATTTTGGGTATTACAAATTATCGCCTTACGTGTTGTTGTATTCCTATTCGTTTTCACGTTCGAGCGACGAAAGAAGAAATTGTAGTGATAGTGATAAAAATCGAATTCGAGATTTCAATGAATTCAAGTTCCACGCCCCCACATATCGAAAAAGTGATTTTGATGTCTGTCCATCTGTTCGTCTGTTGGTTCGTCACGCTTTTACATGCATTCAAATAGAGGCCATACTATTCGACGTACCTGGACCGAATTCTAGACATGAAGTTTTATAAAACTTTATCGTTTCGAATTTTATATCCTCCGACACCTAAAGATAAGGGTAGTTTACTGAAGGATGAAAATTTAAAATAATTAAATTGTCTCAAAAACAGTTGTAAAGATTTTGCTTATTTTTTTACAAATATATGATTTATTAATAACCCTCCAACGTAGTATGAATCATTGCTCTGAAAAAAATACATAAGGTGTAATTTACTGTATGGGATGTGTTTTTTCGAACAATTCTCTCGATCACATTCCATAAATAAATGTAGTATTAATAACCTAACAATATGACACAGCTCGTTCGTTCTGTAAACATTCAGAAGGGCTAGTTTGCTCTTAGTTTACTCTTCTCCAACGATTTTCTCATTAACGCCTGGCGCAATTTTGTCATATTTCATAAATAAATGTTACATAAATAACCTAACGATATGGTATAATCCCATCATCCTAAAAAGCTAGAAGTGGTATATTACTTTTCTGAGTAAGTTTTACCCTACAATTTTGTCGAGAACGACTCAGGCAATTTGGTTCGTATTTCATAAATAGCATAACTCGTTTGTCCTGAAAAGACATACAAGGGATATTCTATTCTTGGGGATGACTTTTTGACGATTTTCTAAGAAAGTACTCAGACGCTTTTGTTCATAGTTCACATACAATTATTTCCTTAATAATTCTAATATGTGACATAAGTTATTTCTAATAGAAATATGACCAATGGGTTCTTTACTTTTGAACGTAAGTTGCTTCGAACAAAGTTTTCCAAAACACATTATTTTATTCAAATTTCCCAAATAAATGTTTCAGTAATAGCTGCAGCCTAACACGAGTCAGGTTAAGAAATTCGAGCGAGAAAATTCAGTGCGTTTCATCCGTACTCATTCTTAAATATATTTTTAAATCACAATTTTCCTAACAAAATCGAAATTTGTTTTTAAATGTGCCTCGTTGTGGGCAAATGGATCAAGTGCATTGGTTGTGGATTTGATTCCCTGTGAGAGCTAGTGTATTTTTATCCAACTTTAAGGTATAGGTAATAACTAGGTGCAAAGAGAAAAGTGTTTAAACAAGCCTAACCAAGCTAATGAATAATACAAAGAAATAATACAATATTACGAAGTTATAGAAGAAACCTTGTTAGTATTAGATGTTTGCGTGTGAAATGTTCAACCGATGACTGTCAACTCCAAAAATAAGAAAGTGAAACATCCAAACCAGGTTAATCCACTAGGTCTCTAGGTAAAGCTATCCTACTAGGAAGTGATTGAGATACCAAAAATGTTGTAACGGCTGGGAGACATGTTAGGAGAATACAGTGGGTGAGAGAATTCAATACTGCAACTCATGAATAATCTGCACCTTCGTTGAGTACTGAAATGCGTAAACCTATGTAGGTTTGCACTGAAATAACCATTAATACACAATATCTGTTGAACATTACGGGGAGCTTGCAGACAGGTTTGCAATGCATTTCACGGGGTTCGATATTGTAACGATCCTAGCGAACTCCTGAACCTTCCCCATTGTACAATATAAGTTAAATTCGTTCTTAATTAAAAACTCTATTTGTTTAAATTTAACACTGTTAACCGTTATCACCTGTGCACTATGAGCAAGAATCCGCCAGTAATTCTTTATGTTTGCCCTCTGTTCTAGCGCCATAAATGTCTTTGTTCATAAATTTCTTTGTATATGGTTTTGCATATACGTAGCGTGGACATTAAATTTTGACTTCTACGTCATGTGCATCTAATTACAAACACACCTATAACAGGAACATAACAAATTGGAATATATAGTTTGTGTATGGAAAATCATACACGAAGCGCTGCACGGGAGAGCCGTGTGCATACATATGGCAGTCAACTTTCTAAGAAATTATTATTATTATTATTATTATTATTAATAATAATAATAATAATAATAATAATAATAAATGGAAAACGAAACAATTATTTACACAATTTATTTATGTAAGCATGGAAGTGCAAGGACTTAAGTTATTTCTGTCTATCTCTCTTTCTTTTAAAGCAACAATCCTTAGGGTGCAGAGACGTAGAAAAGAACTTGTGGCACTCACGACTATAGGGTGGTGTGTGGTTGGCACATCGGGTTCCTTTGTTGTTAGTTCCAGGTTTCTAGACAGGATGCAGTTATTCCTGGTAGAAAATACAAGAAAATATACCTTTCTAATACTATTAAAGTAAATAATTACACTCATTCCCTCAATGTGATACCTGTTTGTTTAACTGTATACAGACAGGTGATCCGTGGATGAATCGTTGATAATAATAAATAAAATAAACTCGATAAATATTCTTGTAAATAATAGGCAAAAGTTTGCGTCACACTGTTCATTTTCCTGGGCACGCCAGTGTGCCGTGTTATCCGGTTGTGGCACACTGGAATACAGGGTATTGCTTTCTACATTTTCACAATTGTTTCAACTGCTTCAATTGAAAGGAATCTATAATAATAAGAGAGTGAATTTAGTCTTCTTACCCTTCGATTTAGAAATAAGGCCCGCTAGAACTGTATATATAAAAAATAAAAATACTCAGAATTTTATAGAGTGGTTTGTTTTATTCGAAATGGCATACTTCCTGCAACTGTTTGGGTTGGAATTATTTGAAATCAAATCTTTAAGTTTTGCGACCCACGGTTATACCGGCTAGGCTAAAGAAGACGGTGATGATGAGAAATGAATGAAATGGTGGAATGAAGAAAGTGGGAGAAAACTTGAGAAACCCGAGAAAAGCCATGCACATAGTGTTTGTCCATCACAAAATTCACTCTGTGCGAGCTGGGATCGAACCAAGAATTTCATGCACCCGCGGCCCCTCTGAAATTATTTATAGGAGAGAGTGACTACTTTATGAAAACGTATATCGAACACATTTGTTTAAAAATACCAGCTTTTGTGAAATATTGCTTAATATTCAGGAAAACTTAAGTCAATAAAATAATAATAATAATAATAATAAATTAAAAACTCTCTGGACCTAGTGCATTGGCACAATCCCACGAATTAAAAAGAATTTGTTTACTTCTCATGTGAATGCAGAAGAACTTAATTCCTGTTGCTTTCAATGTACGAAGAAAGTGTCAGACTGTCATATGATATGCTTCATAAAATGCCCTATGCAACATAATGTACTATAGAGTCATCATTTCTAAGTTGTCTAAAGTAGCAAGAAAGGAAGAAAATAGGAACTGCTCAGTTTTAACCTAGTAAAAAGTTTGCAGATTTAAGAAAAATGCACAGAGTTGTTGGATATTAAATGTAGTTCGGATTAATGGAGTAAGACACCGTAGTTTATTGTTTGAAATATACTGGGAGTGACCAAGCCATTATCTATGGAAATATCGAAAGAGATACGTTAATGGTGTTAGTTGCGAACTGTTGTAGAAATGAAAAACTTAAGGAAATCTCTAAAACTCTGAAATCATAGATCCAAATTGACTGACTGTTAAGTAAAACTGCTAAATCTGACTGAAGCAAAAACAAAAAAGTATTAATGACCTGTGTTTCTCATATCAAAACTACGAGAGAAGTAAATTATGAATAAAAGTGGATTTACAGTCCTGGAATACCAATAAATGATTTTGCTAGATGTGAATTTTGGGAAAACTTTTTTTTATAAGGCTTTAGAGTTATTTATTGATGTGTTTGTTTATTAGCTTCCCCATGCCGTAAACGTCGCCAACAGCTAGTGGCCCACTTGCTTGTAAATGGCGATCGTCGATATAGCGACGCATCGAAAGATTGTCGCTAGTGTGCCACTAGTGGCAGGGATTCGTCAAGTCCAAGCAGATATCCAGAATCGGGGGGTATTAGGCCTACCGCTCACTGGCGACAAAACAGTTGCGCAACTATCTCGTCGCTGTCGCCTGCAGTCAGCAACTTTACGGAGACAAAACAGTTTTGTTGCCATACCCTCGCTCACTGGCGACGGCAACAGAAAAGTTGCCGAGCATTTGATATCACAATTTACATAATCGGCAACCGGAACAGTTCACATAATCGCTGGTTTCGGACATTTAAAAAAAGAAAAAAAACTACCGCCCATTCCAATGGTTAAATAAATAAATTTAAATAAACTTTCGAAGGTAGCGTCAACAGGTGCGTTAATTTCAGACTTCACTTGAGGGGGGCAGGGGGGCAAGAGCACCACCGACGTAAGACTTTCACGTTTTGTACTAGTATATTAGTAGACACTTGATTAAAGTATATGTATTCCTCAAACTCTTGTGGAGCAATTGCACCTCCTGCCCCCCCTAAATGACGTCCCTGAACGTCAATGAGTGACAAAAGTAACAGCATTGTGTAAGCTAATATGAACGGAAACAATTATTCGAATCAAAGGATAACAAGAATAACGAAAATGTTAAACGACTGGAAATAACTAAGAGAACGAAACTAACAAAAGCGGCAATCCGACAACACTGTACCGTAACTGTACTCTCAATGTTCTACGTATAGCCATAAAATAAAAATGGGCTTTCTTCGTTCTTCCCGCGTATTCTTCACGTTTTAAAATCGGCCATTTTTATACAGTACAGTTTTTCTTTTTTATATTTGAAATGGAAAGAAAATTGAGAATGATAATTTTATCTGTATTTTTTTCTAGTTGTGGGAAATTAATGAAAGTAGTAGTGTGTAGTATGACAGCGATATGTCATTATCGAAAAATGTACCTACCTGTGTTGTTTTTTCTTGGCTGGAAACCTCATTCTAGTTTCTTATAACAGCGAAACACACTTCCTTCCATAGTTTCTTCTTTATATATATTTCATCTTTAACGCTGAGAGTTTCTCTATATCCTCAATTTTTTTATAGTCTTTATCACTAAAGACATGCTAGCCACTAATCAAAGAATGTATTAGTTTCCATTGCGAACACTTCTTTTCACGCGCTACACACGGAACGAACTGTTACGTGAAAAAAAATGTAGAAAACATTTATTTTTTGCCTTTCTATTTGGAGGTACCTCGGCAACTTTTCTGTCGCCGTCGCCTCAGTGAGCGGACTCCCATAAGACTCAATGCATTTTTAGATGTTGCGCAACTGTTCCGTCGCCGAGCTGTTGCCCTGCTGTCGCCCTGCTTGGCGACACCTCGGCAACTTTTCTGTCGCTGTCGCCTCAGTGAGCGGACTCCCATAAGACTCAGCGAGTAATTTATTTTGATCCACGCTCCTTTAATTTGCCACGGAGAATCGCATAGGGACCAACACGAACTATCGCCAGTCATGTGCATGGGGTTATTATTATAAATTTTTCTCTTACGAATTTTTATTATAAGGACAATACTTGAGCTCTGGGGGTCAAGAGTAACTCCTGCCTTTACATCATGAAGTGAAAAATCTTGTGATGGGTGCGTATAATTGTATGAATTTAGATGGCAACTGTCGCCGATCACTAGCAAGTAAATATGGGAAAACTATGAAAAAAGTAAATAGACGCTTGCTATTTTGTTATAAAATTACATGGTGAGTGCATTTGATCTAATTCCAAACAGTTATAGTCAAATATACACGGTTAAAGGAGCACTCTGATTAGAAACATTAAAAAGACTCCACGATTTATCACTCTACAAGCTATGTCTTCATAATCGCCTCCGTGGCGAATTCGGAAGTACACGCAATTAGTAACACTAAGTTTGGTGGTTCGCGCCCAGCTCAGGGCACTTTTTTTTACTTTTTTAAAAAGTTTTTAGACTCACCTTTATGAAAACAAATTACGTATATAGGCGATTTAACGCATTTTAGGGTAATAATTTTGTGGTTCGTTGGCGTTCCGTCGCTTCTCTGCTGCTGGTGGTATAATTTTCAAAACGGAAGTGGGACCACCGCCGATCGCTGCTGCGGAACCGCCAATTTTTGGGGACATGTCCCTAGTTGCCTAACGGTGGTCCACCGACGCTTATGGCATGGGGTTGTCCTCTCACAAGTGAGGCAGATTGTAATTGACCAAGAGTGTTTTGCAAAAATAGGGAACATCTTCCGACTTCGACTTCTGAATAATCCGTTTAGGATCAAGTCGAATCAAGGCTGCCCCACGGGAAGGTAGAACAAGTGAGGCAATCGTTCGAAGCACTACGCTCGACATCCTCCGTCTCATTCAAAACTTAGACTCTTCAGGAAAAGTAACAAGTTTATTACTTGTAATTTATTCTTCCAAGTATTTTGTCAAAGTATTTTGAGCGAAAGTATGAGTCAAAGTATTTTGCAATAAACCATCGTCTTGTAAGATATTTTTACAATCGTATACTATTACTTTCGAAACTTCTATTCATAATATAATTTCCCATCGTGCGTTTGAAGAAATCAAAGTTCGAACAAAGAAAGATCTCCGATCCACATGTCTCTTCATGTTTGATATGGAAGTCTCATCTTCATTATTGACCCTTAATTTATTTTAGTCCTAGGCAACGCGAATCGACGGGATGGGTCTAAGTGAAATGGGTCTAAGTCATTTAAATGGTTAAGTAATCAGAAAATTGCTGCTGTTATTTCACGAAACACAACGGATCTTGAGGGGGGGAAATGTTTACCAGGGGAAGGAGTAAATCATGTGCTTACGTTTGCTTAACTAGGAAGAAGGAAAGGGGCGCCGATCCTGGGGGGCCGGGCGGCCGAGCCACCCAAAGCTCATGTGGGCCTCGTTTGTATTTATGAATATACAATATTTGGCATAATTTGAGTGCAATTTGTCTTAAAATCCTCATAGTTCCCTCCCCCCCAAATTTACAGACAAATCGGCGCCCTCGGAAGAAGGTCTAGTGAAATGAATAAAAATCTGATAACGTAATACTTGAAGAACTCTATGTAATGGAGGAAAGTAAATTAGTATTCAACACTTCTTTCAATTTTAAGCATTTCAAAGATTCTCGTAATTTAGTAGTATCCCGGATTTGCATTTTGGAAATATGGGAACTCTATCTATACCTTAACGTCGGAATCGGTTTCGGACCATGCACTTAAGCCAGTTTGCCACAAGAGGCACATAGGAGTTTTTCTTTCGATTACCTTAGAAATATTGCGAATGGTATGACTTTTAAAGGTATGTTCAAAAAAGAATACACATCGACACAATAAGTTGATAATCTGATACCTAGGAAATATATTGAATTGTTTTTAATTTGTTCTCACGCTACCAAAACAGTACTTATGCTTTTTTTATTACAGCCTTTTAATGTAAGCACTTCACACTATTGTATGTTCTAGGACAATACAATTCTAGTTCATGTATATGCTATCTTTGGAAATACAGTAGAGTTTCACTTATTCGACATAAACAGGCAGACAGAACTCCGAACAATATGAATGTGTTAAGAAAAGAGCTTTTTAAAAGTAAAACTTATGATAAAATTTTACATATTACGCAACTAATAATCATGTTTTATAACAATTAAATGCACTGCACTGAATCAGGGACGTATCCAGCATGAGGGCCTGAGGGCTGTCCCGCTCCGAAACTCAAGCACTTTTTAATAAACTTGCTTTTTTACCCTTTTGAGGTTCTTTTATATCAGTTTACTATTGGTCAGTGTCCAAACTTCGGGCAATGTGCTGTTGTCTTCTTGTAATTCTAAGAATACCATAATGCCATTATACAAGGTGGAATTAAAGAACAGTTTTAAATAGGATTACATTTCGTTTCCGTTCTGTTTTTAACTTTAATATATTAGAACGACACACTCAATGTCTTCTTGCTATTTTTGTTATGTGATATACGTAGCAGACAGTTTTCTTTAGTTACATTTCTCTCGAAAATATGTTTAATTTTGTTTGTGCTATAATGCAGTTTCCAAAGTAAACCGGTTTATAAATGAAAAGAAGGAAAATGTTTAAGAGAAATACAAAATTGTATTATTATTATTATTATTATTATTATTATTATTATTATTATTATTATTATTATTATTATTATTATTATTATTATTATTGATATTTTTAAAACATTAGAATTACGTGTTTACGAAGATTCGTGTTCGGACCCCCAAATAGAAAATCTGGATACGTGTCTGTACTGAATGACAGACATATAAGTCAAGGTGTACGCGGGCGCGCTAGGCGATAGAGCGTGAATAATAGATTAAGACCACAACTTGCAGTTCTTCTTGCCGATTGGTGCTATCTGCAATGATATGTCGGATCATACGGTATGTGGGGTAAAAAAGGAACGTCAGATAAGCGAGACCATCGTGTATTGGTGTTTCACGCATCTAAATCTGTAAAATTTTTGTATAAACAATTATCCTTCACTCCCTAGCTAAATTTGTGGGTATGATCACACACCTTGTCTTATAAAGAAAAAAAATATTTTTTAGCGAAAAGCTAAAGGGAAGCCGAATTCAATAATTTACTTATGTTTTTTTTAAATAATGGCAAACTAGTTCATTTCATCACGATAAATCACGTTTGGTACTAAGATGTCTTTTCCTGTCCGTATATATCCTTCACACTTTGTTAGAGACAAAATTGTTCTTTTCGCAAGAAAACAGGATGGGAGAAGCTATACAACAGCATGAACTGAAAACAATAGCTATTACCAATAGTACTCTAATACTGGATAAATACGTCATTACAGCAAAGTATCAATAAGTTATGTAGTAATTATATTGCTTCGGTTCTTATTAGCATGAAAATTATAATTTGTAAAAAAAAAAGTTGGGATGTGATGGGGTGGGATTCGATCTGGTGTCAAAATAGTGTAAGAACTACTAATCCACCACGCTACCCACCTAACCACGGAAACTACTTTTTGCTTCTTCTCTTTTTTTTAAACAAATAAATGCTAATAGTCTATCCATAGCGCATGTCACTTCCAACATCAAGACAGGAGATTTCCTCTTCGTTTCTATATTTCCGTACGACATCTTGGTTACAGAAGCTAATTTATATTTGGCAGACAATCTACACACTAGGTTTTAACCAATGAATGCAACATTATACTCCACTATCCAGATCCTTGATCCAACTCCTCGACTTCCCTACTGAATTCCCTCTCCAATCGTGCTCAGCTACTGAAAAAATCCCTAGAAATCATGATTGCCAGTATACACAAAACCGAGCATAATTTTGTTTTTTGCTTATAGTTTTTGGAAACATCTACTTAGATGTATTACTTTCTATTATCTCTACACACTAATAACTGAATTTTACCCATGAACGTTTGGAATAAATGCGAAAAATCTTGAGTTATAGTATACGCGCAATTTTTATTGCGCATGGGAGTACAACCTGTTTTATAGCCAGTTAAAGTGAATGCTATGATATACACAGAAACGTTTGGCGTTAGAAATAGGCTATCAAATATGGCGGACACAGTGACTAAATCCATGCGGGATTTTTTGGGACTTTCTCTGAGTTACCGAATAGAGTATCATGCTCATTTTAGAAAAGATTTCGGCTTGTTTTTTGAATGTCCGGGTTCAAACCTGAGTGCACTGTACTAATTATGCCATGGAGTTTTATTTCGCCAGTGCATTTCTTTATATTAAAGATTTCTGTAGGCGTTTTAGCTTTCCAGAGCGATCCTGTAACATCACATACTGAATGTTAGTATGCAGGAAAATAAAATGTTACATTTCCAGACATTTTTTCTCTCGATCATTTGCTTTATTTTTGGTATTTCATTATTTTTCTCGCTCATAAGATTATTGTAACAATTTACACTTTACACTGTAACACTTTAAATATTATTATTAATAACAAATCAGACTCATTAATCCTTGAATAATCAATTTCTACTTCTTGTTTCAACATTGGAAAAATGTCATGCGATACGAATCAAATTAAATCACGTAATGCACACGTGTTATTTCTACATATTTTTCATTTCTTGTTATTGTTTTACAATATTTTGTGTTAAATTAAATGTTAGGAAACGTGTAGTTCTTGTGACAATATACATCATTATGTAAAAAAAAAAAAAAAAAAAACAATCTGTTTCGTTTCATATTCTGGAAGTACAACAGACTTTCAAACTAAATGAGTTCAATACTGAAAATGAAAGTGATATAGATCAATAATTCCCTTCTGTAATAGAAGGATTAAATCTGAAGTCGAACTTGTTCTTGAGACACGGATTCGACATCATAATGCAATGGCGGATCTAGAAGGTAAAAACTGGGGGGCTAGCCAGAACCCAGACTATGATAGGTGTATCATGAGTTTACTATAAAATTTCAAAAATATATAAATAATAGCGTCAATTATTTTTGTCACTCAAACACCTGGGAGCCTAGACCCCCCAGCCCCGAGCTACATCCGCCACTGTCATAAAGGAGAATTTGCTACCTGTTACAGTTTGTGGTCAGTGGTGATCAATATTATAACTCGAAATTGTGGTATATTTTGTCTACTTTCGGTTTAAGAAGAAAAAAAAGGATGAGCGGTAAAAGTTATTCTGAAGAAAGAAAGCTTTTCACTAACTAGTAAAATTTGTTTTGTAGCGACGAACACTGATAATAGAAATTGTTGATTTAATTTGAATAGAGTTTTAAGGAAGGAGATGCAACATTTTCTGAAACACTCAATCGATTTATAAGTACGTATGTATTCGTCGACAAGTAAATGGATGGACGGACATTAAGGTTCTATAAGATTTGCCACACTTACGTGCAGAGTAGATTGGAAGAATGATAATGGAAACACAATATAACATATAGCGATCGTTATATCATATTTCTGTAAAAATTGAAAATAGGAAAAGAAACGTGACTTTCATTCTCAGAGAGTATATAAGATGATTAGCTAAAATACCCATTATCTGCTTTTATGTAAATTTTATTTTCGAAGCACTTGATCCCCTCCCTCTTAGAGTTCCCATTTCAAACAAAACAAAATAGTAATAATAATAAACCTGTTCGACTCAAATGCTAGCCAAGTTTGCAAATTTATTCTAAACGATCTAAAAATTTCCTCATTTAAGCCATCTTATGAATGTGAAATAGGAACTTAATTTTAGAATCAAAAACTTCTCTCTTTTGTCTTGAAGAAGAATTTTCGGAAACATTGGAACACCCATCTAATTTTACCTCTCTAAAATGAGAAGCTCAAGATACAAAGTATTCATAGTATAGCTTTTATTTAAGAGCTCCCCACTTAGATGCACACTATAATAGAAGTGATATTAAAGGAAGTCTGATAACACAGTCCTGCATTGTTTTGGTTGTGTCATGTTTTACAACATTGGATGATGGATTCCTAGGTATCTTGGTGCGCTCAATCCAAAAATGACCGTAATTTGCTTCCATCAAGTCAGAATTGTTTGCAAATCGCAATGTGTCACAATGAGTCTAAAACATCACAAATATGAGACGTACGGACATGTGTCAGGACATGTGGAATGCTGTCATCTGTTTGTTTATGATGAAAAGGAATTGCTGACAACATAAACTGCCAGATAACAGCACTTGCGTCATTAAACTTGGTGTACACTGCAACTGTTAGCGCTGGCGCAACTGTTTGTAGGTATCCTTTGCGATCAAAAGTGTCTGTGTAGGCAAAACAGTGAACATACAGTGTTCGACATGGTGTCAAGAGGCTATGAAACATCTGAAGATTTCTTTTGTTACATTTATAGTGAGTTAATGTCGGCAAAACAAAAAGACAGATAACAACGTTCGTGCGGCAAGTGCATCTCGCGTATTTCGGTCTACAAGTAGGACATCAAGACTAAACTTGGCACCCTACTATGTTTGCTATACGTGTGTTGAAGGACTACGACGGTGATCAAAGGAGGAACAACAGGCGTCTCAATGATCTGGTGCGAGTCACAAAATCACAGTGCTGACATACTTTCGTTCAACCAGTGTTTACGGTTTCATTATCAAGATTAAAAAGACCACCATATATCTAAATGTGCCATCGGCGTCACGTTCTGTCCCTCATGATCCAGACGTGCCCGTGCCTATGCTACCAGAGCACTTGTCTGATATAGATGGTTCCCAAAGTGAAGGACGTGAAAACGTTTAGGCTTACGAATCTGGCATATCTACACCACAACCATTTGTTTCTGAGCAACAAGAAGAATCCAAGTTTCAAGTCTATCGTTGATACTACACTACAGAAGTACGAGAAGTTAGGTTGTCCCATGAGTTTGAAGGTTCATTTCCTATATTCCCATTTGGACTACTTCCCCGAGTATATGGATGCTGTTAGTGAAGAGATGGGTTAGAGACTCTATCAGGACATCCACGAAATGGAGAAACGTTACTAAGGACGATGGAATATGACAATGATGGCGGGCTATTGCTGGATATTGCACGGAGATGAACCCAGAAAAGAACACGCGCGGAAAAGCCGGGAACACAACATGACTGGTCTAAAGAGACGTCGACACAACAACTAAACTCGTGAGTATTTCTCTTCCATTCTATTTTCTTCTATGTCTAAGCCGCACAATATTTCTATCCCGTGTTTTACATAAGAAACGGACTATATCATTAAGCCACACACTTTTCTTTTATATATTTTCCGACATATACTACATTTGGTATATTGCCATTTGCAAACAATTCTGACGTGATGGAAACAAACTAAAGTCGTTTATGGATTAAGCGAACCAAGATACTAGGAATCCATCATCAAATGTTGAAAAAGAGAACCATCGCAGGTTAGTGTAACCAAGTTGGCGACCTTATCATTATGTGTGTTAGAAGGCAGCACTATATAAAGTGTGTTGCATTTCTCCAGAAGCAAATTATTTTATTGTCCCACGCAGTGTTTGAGTTGTCACGTGATGATTGCATGCTGAGTGTTGTTTATGATTATGAATGTGTTCTGTCGTGAACATTTATAAGCAGGAATTCGATCAATGAATAAAGGTACAAATTTTGATGAAGCTCAGAAGAACAGAAAATGTTAGACAGGTGTACGGCGAGGATCCTACGTAAACGATAAAAACAGCTGGATACAAATGAACTTAATAACTGTCGGAGAGGAGGGAAGAAGTAACTGACAACGAGAGGATGGAGCTGCCTCTAACTGGTCGAGCAGACAAAAATACTGCCAAAATTCGTAAAATTGTGCGTGCAAATTGGCGACTATGTGATTCATAACAGATGAAGTAAACTTTTGTTGAAAGTGTGCTGACAATTTTAACTGAATACCTAGGCTTAAGCAAAATCCGTGCCAAAATTGTCCCAAAAGACCTCGCTGATTAAGAAAAGCAAAGTGTAAATGTAAACAGACTATTGGAGAGGCAGGACGAAGATTTGAACCAAGTAACTACAGACGATAAATATTATGTCTTTGCGTATGACTCTGAACTAAAGCAACAAAATATCGAACGAAAGACAACAGACTTCCCAGGACCGAACAGTTCCAGCAATAACAATTCCGAATCAAGGACAGTTTGATAACTTTTTCTGATAGCTGTGGGATTCTATTCCAGTAATTTGTATCGCGACGTTATCAGTTAACCAAGTATACTATTTGATAGTGATGCATAGATTGCGTGAGGACATGAGAGGCAAACAACCAGAACTTTCCTCGAGAAGCTCAACACTTCTTTACCATGAAAATACACTTGTTTTCACACGAGTGTTTTTCAAGCAGAAATCAAATAGCTATGGTGGATCATCCACCGTACTCATCTTATCTCGTTTCCAATGATCTTCTTAAGGATAAGAATAGCGTTTAAAGGAAGGCATTATGATTGCATTGACAACAATAAGGCTTATACGACGGCAGCTATAAAGGCCAATCCATAAATAAAGTTCAAAAATACTTCGAAGGAGGGAGTAGAATCTGGCAACAGCATATAATTTCTCAGGGGGAGTATCTTAAAGGTTGTCTTTCCAGTATACAGCATAAAGGTACGTAACACATTTAACCTTAATGAGTTTACGAACATAATTGTCACACTTCGTATAAACTGGTGTGAGGTAATGGGTAACGTTGTTCAATAATTTTCTTAAAAGTGATCAGCGAATTTCCAGTAATGATAAAACAGACAATGTGGATCACAATTTAACATATATTAAGTAAAAAATGAATTCGACCGCCTTATTCATTCAGAATTGGGATACTCCAAATGAAACTTTCGTTCAACCTGTTTCCCGTGATGAGACAGACAACCTCTATGACACAGACTGCCTCTGTAACGCAAGAGGCTTTATTGTTCTCATAACTTTTAAAATCCTTTTTCCCTTACGATACAAATGTTACATAATGTAACATGATTTAAAAAAAAAGAAAAAACACCAAACTAGAGCGAAATGATAAATAGGCTAAGTTAGGAAATAAAATAAAACAAGCGATTCGTCCGTCTGGCTGTAGTAACAACACATACATTTAGGTGTCATTTTTTAATATTGAGAAAAAGTTAGTGAAATGGCCCTTTTTCCTTCAAAACACAATTTCCGTAAACCCATGACATGTGCACACTCTCTTTTTTAATAAGGAATTTGAGAATGAAACGAAATGAAACCCTTAACGTTCCACAAATATACCCTTTAGGCTGAGAGAGACTTAACATTAAGACAAGTTAATGATTACGGAAGAGTTAGTGGAATGAGAATGAGGAAGGAAACACGAATGCCCCGAGGAAATCCACGGGTACGATGTTGTCTGGCTGGTTATCAAACCAGGGACTATAATTAATTTATATACTAAATTTCATGACCCTGACGTGAGATTCTCCATTAGGCCTATTGGCTAACATTTTGAACTCCATCTCTTTTGAATTAAACGAACATTTTAATAAAACTGACCTCATTTGAACCTAGTTTAACGTAGATATTAACTACTTTCAAGATTTTATACCAAATGGTTTAGTATCTTAGAAACTTGTTTTTCACTTCTTCAATATGGATATATATTATTACTATTGATGCTATCCTGTATGAATCAAATATTTCCTTATATATATATATATATATATATATATATATATATATATATATATATATATATATATATATATATATAATTATTATGTTTAATGTGATTAACAAATAATAGTAACATATTCCATCATCAACTGCAGTTTGGGAATTCTGTCCATAAGATTCATCTCGCGATGAGTGTAATCTATCACACTATTTACTAGTGATTTAAGCTTGAATGGTGAAACATTTTTGTATGAATTCTAAGGAGATTTTCTTTCTTTTTCAACCACACATTTGTCAATAGCTTACAAAATATTGACACGAAATTTTTGCATTCATAGTTTTTAAAACCTTTTATCATACCTTATCTATTTTCTCAGATCTTGTTAGATATTTGCCTCAACATTTTTCAGTACGGAAAATTGTTCATGTAATAATTTACTATTAATTCTGCCTTTACCATTACACCTAATGACTAAATTTAGTGTAATTCTAGAGATGATTTTATAACTTTTAATATAATTTATCCTCATATTTAATTTAGATCCTCCAAAAAGTTTAAGACCTGCCCTGCATGCATGGCTGATGTCCACTATCAGAACCCGAATATTCACGTACGTATTTGATTCCCTTTGTTTTGCTCCTTAATCATCTTGTCTTCACTAATTCAAATATAATTTCATGTTCGTTCATCTTCCCACATTGAACAAAAACTGCGCGAAAAGATTCAACAGATAAGGTTTAATCCTAAAAGTTCCGTGCTCGTATCCGTTACATGAAAGACCAGGGGGCGATTAAATTTGCTCGGGTTGGTTTTAAGCACCGTTCAGAGTATATTTGTTCAATTTGAGGCAACGTGTTTCACTAAATTTCTAAAAAGAAACTTTACAAGAAAGTATGCTTTTTATTTATAAAAAACGAGCTAAATACAGTGCGTAAATCTGGTTATATATTATATCAAATTTCTTATAATACTATGCAGAAAACCAGTATTACAACTAACACTCGAGAAGTTTCTTGAAAGCCTAATTGTTCATTATAATGGAGAGAAGTAACATTTTTAAAAAGTAATACAAGTTTTAATATAAACAACAAATGAAAGGAATTATTGGGAAAAGAAAGATGGGTAGCACCTATGACCAAGGGGAAGGTCAAATCGGCCCACACAACGAATATTTTTTTTACAAAGAAAACAACAACAATGTAGTATATTCCTTTTTTTAAAAAAAAACGAAAATGAACCTTTCATCAAAAGGAAACATATAAAGAAACCGGAGAATCCTCAATACATATTAATCTATATAAACTAAATAGAAAGGATATTCTGGGTAACATTGATTCTCTTGGTCTTTCTAGGGTTAACGTAAGTTCTGTTTGCATACCTGAAAACTACAGATATTTCTTCTTCGGGTGCCATTTGTAAGCCATATAATGGTGTGTGAATGTCAGGGATCATGCAATCGAATCTGTTATATTTTGTAAAAACAATGAGTTAGTACTAAATATGATATACTCGTATAAAATGAGACTTCGGGTCAATGATACTGGACGGTTTTTGCTACCGGAACACAAAGAGGGCGCTGCTCTTCAATCTGAGCCTTACTTTGTTAAAATATGTTTAAAAGTTTCGGAGATATAGACTTAAATATATAGTAGTACGTAACAATCGATAAGAATTTAATATGTGTATAATGACATATGATATATTGTTGAAAAGTTGCCAAACAACATTTTTACACGTAATAAGAAACTTTTTAAAAAATTAAAGAAATTAGTGGTAGAAGCCATACATTTTCTACTGAAGATGAGGGTCATGTTATCTCGGTGACTTCAACTTTTGCCCATTCAAGATTCGCCTAATAACTCAGGCAATGGAATTTACAGATAGTAATCAAGAGAAAGTATAGGCGAATCTTGAATTCAAGTTTCGCCTTTCCAGATTTGTCTAATGCGAAATTATGTTAGTAGTACTGACAAGAAATGACACAAAAATTTATAGTTTTAAAATTCAAAAATAAATATACGTTTAAAAGGTACATATTAAAACAGAATAAGCACAATTACAATATATGACTAGGTATTATATGTTTGACATTGAAATATGAAAATGTTCCATGAAGTTACAAAATGTATTACGAAAAAACATAAAATGAAGTAACAAATTCTAGAAGAATTTTATAAATCACAAAATAAAGTTAAACAAAGCACCAAGAATCAGTATAAGCACAATTACGCAATATGAATGGATAGTATATGCTTGACAAAAAAAATATTTTTTTAAGTAAGTGCAAACATTTGAACCCAGTATGTAGGAGTCTAAAATTAGTTGATTGATTTTTAGTTTAGCGTCCCTTTCAGCAGCGAGGCTATATGAGACGTGGACCTACTGATTAACGTGGAATCCGAACCACATGAGCTCCCGCCGGGACTCGAACCCGGCTCTCCCACGCCATAGGCATGTACGCTAACCGCTTAGCCACGAGGGAGCTCTGAGTCTAAAATTAGGAACTTAATGAAACTTGCCGGAAAAAAATTAGTAACTTAATGAAACTTGCAGGACAGATTCCTTCCATCAAGTATAGGCATATCCTAAAAGTGTCTTAACCTTCATCCAATCATTTATTATAACCCGGTATACGTTCGTACACCTTTAAACACCACTTCACTCCTATATTACACTGCAAACCAATCGAAAAGGTAGAAGTTATTTCTTATTACTCTCTTTTTAATCAATATTCCTTACTATTAGAAAGAAGAAAAGACATTTTAGTAACTTTCAATTTTTGTGTAATTAAAGAATAACTTGGAATATTAAGATGGATCTCGCAGAGATTGGAATACAAAGTAGAAACTGGATGCAGTTAGCTAAGGATAGAAGTCAGTGGAGAGCTTTTGTGAACGCGGCATTGAACCTCCGGGTTCCATAGGCCATAGAGTTAATTAGTTAATTAAAGAATAACTTGTGAAAGACTTTTTTCTTTTTCTTTTTTCTTTTTTTTCCCCTTTTTTGGCAATATGTTCTCTCAATTAGTTTCAAAGTGGTTGACTAACATATTGAGCCCTTGTAAAGAAGAAATGAAAGTACGCTTGAATTGTTGTACTCCAATAAATTAATTTTTGGGCCATTTTCCGCGGCAATTAAAACGCAATTCCCGTATCTTCTTCAATCCACGGGAAGACAAATAACCAATATATTCTCACGCAACGGTAAATATTATATGGCATCAAGTTTTTCTATGAACCAGTAATACATACAAAAATTTTACTTTCCAAATTAAACTATATACATTAATGGGTTACTTCAAAAATGTGGGGGAAACTGCCCCCTTTGCCCCCCTAATCGCCGCCCATGCCAGTCACCCATCCCTTAGTTTTACCCATAAGAGCAAGTGCGAGTAGCCGACGTGTTTAAAGGGGTATCATCAGCTGCAAACTTGGATGAAGCAAGATATTTCAGCAATTCATTGGAGATTAGAGAAGAAAATGAAGAATGTTACCCAATTACTTGTTTTGACATACCAGCACCAAACTCTTTTCTGAAGCCGGTGTATTGCAAATGTAAAATTCTCATGTACTTAGTCCAGATGTACATGTTCGAGACTGTTTTACTCAGACATGTGCATTAATTTTAGGGAAATCACGTTTTGGGAATCAAAGAGCAACAGGATGAAAGTGACACGTTGGCGTTATTTTAGTGTTGAATTACCATCGTATACATCGTATACGTTACTTTTATGCATCCTTCAAAATTCCTTCTTTCTTTTTCTTTTTAGTTTTTCAGTGTAATAAGTACCTATTCTATTCTGAAAGAAGCAGAGTTTATTATACTGGTGTGATAGATTACGGGTTCAATTCCCGGTGGAGCCACTCGGTCGAAAAAGTGTAACAGCTTTTTCAGGCCAGCCATCTTGAGTGAGTTTTTTCCTGGGTTTCCCTTACTCACACTACGCGAATGCCGGGATGGTACCTAGCATATAGGTCCCAGGCCGCTTCCTTCCTTCCTTCCCTTTTCCCGGATAGTGTACTCGCCAAGGGACGTCATCCCTCAAATACGTGACGGGCTAAATGGCCTTAGGTGCCGACAACCCAGAAATCTAATTCCTAATTCCTAGCAGAGTTTATTATATCAAATCTAAATTACTGAAGCATAAACATTCTCCTTAAAGCTCGTTATTTCGGCACCATTTTTCATCTGAAGCAGTAGTGGGTCGGATTCAACTCAACTGTATTTTTTAGTCCCAACAATGTAGCGTGACAGAGATGGGTTCATTTTCGTATCTTTTATGTGTTATAAATTATTTCGTTTATATAAAAAAAATGAATTTGGCTTACATAAAGTTTTCTCTACTGATTATTTTGTTAAATAAATTTACAGAAACTTTCGTACAACGCCCCATTATTCTCAAATATACCATATTTTGTATATAATAATTCTAATTATGGCATGTTGATATATTTTCCTTATTTTTTTTACTTACATAAATATTAGGCCTATATGCGTAATAAAAATAAGCTTGAAAAAACACAGGTAAAAAATATTAAGTGATACGAGCCTACTCTATCACTTGTATACAGCCTACTCTATGCTTGATGAAGTATGTATAAAACAAAGGAAATTTTTTTCAAATTATTTTGTTGTGAGTTCCAAGAGCATAGAATTGAACCTAAGATAAGAAAATCAAGGAAAACATGATTGTTTTATAGACGGTGTCTGTCAAATTGGATATGGTAGCTATGTTGGATGAAGCTCAAGAGAGATGCTCGGGGACTTTTAGGATATTACTATACTTGATAAAAGGAAACTGTTCTGAAAGTTTCATTAAGGTAATAATTTTCGCCGGGTTTTCCAAAAAAAAAAAAAAAAAAAAGAGAAAAATCCTACATGCTGGGCTATTTAATAAGAGCGCAAAAATAGTTTCAAGAGGAAATGTTAACTATTAATGAGGTGCAGGACTACCAACGTATGAGAGCTGAACTCTTTTTCTTTTTTTAATCAACTTTCGCCTAATAAGTAAATTAACTCTGTGTCATCACTTTGATTGACGTCTGCATAGCTAGGAGGTATTACGCGAATCTTGAATAGGCGAAAGTTGAAGCACCGCTTATCTCAGTAGTGCGGTAAGGGTTAAAGTGGTTCCTGTAGAACAAATGGTACTAACTTCATTATTTTAAGGTTTTTCTGCTAATTTGTGCATCTACTATCCTTCATAATGTATAGAACATGAAAGTAGCATATTTGGTTCTGGATTGAAAAAAAAATAAAATAAAAAATAAACATAAATGGTAATGCAAAATTCACTTTTGTAGAAGACAAATTATCATTTAGATTTCAGAAAAATGAAGAAATTCCAGCAATTAAGATTTACTGTCTGGGGTCAGCTTCATATCTTATATTCTACTTGATAAGTTTTACGGGCTCGCTTGATTTATTTTGACGATTCCTTATAAGAAAAAAAAAATCGTATAGGTTATGTTGTCTGTAACTTTATCGTTTTTAGACTCTTATAAATTTTGTAGTTATCTATCAGTGCAATGTTTCGACACACATGACGCACAAATCAAGAAAAAAAAAATTCAAGTTTTGTCACAAGCTAGAACATTGTGTTTGTTAGAGGAGTGTTTGTTAGAATTACATAAAAAATGAAACAAACTTTAGTGAAAAAATCTATCTCATGATCTTATGGTTATTCCCTTTAGAATAATGGGCGAATTATCATTGACAGTATAATTTCATCCTCATATAGGTTGATCATACATAAGATTTTTCGTCGTCACCCGTTCTGTTCGTGTCATACTGGGTCTGATTCCTTCCAGGTCAAGAAATTTGAAAGAAGTTTTACCATGTTTCCCTATACCAAGTATTTTCTATTATTCAAATTTGATTCTAACCTCAAGTGTCAAGAACTGATTACTATCAGTTACATTTTTTCTTTTTCTTTCTTTCTTTCTTTTTTCTTTTCTTTTCTTTTCTTTCTTTCTTTTTTTTTTAAATGGCTAAATTCCTGACGGAAACTCATGGCTTGAAATTCCATGGAAAGCTGTCGATCTATGTCCCATATAGAGTCGCTACTTAACGGAAAGATAAACTCGAATTACCTAAAACTAAACAAATATTCTAGAGGGGTCTCTGTAGACACTTTCTTCACAATGAAATTTTATTCGTTTAAAAAATAACAAACACCTATATGTGACAGTAACAAATATATAAAACTTACAAAAAATCCAAAAAGCTTTGAAAAGATTAATGTAGGGGCTTCTACCAGAATTGAATTCTAACAAAGTAGGCTATTTTAAATATTATTAAATTTGACCGTTACTACACTTGTCAATGAAACGTTGGTGTTACTTATTCTTTCTTAAATATACGCAGGGGAAAAAATAGGTTTTGACTTTAAATCCGACAAATACTAATCATGTTATTAGTTACGTTCATTTGTGAACAGATTCGTAAAACGTCGGTGGTTCAGTGAGACACTACGAAGACTTATTGCTACTTTAATTAATTTTTAACAACAATTTATATCTATGGTATATTAAGCTTGTATAGAACGCCACAAGTCTTGGAGTTCGCAATAAATATCAGATTAATCTCAGAATCAAATTCAAGTGGTACATTTCAAGGTGAAATGTCATGCATCCATTTTAGATACTTGGATTTCAGCATATTAGGGGCTAGTTTTAGAGGCTATTTTATTACAAGCCATTGTTTGGTTTATAACAGAATTTGTCATATTATTTTCGACGTTTTCAAGTATAACTATGTAGTATCATCTTTCCGATCTATGTATGTTATGAAACGTAATGATATAGTGTCATTTTAAACTATACGTTCTATTTTAGAACTAAACATGAATATTTTATTTCTAAAGGAATAATAATTTTAGTTATTTTTAATTTCAGGGACGAAGATAATATAATCCGATGTGTCGACGACACTACAAATAACTGAAATACAGCTGGTTAACTATAACTGTTAATGGATTATAATGGAAGAGAATTCAGTTTTCAAATATAAACTTATTCCTAGTTTTAATTAATGTGAAAATTTAGACTGGCCGTTATGTTTGAAAAATCCTACTTGATCATCTTCACTTAGAAAAGTAAAACAATGTTAACTCGAATCAGACCTACAATCTTACTTTTGCCCCTTTTATTGTGAAATATAAAACAAAACGAAAATATTAGTAACCACTACACTCTACTGATTATCCTTTTGTTCACAATGAAGTAATGCACCTAAGGAACTTATACTGTTATCAATCTTAATACTTACTGATGCTCACTTCCGAGAAGGATTTCCTTGGAAAGTGGATCTCTATCTTGAAAGAAATCTGGCAATATTGACCTAAACGTGAAGTTGGCATCTAGTTTGTCTTTTGTTTTCTGTAAACTATACTTGCATTGCCTCAGAAAACACTCGAGAACAGAATCATCTGTTGGAAAAATAAATTCATTATTACAAGAACAACTTGATGATGCTATATAGGTCTCAAAGGTTTAAGTTCTATAAATGTTTAGAAAACTTAACTGCGCTAAAATTTAAGATAGTTTCTAGGGTCATAACTTGTGAGGGGTAGGGGCCACTGCCCTTCCAGGAAAGCTCCCTGCCTTTCGAGGGGAGCCTACTTTAAGACAAAACTTTCTTACTGCATATACGATACGAACATGAAATTATAGATGAAGGACCAAACTGGTTCACTGCATTACATAAAGAAAACAGCACACGAAAGGTAAATAAAACAAAAATGAATTGTAGGCCAATTTCAGTAAAAAGGTGTCTACTATTAGGGGCCTTAGAAATAATATTTATTGGTATGGCTTTGAGATTTGTCAGTTTTGTCCCCTTAATTAATTCTAGTGGAAGACTCCAATATCTCATGGAATTCATCGAGTCAATGCGGAACGCTGCCTTTTCCTGATATTGTGACTGTTTGGGACCGTCGCAAAATAGTGTAGCAAACCGCGCAAAGTAAAAGAAACATCTGGGCTTTTTCATACCTACACACTTTGTTTCAGATAGTGTTGTTTAAACAAACGTGGGCCGAAATATCCGTGTTCACACGAAACAGCAAGGACATTGAACAAGAAACGTACAAAACGTTGTCCAGGAGTGGTCTTCAATCCCAGGTACGTCGTGTTTTTGATCACCAATCCAAGATGATATCTCCGACACTCCGGAGCGAACTGCCGAATTGCTGTTCCATAAGAGATAGTCCTTTGTAGTTTATGTAGTCTCTAAACGAGTGCTCGTATCGCTGGTTGCAACTGTGGTTTTCACTGTCCAAACGGAATCCCAATATCCTCGAAATGCATAATCTGTCAAGGCAGATGCACTTCCATGCACATACACTGTTGCAGTTACTTGTCGCGTGCCACCGTCGTGGGGTCTTCCCTTATTATTCTGTCCTTCAAACACACGTTTATTTTCCCCGAGTCTTCCACACTTCGTCCCGTCCACACATTGCACATATGTTTTTCACGGTTACATCATTTGTCTTTCTTTCGCATTTTACCGTACCCGCTTCTCATTTCAATACCTTACGCTATATCCAAGATCGCGGCTTTCAAGATGGCCGCCAAGTCAGTGTTATAGCATATCAAATATCTTGATATAATCCTGGTGCTGCCCATCGTTTCCGTTTTCGATATAAATGGGTATCTTGCGGCGTTTACCTTATATAATAATATTGTCATGTTAAGTTGCGGAGCATAGGGGAGACTTGCCCAAGTTGGGACACTTTTCAAATAATAATTTATTTAAAAGATACAAATGTAATAATAAGGAAGGTAATACATGCATTCAAATGTATGGTCCTTCTGCTCCACTAATGCAAAGTGCAAGTGGCATGCCACATTAATAAACATTATATTTGTAAAGAAAGAGAAAGGCTTGTGATTGTCCCGTCTTAAGAAATACTGCGCATAAGTTGGGACAAGACAGTTCCAAAGATGGGACATCCTGTAAGTTATAGAAGTTATAACGTAGGTTTTGTTATGAACTTATAAACTGTTTATCACAAGCACAAGTCACTACCATAGATTACTGTAAATTTGATATCAACTCAAATTCAGTTGCAAATACACAATATTTTGAGCAATTAGATAATTATGATAGTAATATCAATATCTGGAATACAAAGAAAATGACGCAAAGAGAAACACACAAAGAAAATTAGGCTAGACATGAAGATACAACTACAAAACACAAAAGTGTAGCTAGTGTGCGACACACTTCGTCATAACTAGTTTATTGTGATTATTATTAGCATGGAACGATTCATAGTTAGGCACTACATTAACCGGTATCTTTCACTAATGTACCTTAGATACGTTTTAATCCCTGAATTATGATCACAATCGTCAACACTGTTCCCTCCTCACAATAATACACACCATTGGTTGTAGTTGAACATGATTCATGAGCCCACCTCTTACAACCCATGCATTGAATCCAGCCTACAGTTAAAGTGGAATATGGATTTCCGCACACCAAACAATACCATTCCTTTTTGGTCTTGACTACCCTTCCCTTCCTGGTTACTCCAAAGTTAAAGTTTGAGTAGGTCCCAGCTAGAGTTACCTTTTTGCACCACTGTGAGACGCTTTTGCAGCCTGGGTAGGGCAAACATGTAACACTTTTGTTCGAAGAAGAGTTTTATATGGAGTAGAGATTAGTATAGTCGCTCCTATTGATGCTGTAGGTTTCTTTCCTGGACTGCTTTCTTGAGAATATAGGCCTAATGTAGGAACTGGGTTGATGTCTTCTGGGCTTACATGCGATGTCTGAGATGCAGACGTGCTAGAAGACGGTGTTTTGGATGTAGATGGAAGGGCATTATCTTGGTTGACTACTGACTGATTAGCAAGTGGGGAAAGGGTTATAGCCCTAGGTACCAGGTCAACAGAATGCGTAGGCTGGGTATTTGTAGGAGCGGAAGGTTCTGCACCGTTGGTGATATCTCGAACATCAGACGTATCAAGCCTTCCAACCACAGGTTGAACTACAATTTCATGGTCTTCAAAAAATATGGCGGTTGACAGGCCAGATTCCTGTTTTACGAAAACCACTTGAAGCATTTTCCACACAGTAGCTGCTTTACCATAAGCTGTTGTAAACGCTTCCGCAACGTGATACTCAGTAAAAGGCCTTCCAGGATGATGTCGAAGCCAGTGTTCCATCGCTTAATCATAATAAAGCTCCAGAGGACCAAACACGCTCACATCTAGCGCTTGGAGTTTGTGGGTACAGTGTGGTGGTAAACTCAAAAGCACTATACCGTTTTCTGATTCATAATCCAAGTGGAAAGGTTCTTTGTATGCGAGGTGTGGCCGTCAACAATCAATAGTACCGGGTTTTGTTTGCTTGGTCTAACCTAAGAGGCAAAATGCTTGAGATGCGCGAGAAATAATTCACCTGTGATCCATCCATTGGAACTAACAAATTGAACTCAACTTTCTGGATCTTTGTCTGTCAACTCAGGATTTTCCTTCTTTCTTGCAAATATGAAAGCTGGAGGGACAGTTTCCACAGGCGTTCACAGCACACACAACTGTCGCATTTCTACCGCGTTCAGCGGACGTTACGGCACCAACCTGCTTCTTGCCTTTCTTAGTAAGTACCTTTGAAAGTTTATGAACTGGTAGGGACACAACTTGAGATCCTATTCAGTTTCTCTTTTCTTTTAAGATGGGACATTGTCCCGTCTTAGGATTTCGCGCTTGTCCCGTCTTAGGAAATACACTTCCGTCACAGTTTTCATCACCTTTTACAAATCACCTTGGCCAACGTAGCACTACAATGCTTTGTCCATTGTCTTTATAAAATGACACATGTCTGTGCAGACAAACATTTTTTAAAATTGTGCCTGAGTAGTAAAAAACAGGTTTTGAATGTTTCAGATATATTTTAGAAAATATGGTATATTCTTACATGTTGCTTCTCTTTCTTTCGTTTTGTCCAGCTGCTGGTCCTTTGTCACAGTAAATTATCCCTTCTTGAGTATTTATCAAACTGACGCCACAATCACGTGAGCCCATGCTGTCTCTGAAGCAGTGTTGCCACTGTCACGTCTTCTGACCTGTCCCATCTTGGGCAAGTCTCCCCTAGATATGGATGGGGGCAGCTCCAATTTGGCATTTTTTCTTCTTTTCTATTATGTGTCCTCTAGGTGATGTATGAGTCGGATCTGATCCTGCCTTGTTCTGTACGTTTCTTTTTAGAAACCGTACATAAAGAATAATAAAATAAGGATACTACTCTACGAAAACTCCGAACGCTTGATGATATTCCTGGTATTTGACACATATTATTAAAATTGATGTCGTCAAGAAGACAGAAAACATAATAAACCAAGAAAGGGTCATACAAACTCTCCTGACGAGATTATCATAGGTACAGACACACAACATTAGTATGTACTTCCAGTACGTGCTAACTGGTCGTGAATGACGATACCATATAAATGGAACCTGCAATGTTGTTGGTAACGCAATACACATAGTTTATAATTTTCCAGATGTAGTTAAGAAACACAGGTTAATGGTGTTTTATTTCATTTAAATGAAATCTACTGGTTCCGAAAGCACGAAATTTTACCAAAAGGTGTACGTGAAGAAAAGTGTGAAGTTGCTTCAGCAGACAAGAACGGTCATATGAGTGCTAAATAGTAATATATTATAAATTTGATTGAATTATACTATAGTATTTTCAACAAAACTACATTAACACCAACCCAAGTTCGCTGGACTCAAGGCATTTCATATCGTGGAGATAAGGGTACGTAAGATTACGCACTTGTGATGCCCACGTTGTATGGCGATGAATGATTAAAGCTAGAAATTTGTAATATAATAACAATCGAGTGACAATAAGATGCATGTTTACATTAAGAAAACTAATCGTTTGGAGACTAAAAGACACACATTGTTTTATCAGCAGAAAGACGAAAATTAATCTGATTCGAGCAATGAACAAACTATTTGATGTCATGTTATCCCTTAGATGCATGAAAGGAAGAACTTACACTAATGCATGACAGGGGGCCTTCAGACCCCAATCTGAAATTTAATATTTTCAAGGTATACACACACCTCACTTAGGCCGGGATCTGAATGGGGTTGAGCATGCATGGGGAGCCTAACGCAATTTTATTTCTGATTATTATTATAGGTACTATAGTGATCGTGAAAACTGATGTTATGGCCCCCCAGCGTGGTTGACAACTTGGGGGAAGGGATGAAAAGGTTTGGGTCCCAGAATATCGTAGACCTTCACGTTGGCGGTCGTAGTAGCCCTCCTAATTGCACAAGGACACGAACCATATCTCGTAGGAAATCTTATGAAACACAAATTTCGACGAGGTATTTTTGTGCCCACCGTAAGCAACACGTAAAACAAGAAGCAGAATGGGAGAGAAACAAATTTTTGTAAAATTTCTGGGACGCTGGCAACATTGTTGTTTGTCGTACGCAAGAAAAACAATCTCATATGTGCGACATACATTGGCAACAATCATATTAAAAAATGAGTATCATAGATACAATGCCAAGGGAGATAAAAGTTCGGAACTTCGTACCTCGGATGGTCACTCTGTACATATTTTTCGATGGACTATCGTCACGTTGGCAACCATAACGACGTCCCTAATTGCCACAGAGGCATGAACTATACCTCTTTGGAAAGCTTATGGGACACCGATTTCAGAGAGGTAACTTCTCTGCTCCAATGCGTACAACAAATAACAGTGTTGCTAGAGTTCGACAAAGTGAAAATTGTTTTTTCAATTTTCCAAAATTTTCTTTTCTTCTTCTTTTACAATTTGAGCATGGAGCCACAAAGATTACCTAGTTATAATGTGTATTCTATAAGCTTTCCAACGAGGTATTGTTTATGTTCCTTGACAAATAGGGGCTGCTAGACAACGTGAAGGTAGACGACAAATACAAGCGGAGTGGAGAGTGGTACGAGCTTCCGAATTTTTATCTCCCTTGCTATTGCACGTATGTCTTTCATTGTTTATATGTCACTGCTCCCAATGTCTGGCGTACATATGAGATTTTTTCCTGCGTACGACAAATGACAATGTTGCCAGCGTTCTTCAAAATTCAAATATGTGGCTTTCTTTTATAGGAAAATATACATTAGAAAAATGGCTAATTCATTACCCCTATTTACCCCTCGTAAGCCAATGATCAAATACATGGTATCACTAGTTAGAATATTCGTTTATTTATATTGATATCAAATTTTTGTGCTTGTAGATCCTTTGAGATGAGTTTAAGGAAAATTTGAGTTTGGTATGGATAATATACTTGAAATGCATCTTTAGTTGTAAAGGCATTACCATGTTGTTAATAAATGCAACTGAAATAAAAGTATAATATTAGTATTAAAACAACTTTATTTGCATTTACCTTCATTTGTTGAACATTTGTGTTCCTGATGTTAATCCAATTTCCAGTGTCTGGCAGTTTTGAAAACAAAAACGACTGTTACCTAAAACATGAAGATCAACTAATAAGAACGTACGAAAACCTGAAAACTAACCAGAATGTAGCAAACACAAGAATGTTTCTTCATGCATTTGATTCAGTTAGAAACAAAGGAAGCTAATAACCCCAATAATTCATAGCCCAGACACGGGTGTGTTCGTGTTAGATATATCATACTGGTATGATTTGAAATATGTCGGTTGCCATATTTTGTTGTTAGTTGCTGGTGTTGGAGAAAGGAAAAGAGGTTTAGGATGTCATATAGCTTCAGTTGCTCTCATGTCTTTACAAGCTGCGACACGACGGGCAAAGTAAGAAGCAAACAGTATGCTTTTAGTTTGGAAGAAAATTGGATTTTGTTTTAGATGTGCTATAGTTGTTATAGCAACAAGACCTGAATGATACTCAACTTCCCCAACTAGAGCTTGTCTATTTAAAGATTGTTAAGAAAAAGGAAACTTGTGATGAAAGTAGATACATTCACTTCCTCTCATCCCCATCATCAGTTAATGACATTGTTTCTTTACTGTGCACCTCCAACTCTTTCCGAAAACATGTACTGAGATGCATTGCTCAACTGTACTATTGGAGTGACTTCACAATTCCGTTTGCAGAGCCTTTAGATTTAACCAAGTTCGTTTTTTCTTAGATGCCAATAAAACCATACTTCCACTTCTGATGACACAGCCTGCCGTACCAGGTATCTTAATTCCACCTTGCATATGCAAAACCAACTAGCAAAACACTGCCTTGCAGGTGTTTTGTAAGTAAGTCATCTTGCTGCAGTTATTGTGTTTGTAAGGACAATTGCACAAATCCTGTGACAAAATATTACTGCGAAGAAGCCGTTAGTGACTAAGTAAATTATACTCAATTGCAATAATTAAGAAGAACAAACAACCATTAGTATTAGATTTATCTTTTAAATTGATATTCAAACTTTAACGCAACATTTACGATACGTTAGGCCTCAAGTGATTCATGTTTAGCTTTTAAAAGTGGAAATTTTGAAAATCAAGAACAGTTCGTTTGTGAAATGAAGTGTTATTAAACAACACGTGAAGTTGTGAGCGTTATTTGTCATTGAAAATTGACTGGATTAACATCAAGAACACAAATGTTCAACAAATGAAGGTAAGAGCAAATAAAGTTGTTGTAATACTAATATATTTTTATTTCAGTTACATTTAATAACAATATGATAATGGCTTTACAACTAAAGATGCATTTCAAAAAAGTTATGCATACCAAGCTCAAATTGTCTGTAAACTTATCCCAAAGGAGCTACAAGCATAAAAATTGGTATCATTATAAATAAATTAATATATATGGTAACCAAGAAAGTTCTGTGTGTTTTCACCCATCACCTTGGAACATCGATATGTCACCTAAGACGTAAGTGGAAGATCAAAAATAACCCCCATCAGCATCGACGACCTTCTGTCAACGTTGTGGAAGGCCACAGATTCCATCCTTGACATAGTGGGCCGTGAAGCGAAGAATATATCAAGTGATTTTCCACCTCTGAAAGGGATTTGAACTGACTTCCTCTAAGGTGATTGTCCAAGGAATGGAATAGGCGATAATCAGATGGTGCAATGTCCGGAGGTATGGCGGATGGAATACTCTTTTCCATCCAGGGCGTAGAATGGTGTCTCGGGTAGCAGTTCCCGATGTACAATGCCACGAGTAGTCCACCAAACACACAGGAGGATTTTCTTCTGGTGAAGTGCTAGTTTAGACTGTTTTGGAACTTGTTCACGGGATGCTAACCAATGATGACGGCGCCGTAGAACTTCGTGCAAGACCTACTTCTCATAACATGTCAACACCTTGTCCAGAAATTGCTCCTTCCACAGACGAGACAGCAAAGAAATACAGGTGTCTGCTCGCGTTGACTTCTGGCCGGGAGTCAAATCATGCGGGACCCATCGACCCAAGTTATAGTGCTTCCAAAGTTGATGAAGATCTGCCAATTGGTTTCCCCACTCACACTGAATTGTAGTCTCAGTTCCTCATATGTCTGGCCACTGGACCTCATAAGTTCGCCTCAATTACTGCATGAAATCTTTATTTTCTACATGTGTTGATCTTCTGGAACGTGGCGCGTCTTGAAGTGCTTCGTTATCGTCCTTAAACTTGTTAAACCACCGCTGCACTGTCTGCGTAGTCACAGAACCGTCACCAAAGGACTGGCATGTCTTCCTCCCTGCTGCAGCGGCGTTTGACCCCAGTTCGAGCTCTACATCATACACGCCATTATGACGCTCTGTGGAGCTTGCATGTTCACTCTGTTTTTACGCAAGTTCACGGTGTAACTGAACTGCCACAACCTTGTAAAATGTTGGATATACCCAAACAAACAACTGACCTTCGCCTTATCTCCATTAGCTTTCAACTCATAATGTGAGGTCCAATGGAACACCGAGATCCACAACAAGCGACAGAACTTTCTTGATTACCTTTATACAGACTAGTGATATCCAGTATTTCGTCATTGGGCATACGAGGGGTAAATGGGAGTATTGAATTTGCCCATTTCTCCAGTGTATATTTTCTTATAAAAGAAAGCCACATAATTGAACTTTGAGGAACACTGGCAAAATTGTTATTCGTCGTACGCAGGAAAAAATCTCACATGTACGCAAGACATTGAGAATAGTCATATGAAAACAATGAAAGACATACGTGCAATAGCAAGGGAGATAAAAATTCGGAAGCTCGTACCACTCTCCACTCCCCATATATTTGTCGTCTACCTTCACGTTGTCTAGCAGCCCTAGCGACGCCCCTATTTGTCAAGGAACATAAACAATACCTAGTTGGAAAGCTTATAGAATACAAATTCCAACTAGGTAACCTTTGTGGTCCCATTCTCAACCTGTAAAAGAAGAAGAAGAAGAATAAAATTTGAAAAATTGAAAAACAACCTTCACTTTGTCGATCTCTGGCAACACTGTTGTTTGTTGTATGCAAGAGGACGCAAAAGTTACCTTTCTGAAATCGGTGATCCATAAGCTTTCCAAACAGGAATTGTTCATGTCCCTGTGACAGTTAGGGGCGTAGCTACGGCTGCCAACGTGACGACAGTCCATCGAAAAATATGTACAGATTGATCATCGGAGGTACGAAGTTCCGAAATTTTATCTCTCTTGGTATTGTATCTACGCCCTTCATTTATTATATGATTGTTGCCAATGTATGATGCATATATGATAATGTTTTTTCTTGCGTACGAAAAACAGCAATGTTGCCAACGTCCCACAAATTTTACAAAGATTTGTTTTTTTCCCAATTTTTTATTTTCTTTGTCTTCTTTTTTTACGTGTTAGACACGGGGGGCATAAAAGTTATCTCGTCGAAATTTGTGTTACATAAGCTTTCCAACGAGATATGGTTCATGTCCTTGTGACAGTTAGGAGCGCTACTAGGACCGCCAATGTGAAGGTCTACGATTTTCCCCTTTCCCAAGTTTTCGACCACATTGGGTGGTGACGACATCGGTTTTCACTATCACTATAAAGCCCATAACAATATATAGAAATAAAATTGCGTTAGGCTTTCCATGCGGTTCAACCCCCATTAGATCCTGCACTAACTAGCTCAATCCAGTCTATCATTCATACACACGAACATAAAAACACAATTTTTCATAAATATAATTAAACTTTAATCATTTTATTTCCAATAATAATTATCTATTACTTAATTGAATGATATTTTTGGTTAATTCTCAACTGTTGTACTGCACATAAGCCTTTGCATGTTTCTGCTACGTGCGTCTGTGAAGCACAGTTTTTGCATTGAACGATTCTGTGCTTCTTGCAAATGTTTCTGTTGCACTTGTAACACACTCGGGACACTTCCCTGTCACGATTGCGAGGACGTCCTGAGCACCTTCTTTCTTCGCAGTTGGTTCATAGCTTTTCTTTTCTTCAGGTCTTCTCACACCACAGCGCTCCATGGCCTCCAAAGTTGCTGCTTTCAGCTTAGGATTCATTATTCTTTCTTGCAAGTGTGGAAGCATAACTGTTTTGCAAGCTCCTGTACAAACAACTTTCGTCAATTGGATGATCCCTTTTGATAGTCCGGGTGTTGCTGCATAAACATAATAAATACATTGAGTCCAGAAATGTCCATAAAGTTGTCCACAAAACGAATGGCTATCTTCTACATTGTCTCTTAAAAGAGTAGTTTCGCACTTTTTGATCAAGAGAATCTAACACTCCTTTAGTTTTATTATAAGAAAGAATAATCTCTGTTTTCTTCTTACTGTTAGTTCCACCCACCTTCTTATCGTGATGCAAAATACTAACTAAAATTACAGCTTTGTTTTTGGAACATAACTTACGATTGTCAAAGTACTTTCTGAACGCAAAGATGGAAGAGGTGACTTCTCTGCTTTTGTCCGGCAACAAGTCCTGTGGCATTTCCCTCTTGTTTAGTTTCACTGTTCCGACAGCAGTAATGTTTTCTTTCAGCAGCTCTTCACACTTGTAAAATAATTGTTCATTGTGATGTTAACGCCAGTACCTCGAACAGTACTTGACAACTCAAGAACAACATTAGCAGCGAGGTTTTTCTCCACAGGTTTACCGGGCTGTTTTCTACAATAGATCATTCCATGTATGGCAGAAGATGTCGATGAATCACAGAGCCAAAATTGTTTAATGCCATACTTCGCTGGCTTTCGTGGATTGAATTGAATGAACTTGCAACGTCCTCGAAAGGGCAAGAGCTGTTCGTCAATTGTGGTTGATTCACTGGGATTGAATCTTCGCCGGCAATTCTGAATGAACTGTTCCTAGATGTATCTGAACGCCGCCAAATTGTCGTCTTTCTCTCGAGTAGCTCGTGTTCATTTGTCGTCGAGACGAATGGCTCGCCGTATATCCTCGAATCTGTTTAGAGAGAAAGCTGCCCAAAACATGAGACTAGCAAGTTGTTTATCTAAAAACAAATCTCTTATTGATACATCCCAATTGTTTCCACAACCTGCAAGTAAAAGTAGAAAAAAAATGCTTCCATTTCGTTCACGCTAACATCTTGTCAGATCTTCTGTTTTATGGCAGCTATTCTCTTTGTTTCTTTGTTAGTGCACCTAACAATTATATCAATCATTTCGGAAGTGATGAAGTAATACCAAGAATATTTCGGTGACTTGGTCTTGGTGCCAGGAATAGGACCCGGAGGTTCTCTGAGGATGTTGTGGACCGGAGTTTGACAAAGAGTCAGTGGTTGTTTTCACCAAACAGTATTATCACGGTTAACGAATGTGTCGTTAGTATTACTTCTGGTAGAAATATCTACGTCCGATATATCATCTGGGTGACCTATATTATCTGATTCATATTCTCTGTCAGAGTATACTCCAGAATCACTGTTTTCACTTTGAGTCTGAAAGATAGTGTCATCATGTCCATTCACACTACTAGTAGAACTACCATCGGAGTCCAGAACACCTTCATACTCTTCTTCCAACCATTCATTTAAGGTTATTGTGAAATTTTCGTCAAGAGAATTCACAGAATTCTTGGTCCTTTTCCTGCTTGTAGACGCATTAAGAACACCACACACTTCACTAACTTCAGTATAACACAGACGTCGTATACAATTGCCCACTATACCATTGCCCTACATAAACATACAAGTAAGTTCTGCTGTACAACCCGTAACAAATTAGTAAAGTACAAGAATATATATTTGTAGATGAAATGGAAATTATGCAAACTTCATAGGATAATATTCAAAAACTACGTGATGTTGTGCTTCTGGCAGAAATTACAATCACAGCACTACTTGTGAGACGAATGGCTCGACGTATATCCTCGAATCTGTTTACAGCGAAAGTTGTCCAAAACATGAGACTAGCATGTTTATCTAAAAACCAATCTCTTATTGATACATCTATTGACCACAGTGAAACATTAAAACATAAATTGTGCATATTACTAATTGATTATATCTAAGGATATTGCAATATAAAGTTTGATACGCGATTAGGGTACTTAGGACCAAAGTAATGCAATAATAGGGTACAAGGGGAAATTATTGATTATTTATGAAATATAAAGCAATGAAAAAATAAAATAAAAAGGGAATATTTCATTGTAAAACGAACTTTGAAAAAATGTCAGAGAATATTGTCGTTCGAACCGAAATATTATAAAATCTACAAAGAAATTTAATTTACTGAGGTCCAAAGGTTCCCTGTCATGCATCTAAGGGTTAATATTCAGAGTACTACCAATTTATTCGGATAACAGCACATAAAAGCAGACTACAGGCAGGAGAGTGAAGCTGCAACAGAAGGTAATTGATTTCAATAGTAAGTAAGCACAGCAACAGTAAGTACAGTCAAAGAAATTTGCTGATGGTCGGGAGGCAGTATTTGGAAAAGTCTCCAAAATAAGAAGTTGGATCAACCCGAGGGAGTAAAAGCAACCGATGGTCCTAAATCATCAAGTCCAATATCCTGAACATTTCTAGACTGCAGGTCGCTTGATGCGAGCGGAAGGTAAACCGTACACTTCCTCCCCCTCTACTGAAGCTAAAAAATGAGAGTTTCAAATAAAAGCCCATATCTCCAAAACTAATCAAGATATTAACGAATTTCTTTTTCCGGTTTTATACCTAAGGTGTGCATTACGCTTTTGTCTATTCATGACTTGGATAGACCCAAGGGATTTCGGAAAATTTAACTTAAACATTAAAAACTGACATATTTTGTCCTTAATATTTTATTTTTTGCTCTGTATCCCCACAATGAGTTGAGAAATGAAAAAAACACCCTTAATTAAGTTTGTAGAGCATTAAATTATCTTTTCAACAATACCAATATAGTTAGGTTTATTTAAAAAATAGCTGTACTGCGAGATAAGTTTGGAGGAAAGTGCACTTTGATTCGAATGCTGATGCTCCGAATGGCACCACTGAATTTCAGCTCACGTCAGTCAATAAAGGTTTTGTTTCCAAGATAAAAGCTGATTTTTCCTCAATATTTGAAGAACAGTTCTCACCCTTCTCCCTTGAGCTCTCCTGCACTGTCATGATCATTTCTAGATCTCCGGTCACTTGATATGACCGTGTGTTAAGGATCACAAAATTTTGAGATGAGTAGAGATATCTTTTGTAGTGTTAAAATCTATTTACAGTTCATATTCAGGTAGATCCAGATTTTTTAACTCTATTTGTTTGCAGTATTTACACCGGTCGTTAAAATAATACCTTATTTCTTTAACAAATTGTTTATCTTACCATAATGAAAAAGCATAAAATATAAATAAGATAAGAACATATGTAAAGATGTCTTAAGTGAGGGCAAACACCATTTACAGGTATATATAGGGTGACTGATAACATTGTTGTACACCTAAATGGTATGTCTAAAATCAAGAATAGTCTGTATTTTCTCAATGGTCACTTTAAACAATGTTTCTGCAGAAACCTCAATAACTCTATTTGTATGTAATTTATGAGAATATTACATGAAACTTCATTAAATACTTACTAATTACTGGAAACAAGCATAACTATAATAATATTTTACATTATCATATCAAACCTGCGCAAAATTACATGTTTCTTTAGTCTTTTAAATCGTCATCAGATGAATTATTTTCTGCTACATAAGTGTTTCTAAGTTATAACACTTGTTACCATTATAGCTACAGGTTTTCATGCACTCCACTGAAGCCTTCACACAATTGCAATGTTTGTGACCTACGTGTGTTTACATGTACAAGACTTTCACTCTGGGGAACATTAAGCCATAGACTCCTGAGTGGTCCATATGGGCACCAATTTTCCATTTTTAGTTTGCCGACCAAAATTTCGAGTTGATGGAAGTCAATATTCGAGTCGCTGGCGTGCCCCTAAATGCATGTTTGAAGATGTGCTCACTTGATGTGGAGCATTAGAGCACACTTCATTGCTGGAAATGGTCTGCTTTTTTGTGACCGGTCAAATCACCGCAGGCAGCACTGATCGAAGTTTTTTTTTGAATCGGTGTACAGATTCACCACAAATTCTTCTGCACGTTCTATCGTCTCATCATCCATATTACCAGATCCCAAAATTACTTAGCAAGTATTATTTTTTACAATATAGATTCCATGCTTTCTCTTTCCCAATGTCTGCGAACTGACGGTTGGTGATTTGGCAGATATTTTATTAAAATGTGTGCTGCACTTTCTAAACAGGGCGTGCTCACGAATTCGACCATTACAGTCTATGCTCTATTAAAGGAGATACAAGTTTTAGGCGAACAGCGAATATGTACTGACAGATCAGGAGAAATATTGAAGGTCGATATTGTCCGTTTCCTCAACATTGGAAATGTTTTATTGATTTGTCTGAAAACAAATCTGACGTCGCAGCATTTCTTTCTTTAGAGCTGTTTAAGTTCAGTAGGCGAACATTGAAAGACAAACAGTTAGTTATCATGTCGGGTAAGATTTACAGACTTACTTCACATGGAGTCAACACAGGGAGGAAACCTACCGTTTCTGAAATACAGGGTTCCAATATACATTGCAACCCTGAGTTTGGGATAGTAAAACTTTCGAACCTGAAGTGATATACGAATAATAGTTATACCAAAATGAAGCCTTGTTCATGCATATGTATCTAAACTAGAAAGCAACGATTGAAGTACAATAGGAACCACACAGTGTTGCCAGATGTAACCGAAGGTGTAAATCATTTTTTTTTTCAAAATATATAAATTGACTCATAACTCAGACGTATGGATGTTCTGTCGTTAATTTTCAGTTTGTGTAGTTGGAGTAGCTTCGAAACTATGGAGCAGAAAAAAGAATTTATCATTTCCAACGATAACTAATCAAATAAGAGCTATGGAAGGGGGAACTAGGGAAATCGTAGTTTTCATAAATTAACACTCTGAATTGGCAACTTTGCTGATCTTTCAGTGCATCAAAATGTGTGTTGAGGGCCTGTCTATATTATGCAATTCCTGAAAACAATGAAAAACAAACTTTGAAATTATTATGATAAAACGTTTACTTATATGCAAACGGCAAAACTGCTACTATCAGAAATGAGTTTCCAGCTCTACAGTGGATGCTGGGAGTGTCTCCTGTTTTGATTCAAACACTGGTTCACACGTTTCACCTGGTTGGCAGCAAATTTATGAAGATTAGAAGTGTTAATGTTCTCATTGGCACCGCGAATGATCGTTTCCAGGTCATGAATAGTTCGAGAATTGTTCTTGTATACCACTTGCTTTAAATAGCCCACAGAAATGAATAGCAGTGTTGCCGGGTGCATGTAAGTAAAAATTTTATCATGATAATTTTAAAGTTTGTTTTTCATTGTTTTCAGGAATTGCATAATGTAGACAGATCCTTAACATACCATTTGATGCACTAAAACATCAGCAGTGTTGCCAATTCAGAGTGTTAATTTATGAAAACTACGATTTCCCTAGTTCCCTCTTGAAAAAATGAAATCTTTAAGTTTTATGCCTCACGGTTATGCCGGTTAGGCTAAAGGAGACGGTGATATGAGAAATGATTGAAATGGTGAAATGAAGAAAGTGGGACGAAACGGGAGAACCCCGAGAAAACCCACGAGCACGGTGTTTGACCACCATAAAGTCCACACGGCGCGAGCTTGGATCGAACCAGGGACCGCAAGCACCGAAGCTAAACGCTCTACCACTGAGCCACCGAGCACCTTCCCTCTTACGGAGGTCTCATCCGTTTAGTTATCGGCGGAAATGAAAAATCTTTTTTTTTCTGCTTCAAATTTTGCAAGCTACTCCAAATAATCAAACTGAAAATTAATGACGGAACATCCATACGTCTGAGTTATGAGTCAATTTACATGTTTTGTAAAAATATTGATTTACAACTTCGGTTATATCTGTGTTTCCAAGTGTACTTCAATCGTTGCTTTCTAGTTTAAAAATATATGCATGAATAATTCTTCATTTTGGTATAACCATTATTTGTGTATCACTTCAGGTTTAAAAGTTCTACTATCCTAAACTCCGGGTTGCATTGTATATTGGACACCCTGTATAATCATGAATAGGCTGATACGAGGACAATACTTCACGCATACCACGCTTACAGCTGCGGTTATAAGCAGTTGCTCATTGACTGCAAAGGCAATAATGTTCTTGTTCTCCTTATACATTATTTAAAACAATCAAGGCAGAAGAATGTGGATGTATATTAGAACAGCAATAAAATTACAATTTATTCCAAAGCACACAATTGTGAGTGAGCTCAAAGATGAAATGCCATTCCTTTCCAGCACTCCATGTATTTACTGGAAGAGACACCACCTGTCAGTTCGCAGGAATTGGAAAAAAGAAAACATGGATTGTATATTGGAAAATATACTTGCTAAAAAAATTAGAATCTGGTAATATGTATGATGAGACGATAGCACGTGCAGAAGATGTTGCGATGAATCTCTACAAAGACTCACAAAAAATCTCGATCAATGTTGTCTGTGCTGATTTGATCGGTCACAAAAGCTTGGACCAACTTCCACCAATGAAGGATGCTCTAATGACCAAAATCAAGTGAGCACACCTTCAAACACACATTTAGCGGTACGCCAGCGACTCGAATATTGACTTCCTTCTACTCGAACATTTTGATTCGCAAACTAGGAATGGAAAATTGGTGCCCATATGGACCACTCAGGAATCTATGGCTTAATGTTCCCCAGAGTGAAAGTCTTGTACATGTAAACATACGTAGGTCACAAAAAATTGCAATTGTGTGAAGGCTTCAGTGGAGTGCATGAAAACCTGTAGCTATAATGGTAACAAGTGTTATAACTTAGAAACACTTATGTAGCAGAAAATAATTCATCTGATGACGATTTAAAAGACTAAAGAAACATGTAATTTTGCGCAGGTTTGATATGATAATGTAAAATATTATTATAGTTATGCTTGTTTCCAGTAATTAGTAAGTGTTTAATGAAGTTTCATGTAATATTCTCATAAATTACATACAAATAGAGTTATTGAGGTTTCTGCAGAAACATTGTTTAAAGTGACCATTGAGAAAATACAGACTATTCTTGATTTTAGACATACCCTTTAGGTGTACAACAATGTTATCAGTCACCCTATATATACCTGTAAATGGTGTTTGCCCTCACTTAAGACATCTTTACATATGTTCTTACCTTATTTATATTTTCTGCCTTTTCATTATGGTAAGATAAATAATTTTGTTAAAGAAATAAGGTATTATTTTTACGACCGGTGTAAATACTGCAAAGAAATAGAGTTAAAAAGTCTGAATCTACCTGAATATGAACTGTAAATAGATTTTAACACTATAAAAGATATCTCTACTCATCTCAAAATTTTGTGATCCTTAACACACGGTCATATCAAGTGACCGGAGATCTAGAAATGATCATGACAGTGCAGGAGAGCTCAAGGGAGAAGGGTGAGAACTGTTCTTCAAATATTGGGGAAAATCAACTTTTATCTTAGAAACAAAACTGCTTTTATTGACTGACGTGAGCAGAAATTCAGTGGTGCCATTCGGAGCATCAGCATTCGATTGAAAGTGCACTTTCCTTCAAACGTACCTCGCTGTACAGCTATTTTTTAAATAAACCTTACTATATTGGTGCCGTTGGAAAGATAATTTAATACTCTACAAACTTAATTAGGGGTGTTTTCTTCATATCTTAACTCATTGTGGAGATACAGAGCAAAAAATAAAATATTAAGGACAAAATATGTCAGTTTTTAATGTTTAAGTTAAATTTTCCGAAATCCCTTGGGTCTATCCAAATCATGAATAGACAAAAGCATAAAGGACACCTTAGGGATAAAAGTGAAAAAGCAAATTTATTAATATCTTGATTAGTTTTGGAGATATGGGCTTTTACTTGAAACTCTCATTTTTTAGCTCCAGTGGAAGGGGGAGGGGGTTTACGGGAAACCTTCCGCTCGCATGAAGCGACCTGCAGTCTAGAAATGTTCAGGATATTGGACTTGATGATTTAGGACCACCGGTTGCTTTTACACTCTCGGGTTGAACGAAAGTTAATAAGCACGTGTTCTCCCTCGCGACTATGAAGAAGAAAATCAATCACGTTGCCACTCAAAGTCAATTTTACAAAATTGTTTTAATATTATGTAATGCTACTTAGGTCATACCCTAAAGTGATGCCACACTAAAACTAAAATATAGCCAAAGATATTCATAATGAAAGAAGGATTTTTCCTAGTTCTCGAGATGAATAAAATCGTAAGTAGTTATATCAAAATGAAATGGAACAGCAATGTAATTCTCTAGGGAACATCGTGACTTTAAATATTACACCAGTAGGATGTTCGACATAATATATTCTCAAATGTCCTACAAACGTAAACTGTGAGAACAACAACCTTTTTATTCGTGACACACATTGCAGGTTTCTTCTGTTTCGAGGTTGGAAGGAACAAGGGTCCATTGTCAGGAAATCCTCTTCTATCCACGTACTATTAAACAACTGTAATTTTTCAAGCTGACAAGAACCATTACGATTTGGTGAATTCAATTGCTGAAAATGGTTTCTAGCACTAGCTTCAGCACTAAAAGAAACCCAGAACAACAGATTGTTTAGTGGCAGATCGTATAAATGGTGAGAGATATATGAGGGAAAAAGTATGAAGATAAAACGTAGAAAATATCTGGAGAGGAATTGAGGTCAAATGTTGGATATGAGGAATACATGTAGAGCTTCACTGCATACGCGTAATGTGAATCATAGGGGGCATCTGAAAAGCTGTCATATTGGAATTAGCGCAAGAATAATAGACGGGAAAGGGATCATGTGACATATGGATCTTGACGAACACCATCTATTGAAATCAATAGCGACAAATACAGTTTGAGGCCTTTGTTTTATGCAACTCTAATGGATCTTAAGAATGATGTGTGGTTGATACAAAAATGGATACAACAGCGGGCACATTTCAAAAATGCTAAAGAGGGACAATCAGGCTCGCCACAGCTGTCGCCGGTATTGAAATTGAAACAGCAGTCGACAGGTGTCATTGATGCTCCAGGTGTTATTTGCAGAAATCCACTTTTGTAGAAGACAAAACTAATCATAGCTTGGAACTTCGGCGCTGTAAACTGGAAGTGGATGAGTGATTGCAAGTTAATCAAGTTATCCCTTTGCCATTTTTTGAAGTCAGCTGACAGAAAAACGGTGTCTGTTACATTTTTTACTAAATTCTTGTACAGACGGAAGAAAAATACAGCCAGAGACTGTATGAATTACGTGCAACCATCAGAGATAAGGAGTTGGGTAAGTTCAACACCGTCCGGTTTCTGCGTCAACTCCTCATCTTTAGTGTTTCTCCATGAATCAACGAGGACCAACATTTTTCTCTGCTCTATAGAAGGTCAGAAAACGTTAATCATGGACTCTTTTGGGTTGTCCTTGGCCATATTTGCACTTTTACTATCATATGAACGAATATTGGGTGGATTTGGATGTTTGTTGGACGGAAAGTGGCCACTTGACTCAGTGCAGAGGAGATACATGGGAATCATTAATTTCCCATCCATGGAAATAACAGGATATATCAATATATTGTATTGAGCACTATTCCTTTCAATCGTCGGTGTGCGTCTAGACCCATATGTCGCATGAACCCTTTCCCGTATATTCTTCTCGCGTTAATTCCAACATGACGGCATTTTACATGCAGTGTTGAATTCAGACATTTTCACCCGGGGGGAACATGAACTCCTCGGGGGGAGGGGAGTTTGGGTGAAGTAATTTCTACATTTTGTGATTGAAATTTTGCGAGTTTCTCCAGGGGGAATACATTTTCTTCGGGGGAGAAATTCCCCCCGGGCTACCCCCTGAATTCATCCCTGTTCACATGTCCCTCATGATTCACATTACGCCTATTCAGTAGAGCTCTACATCTATTTCTCATATCCAATATTTGACCTCAATACCTCTGCTCGTTTTACAATTAACATGGCATTTCTAGACATTTTCTACGTTCCTACTTTGCACTTTGCCCTCATTTACCTCCTACCCTATATATGGTCTGCCAGTAAACACCCTCATGTTCTGTCTTTCTTTGGTGCTAAACCCAGTGCTAGCAATCATTCTTAGCAACTGAATTCACCAAATCGGATGGTCCCTTGTGAGTATAATGCAATATTTTGAGCACCATATTAATGTGCGGAATGATATGATTGACTCACGTAAAGTACAGTCAAATTTGGGATCACTAAGAGGAACGCCTGTCCACAGCTTTAGCTCTAAAGAACCAATATTCTTTGGATATTTGTATAAGTTATGTCACCAAAACTGCATCCACTATTGTGTTGAAACAGGCACGCTAGAAGTAGAACTATTGCTAATTATTAATCAATGAATAAACCAGACATCACAGAATATATATACAGGATGTTTCAAAACAACACCGACAACGTTTAGGGTTGAATACTGAAACCAAGATAAAACAAAAGTATAGACCATCCTGGGTGCACAAAGTTTCCTTTCGGAGTTATAGGCTGCCGAAAACAAAAATATCGTAATTTTAAAGGTCCATACCTTCAAACTTATGTGATCTACCGTAGTCGGGTCAAGACTTCACCTGGGATTTGTCTACCCAGGTTGGTCTATACAGAACTTTTTGTCTTATCTTGGTGTCAGGAATCACCTCCCAAGCGTTGTCGGTGTTGTTTTGAAACATCGTATGTATAATTGTATACAATATTCATGTCGATACTAGGGTTGTAGATGCAAGAGAAACATAATTTAGCCTGTTTAACAAATGGGCATGAAATACTAAGGATGACTGTAGCACCAGGGTGGAGGCGAACATCTATTCAAGTTCACAATGTGTCCGCTTTGCTGAGTTTTTTTCACGAGAAGAAAAACAGCACAGTAAAAGAAAGAAAATATTACTGAAAATAAACTAAGCTCTTAGACATGTGATCAGGGTAATATGAGTGAAGTTTGAACCTCTGGAATTTGTTGTTAACTCCCTTAGAAGCGAGTTTGATTATGTCCTTATCAGCCCTTTTGCTCATAGTTAATTCTGTATCAAGGCAGATGGGGAAATAGGGTGTAAAATCGATTGGAGACCTCTGGCACTAGTGTAAGTCTCTCTAAACTTACATATTATCGTCTTTTTTCTGATCAGAAAGGAATGGCAATCGAAAACCAAGATCAACGAAGTCTGTAGTATCTGGACTAACCCCTGACTAAATATCGGGCACATCGATTTAATGGTTTGGTAATAAAGTAATGATAAATACTTCCCTGTTTCTTAATGTTACGATGCTTCTGTCAAATACATCGAGTTGCTTCAAAGTCTTTTCATGAGAAAATATCTGTCATGGTAATAAGCGCATTTTTTAACATCTTCCACGATTAGTTTTCCGAAATGAGTGATTGTCTTTTTGTTGTTAAAACCCGGAAATCGAAACGTATAAAGTCACTGCCTATGTCCGTACAGTGAGTGTGTTTCAAGGTTTTCCTATCAATGTCCTTCTGCGACACAGGTACAAATCTGCTATATAGACCTAGGTTAATTCGGTCGCGTTGCAGTTATCTACTTAGGAATTTAGAAATGTAATTCTTAACTTCCATGCTATTAGTTTGGAAGTTTAACTAAAATTCATGCAATCATTTCAAATAGAAATGTTTCCAGCTTTTTTTATTTCGCAAAATAATTGAGCCTTGTTGGCCAAAGCCATATCTATTCCTTATTATGAACAATCGACTTCCAGCGTTAAATGCTTTTCTTCATTTTACTAAATATTCACCGAATTTCAAATTTATTCTGGGTTCAATCCCACGTCTTTATTTTCTCATACCATGAGTGATTTTTCTTTTAGTTCTAATAATTTAAGGCAAAAACTTTGTCACAATTTGTCCAGTTGACACGTAGGATATTTGGATGTCCTTTTTCGAGAATTACTTCAATTTAACGAACTTTTAAGAAACGATAAACGTTGTGTTGTCATTTTGCTTCGACTCATCTAATGTGTAGTAGGAACACATTATTCTTACTATTACAAATTTCACCAGATCTTATGAACAAAAGCGGCTGAAATTTTGCATTAGGGGAGATATATCTTTATCACTAGGGGCAGTGATGATAAATATTATACAATATTTAGTCTTATTGACATTTTTGGCAAAAATCTCCTTTCTGTTTTGTATTCTCCATCCACACGAGTCCTGAAGAGGTAATATGAATTCTAGATAGACTGCCCTTTAACTACATCTCGTCCATTAGAAATTTAAGCCAAGTTGTAAGACTTTATACCAATCCGTGTAAAATATTAAACTTTAATAACTAGTAATATCAATGAGTTTCAACCTTATTTTTTCGAATTTTATTAAGACCATACTTAGAGGCTACGTAAAGGAATTCCAATACATTCTGCACATCCTCGTATTTTTAGATTCAACTTTTCTGTAGCTTTTTGTGATTTTCAAGCGGAGGCTGTTCAACGGATTTTTTAAAACGTTTTTTTTTGTGGATGCTCAGGAAAAGATAAAGAGAACCTTCGCAGGTTTGCGAGCTGTCTTTAGGAGGTGACTGAAGTAATGATCTGGTTCCTTCATGGTTAGGACAAAGTAAATCGCGTTCTTGAGACCACAGGCTGAGTGAGCCGAATCCAAGAGACTTTCCCTCAAATTATTAATGGCATGACTTACAAGGAGAAGGCAGACTTTGGTAAGTGAACTTCGGGGCCATTTCTTGCAACGTGGTAGTGCACATTTAAAGAATTAATATTATAAACTGGGAGAGCGCAAATGCGAAAAATAACGGAGAAAAACCGTCTTAAAGTTTTTTACTCGACGCGCAAATTTAGCAAGTGATGATTTGGCAAAGTGAAGAGAACATGTGGCTCATGTGCAAATGGTTCCGAGTTCGATTCCCGTTCGAGTCAAGCTTTTTTGTTTTTTGCTTTAACCAATAAATTAGCAATTTGTAACTATTAATTAATGTAACTAAGTGAAATATTAATTCACCATATGTTTGTAATGATAAAACAATAAAAATTTCCAAAACACTTGTAAAAATTTTCAATGTTCGATGCTAACTAGGAACAAAATTTATTCTATTTCGTAAATATTATTACCACAGTCGTTGTGTAAAAAATGTTCTTGACGCTTCGTGTCTACATCTATAGACAGTGTACGAATTACAAACGAATTGAGAGGGAAATCTCCTTTGGTTATAGCCACATTCAGTATTAGCAAATTGGATTTCCCCCTCAATTCCTTTGTAATTCGCACGCTGTCAATAGATGTAGACACAAAATATCAAGAACATTTATTACACAACGACTGTCGTGATCATGATGTAACTCGTGATATCAGTATATTTATATCAATATATGTATAGTATATTAGGGAATAGATTACATTTTGTTTTCTAGTTAACATGAAACAATGAAAGATTTTACAAGTGATTTCAAAATTTCTGTTGTTATATTCATCATAAGCATATGGTGAATTAAAATTTTACTTATAGTTACAAATTGCTACTTTATTGGTATGGAAAAAAACAAAAAAGTTCGACTCGAACGGGGAATCGAACCCGGGAACCTTTGCACATGAGTTGCAGATTCTACTCATTCTGCCACGCCGTCACTTGATAAATTTTGAGATACGTCGTATGATATATGCGGCGAGTAGAAAACTTTTAGACGGTTTTTCTCCTTTATTTTTGGCCATTGTGCTCTCCCAGTTTATACTACTAATTCTTTAAACGTGCAATAACACCTCGCAAGAAATGGCTCCGAAGTTCACTTACCAAAGTCTGCCTTTTCCTTGTTAGTACAGATCAGTCCGAAGAACCCCAATTTCTTTCCAGGGATCGCCAGCCGTCAGATAAAAACAACCCTGGATAGAGTAGTAGGGAGATTAGAAGCATTTAACATTATTCTAGATTCTACGTAGAAATCGATAGCAATTAGGCGTTATATGTTTTTACACGAGCAGTCATTGGTCTGCTTTGAGAGAGAGAGCCAAGTATTGAATGAATTCAGGATGATCCCAGGTTTAATTTTGAATCATTTTTTTTTAGAGAAGAAATATTGTGAATTAAATGCTATCGGGTTCGATTCCAGCTTACACTATTTGCATGAAAGGATACAAGTTTATTAGTACATTTGTCACATGTTTCAACTTCTAATTAAGCAACTTTAAGAGTGTTATGTTTACCATTGATTACTTACTTTTAGTGCAAGGTAATTGTATAACTGAGCCAGGAGAGAATACTGTTTTCCTTACCTATCATTAGAATTAGTTAGTTTCCAATTACTCGAAATCTCTGAATATTTAGTTTCCAAGCAGTGTAGGCCAGATTGTTTGTTGAGTCAGTTAAGCATTTTTTTAAACGAAGGAATGTACGATCAGAATAAAAGATACAACTGATTTCCCGTATATCCGCACTACCCCTAAAATATTAAGCTATGAAGTTATTAGAGTTTGCTACATTTTGTACGTACACAGTATGATGTGACGCAGTACAATGGAACTTAACAACATAATTCGCTTTTGCAAACATAGATCTATTCCTTTCCGGCTTGTCTTGACTATTTAACAAGCGGAAAGAAAAAACAAAACTGAGAACATAAATATAAATATTTCGATAAACTTGTAAAATATTGATGTCTACCTTCACTTTAAAACATGGTATTTCCACATATTGAAAGAGAATATTGAGTGGTTAACCGAAAACGGTGCCACTTTCGGCACTATCATATGATTAATGTATTGAAAGCACATACCAATGTCCTTCGGCATATGAGGTTGTTTGTTTAACCACTCCTTAATGTGTTGAACGTCATCCTTCATTCTAATTGGATCTTCACCATGTTCTTTCAAAAGAAATGATTTTCTCTCTGCTCTTAGTGGTTCAAAATACATAATCCTGAAAACAAGAATGAAATATGTACACCATTTATCTCCATTATCCAAATTGCAGTAACGAAGATCGTCAAATTTCTTGATCAATATCAGTAAATGAATATTATATCTATATCTATCTATCTATTTATCAATCAATCAATCAATCAATCAATCAATCAATCAATCAATCAATCAATCAATCAATCTATCTATCTATCTATCTATCTGTCTATCTATCTATCTATCTATCTATCTATCTATATCTATCTATCTATCTATCTATCTATATATATATATATATATATATATATATATATATATATATATATATAATGTAAACTGCTTGAGTTCTAAAAGTTTCTAAAAATTCTTACTTGAACGAACATCTAAATTTATGTTAACCTTTCAGTTTCGCTGTCTATTTGGTTTTCATTTTTTAAATGCTTATAACGAAATATTTTAGTGAGAAAATCTGGTAGTACACTAAATAGTCAGATGGTGCCATCAATAGGGTAACTCGACTTGTGTTATTAAGTCTAAATTCGATTTTACTCTCAAAGTAACTCCTTCATTTTATAGCAATAGGTTTCAAAGGATTACATTCTTATTCCCATTATTTTTTAATTGTTTGTAGTAGAAATTATCTTATTTTATACATGAAATAGGACTACCTTTTTTATTAACAAAAGGGACGATTCATTTCTTTTGAAAGTTACAGCTATTGAATCGAATTATCTTTGTCTATGTCAGGGTTTATCAAATCTTTTTTATATTTGTGTGCCAGTGGACTGCATTGTGGACGCTCCAGCCAAATGATACAGCCATATCTCTAGCACATATTTTGTTTTCAATTCACCGTAATCAAACCGAATATGATATTACTACTTTCAAGGGTTTTACGAGTGGACTTATGAAAATACGGTCATTTACGAAACTGAAGTATGTTCATTTATTCAACTCTTATCCAGATTCTACCTAATTGAATTCGACGAGATAAGAATCCAGGTAGCTGAAGGCCAATTGAAGAATCTACTGTGGTTTAATGGGATTCGAATTACTAATAACCCTACCCATTAATAGTTGAACGCCTCAGGCTACACGGACACTATCACCAGATACCATTTAAAGCAACATTGACTAATATTTCTTGCTATAGGATGAAGTGTTTACTTTTATTTTTTAAATAATTCAAACCTAATTTGCCGTACCGTAAAAATTCTATTGTAATTTTTTTATCTTGACGGTATTTGATATTTTCACTAATTCTAACTATTTGATATTGATACCTGTTCTACTTCATACTCGAACGTTTATATAAATTTTTAAGGTTTTTAGGATATCTTATGGAAACATAGAAAGACCAACTTTGCTGTGAATTCTGAACTTATACGAGCCACATTGCAAAGTTATAGCAGGCTGTGAAAACACCACGTTATGAAAGTTGCTTTAAATTTTCTACTGCTTTACGATGAAAAGTAAAATGATATTTTATTAGTTTAACGTCCCACAATTAAGCCCTTTGAGATGGAGACGGTTATTTAATAATGAAAGTAAATAATTATAAACTTTATTCTTTAATGCTTTCTCACCGAGTAAAGACACAAATACCAGTGGTGTAGCCCTGGGCGATTAGAGTTTGCTCTAGATTATTTTCTTTACCACACAGTAACATAGGAGACAAATTCTGCTTACATAGATTAAACTCCATTTGCAATATCCAGTGTCACGACTTTTAAATTTCATTATACGAAATAAGTATAATCAGTCGTATCTGAAAAGAATCCCACAAGCTCTATATTTAATGTTATTTATGGTTTTACGAAATTAGTTATGCGCTGTACCCTGCAGTGTATAGAGAATATCCTAAAAGCGTACGTAAGAGTCAACATAGAGCTAGAAAATAAATTATTTTGTGGAAGAGAATACAGCTAGAAAGGGTCTAAGAAGGGCATGAATGAATATGATTAAGAATGACTTCAGGGAGGATGGTCTGACAGGAAAAGAATTGCAGAATTGGCTTTTAAGGAGAACCATCATAAGAAAAGTCTACAATTGATAAAAGGGAAAAGATAGAGGGAAAGAAGTCCTACTCCGTATTTTACATTCTTTTTTATTTCTTACTGGCTACCATGTAAATGATATGAAATGAAATCTCTAAGTTTAATGTTTCACGGTTTTGCCGCTAGGCTAAAGGAGACGGTGATGATGAGAAAGAAACGGAATGGTGGAATGAAGAAAGTGGGGGAAACCGGAGAACCCCAAGAAAACCCATGTACTCAGTATTTGTTCACCATAAAGTTCACTTGACGAGAGCTGGGATCGAACCGAGGATCCCATGCACCAGAGGTGAACGCTCTACCACGTTTTTACTTTTTATTTCACGATGAATGTTGAGAAGTATGTTGTATAACACAACAAATCAAGAGAAGTAAGTGACTACAGAAAAAAATAACTACATTAGCGATGGACAAGCAAAATGCGTAAGACGTTTGTGAAGTTTTTTCTTTGTCTCTGTTTGAGGAATTACATTAAACAAATGCGATCTTCGAATTTGTAAGTAGCAAATAAAATCCAAACATGACAGATTGGTAGATATTGTAACATATAGAATATAAAATGTCCATTCAACCAATTAATCGCATTTAGTTTGGTCTGGAAGTCATAAGATGGGGGGAGAGAATGTAGATTATGATTGTCAACAAATAAGTTCCGTATCCGACACAAGGGATCGCAAATTGTTTGTGTGGAAATTCAGGACGTTTTGCGATGTAGTAAAATATCACGCTGACCACATAAAGAACATTCCGCTTGCACTACACGATTCCACTGAGCCATCGCCTCCCCCTGGCTACCATGTGTTTCAAAATTTCGCATTCCTTTCGCATTTCTCATTTCAAAATTCATACCCATCGCATTTGAAATTACACTTTTTCCTTCACATTGCAGTTCTTTAATTATATGTAACAAACTGCGATTCGATACTGGTTTCAAAATACTTATATATCTGGGCCGCGAAACTTGAAAACTTGACCCACGACCCACTGACCCACCACCCACCGTGACCCACGACCCACTGACCCAACACCTACCGTGACCCACTGTGATCCACCACCCACGGTGACCCACTCTGACCCACCACCCACGGTGACCCACTCTGACCCATCACCCACCATGAACTACTCTCATCCACTTTGACCTACTCTGACTCACCAAAATCCATCGTCATCAACTCTGAACACGATCCACGGCCTCTTCTGAACTGACTAAAGAGTTTACACTTGTAATAAAACAAGAGTGCGAAATTATCACTAATCGGAGTTTGAATTTCTAGTCAATCGCTCAAGCACAATTCTGTTACAATAACGGTGGATCTGACCTTTACGATATAAAATGGTAATGTGTTTGTCAGTGAGGAAATTGAAGCAATTCGAGGTGGGGGGAAATTAGTGTGTGCCTAAAATATACTTGTACTAAGAGAGTATTCTTGCAAGTGTTAATTTCTGAACGCATTCCCCAAGAAACTTCTATTCGCAGGAAAATATCCCTGTACAATATGGAAAAGGTTATGGTTTCTCAGTTCACAGTATTTTTCTCACAAAAAACTTGAAAAATCAGTTTTTCATAGTGTATAAAGGTGGTCTGGTACCCTATGTGAGAGCATTTCCATAAAGCATGCTCATAATTGTAATTTGTGTAATCACTAAAACACCACGTTAAATATAAGTTACAAATATGCATAATTGCAATTATTATGAATATTTATTCAAAGTAGTTTACCTAAAGCAAAGAAGAGACTTACTAAAAATTAGGTACAAACTTGAATAACATAAGTAATTAGCCATTAGTAATACAAGTATACATTTTCCGTAACTCGTAATTTTCCACCTTAAAACAAATCTGAAATCGGATTTATTTCCTGTTGGTAACTTTTTCGTGGTAAATCGTCCGCAGCGGAATGATGTCCATACTTCAGCCAAGAAATAACTAGCTCGTCTATTTCGAGCTTGTCTAGCGGTGGGTCATTAACATTGATGAGCAACAAGTTAGACAATGTTTGAGCACTTAGTCTATTTCTAATATGTCATCTGTAAATTCATAAGGAGAAATCCCCGTTTGCACTCTGTCGTGGAAATTGATAATACTTCTACCCGATTTCTGCAACTTCTCATCGACAATCTACTTGTTAGATTTGAGTCTGATAACGATTTTTCTTGGTCAGGTTTGAAATACTCAGCAAGAAGTATCATCTCTCAATCACCATGCAACATCTTTTTCATATCGACCATGTCAGTTGGCAATGTCGACCGATGTAGAACAGAAACTTCATCTACCAAACCTTTGATAGGGAATCTTGTGAATAAATTATTAATTAAAGCCTGATAAACTGATGATTTCTTATTTGTTTATAAATTTATTTTTTGCAGTTACACATGAAGGTTTGATACCATACCAAGTTTCCTCCCCCGTCTAGAAAGCGAAAGGGAACGAGGTTCCTGCAAAGTGCTCAGAGGTGAATGGGAATTTCCCTCCTTCCCCTTCAATTACCACACTGCTGTTTGCCATGTGCCAAATTACGATGAATTTCAATTAAATTATCATAATATAATTATTTCCTTGTTGAATTATCAATACTTTTCAGTGGAAAAAAGGATGAAATTTCAAAGTTCCAAATCAAAGTAAGTAGACCAACATAAAGGAAAAAAAGTATAAAATTTTCCATACAATTATGCGTACAATCCAAACTTAAAAGTTCCGTGTAATTAAGCTTACAGTACAAATTTTATGCGTATTTTTCTCACAACTTTATGGGTTGATTGCCCTGTGCTCTAAGCGCTCCATATAATAAACATAAGCTTCAGCAATTATTATAACAGAAAGGAATGGATATATGAAGCCAAGCACTGTATTTTTTGTTTCTGATTTTTTTCTTAAATAACATCGATCGTTTTCGATCATTTTTACTAGAGGTGGGCACGAGTCGAGCTGAAAGGTTGTTTTCTCGAGTCGAGTTTCGAGCTGAGTTACTGTTTTTGAGATCGAGTTTCGAGTCGAGTCAAGTTTGGTACATGGCTCGCTCGTTTAGCTCGTTTTAGCTTGATTTGAAATCATGGCCTAATTAAACTGTAAAGCGAAAGCCATGAGAAATGTAAACCGTACTGTGGAATACTTTTAGTGTTGCTTACGAGAGGGGACACTGCTTGCATCTCATCTCGTCTCGATAACGAGAGCGCAATAGATTTTTTTTTAAATAAAAGGACAGCCTCAAATGTCGTGAGCACCAATATATGTATATACTGTAGTTTTTACCATTAACGATGAGATCTGCACGGTCGTATTTCTGAACCTAAGCAGAAGCCCAACCCGGGTAGTGATGTCAACGGGCTCGGCTCGGTTCAACTGAGCAAACAGCTCGAGCCGGCTCGGTTGGAATGAGCCATCGGCTCGGCTCAATTGAGCCGATGGCCTGAGCCGACTCGTTCGGGATGAGCCACCGAATCGGTTCGGTTCGGCCCTGGTGATCCATCGGTTCTTGCCATCTCGGTTAGGTGAGGTGTTGACTCGGTTCATTTCTCGGTTCGGCTCGATAGTAGATGAGCTGTGAGCCGAGCCACTCGATCCGTTGCAAACTCTAAATACGGGCGGAGCACCGCGGTGATCCAGATAACTGCTAACTCCAGAACAGAAAAAAAAGGTATTCTAAGATGGATATAGGCCTATACATGATGTGTCTCATGTAACCCCTCTTTAATCAAATTGATGAGGGCATCAATTTATCTCCTGGTATACACCTTTATGCTATAGCCGTGTTGAAGCAGCTCTCACGTTATGAATATTCGTAATTAATTAATTAATACATAAAATTTACCATATTTTCCAATATTTTATCATATATATCTCGAATAACCCCTCCAACCATAATTATCAACATTAAATCTCCTTGTCTTTATATATGTGACTGTGTATAGCTGTGTTGAAATGGCTCCCATTATGAATGATTAATAAAAGGGATAATTCAAAATTGATCACTTTTCTGAATATTTTATCATAGGCTATGTGGAGAAATTACTAATTTTTCAGTATTAACATATTGGTTTATTAGTCTGTTTCTCTGTTAGTATCAATCATTATAAAGAATTCTAGTGACAAAAGAAATCATACTTAACTTTAAATTATCTTCATAATACTCTCTAGTAATATTCCTATATTGTCTTTAGCTTTATAATTTTCCTATGGTATTTTTAAATTCCTCATATTTAGAATTTCTTGCGAGAAGAATAATCGTCATCTAGTTTTTACATATTATTATTATTATTATTATTATTATTAACAATATTATAAAAAGCCTATTCCGGATAACAATGTTGTTATTTGTATAATATGGGCAGCTCGTGGAAACATAATTGTATGCCACATTTTCTGACTTTCGAGTAAGTATGAAAAGAAAGTTCATCATTCCTATGCAATTCGATACAATGACACATACCAAACAAGTTTTCGTTGTGGTTTAATACCAATCCGGTCCACCTAATAACTTAATTTTACCAGAAGTGACAATTATCATGATGTTCGCTAAATCCTCTCGTATCATGGTAAAACGAAATGAATCTTTAAGTTTTATGTCCCACGGTTTTGCCGGTTAGGCTAAAGGAGACGGTGATGATGAGAGATGAGTGAAATGGTGGAATGAAGAAAGTGTGAGAAAACGGGAGAATCCCGAGAAAACCCACGAGCACGGTGTTTGTCCACCACAAAGTCCACACGGCGCGAGCTGTGATCGAACTAGGGTCCCCAAGCACCGGAGGTGAACACTCTACTACTGAGCTACCGCGCCCCTCCCCCCCACATCCATCATGGTAAATAAAGTGATGACTTCGCTTCTTCATATTTTGTATGGCCGAAAATTCTCTTTTATCTTATTCATTGGAGGCAAACGTTCTTACAGATTTAGACTGGACTGCAACTGAACACGTGTGGTTTATTGCTCAACAGCCCTGAAACTCTGCAAGTAAACAAGTTACCACCAAACGGAATCTGTAATCAAAGGTCCCTCCCTACAGAGGTTCAGACTTTTCTTTACTGAATAGTTTTAAGCTCTTTCCTTTTTTATAGGAGGCAATAAAAATAGGAGAAGAACAATATTACTTTTCTGCCGCAGTGTGTCATTTATTTGAGCAAAGCTATGGTAGTCAAAATTTGCAGACACTCCTCAAATAACAAGAAGAATCGCACAGCTATTTACAAAGGCAATCGAAAAACAAGTTCATTTCTCTGCTTTCACGAAAATATTTACATGTGTGACACTTTGCGTGCTGAAATTAATAATAATAATAATAATAATAATAATAATAATAATAATAATAATAATAATAATAATAATAATAATAATAATAATAATAATAATAATAAGTAGTAGTAGTAGTAGTAGTAGTAGTAGTAGTAGTAGTAGTGTCATTGATAATAATTGTATTGTGTATGTATAATACTTGAAGAGAGTACTTGAACTACACACGATTAGGCTCGATTTGGCTCAACTCGAAACTCGAACCAAATTCGAGTCGAGTTTCGAGTCGAGTTGGAGAAAATTTTTCGAGCCGAGTTCTCGAGTCGAGTTCAAACATGTCTGTTTCGAGTCGAGTCGAGTTTCAAAGAAAACTCCCTCGAACTCGCTCGTGCCCATCCCTAACTTTTACAAACCAACTCAATACCAATTTTCCATATATAGAAAAGTGCCCCTCCCCCACATAAAGGAGAATTTTAAAAATGCTAGGACACATTCTGCTTATTTTCAAGAAAGAGTTAATACACTGAATTTCAGCTCCGTAAGTTTAACGGGTTGCGAGATACTGATTTTTTTCCCGCAAAAATTTGAATCCTCACAACCTCCTTAGGATATTATGCATTATAATAAAAGCAATATAACATCCCAATTTGGATTAAGGCCGAACTATATACCAAAAGTAATTTCATTTTACTTGGCAATTTGACCGTGATGATCAGGCACACATAGTTACATGCATTTTTTTTTATATATTACAGTGATTCAAAAATGTATTTTTTTCCAGTAGTTAGCTCAAAAAACTCACAGGTCTCGCAAGCCAAGTTGTAGTGTAAGTCCTATTGCTATTATTACAATTAAAAATATCAATATCCAAAAGTGCCTGAAGTTCTTTTTTCACTTGGTTAAGTATACTCACCTCAGGTAGGTAAACAGAAACAAGTGGAAAAGGAAGGGAAATGAAGGTCTTGAAAGTAAAACAGAGACAAATTTACCAGTCTTCAGAAGATACTGTCTACAATGCAGTGAGCAGAGAGGGTCGGTAGACCATACTGAGTCGGTAATTCGCAGTGGGTCACGGTGGGTGGTGGGTCGCAGTGGGTCATGGTGGGTGGTGGGTCACAGTGGGTCATGGTGGATGGTGGGTCGCAGTGGGTCACGGTGGGTGGTGGGTCACAGTTGGTCATAGTGGGTGGTGGGTCACAGTGGGTCATGGTGGGTGGTGGGTCGCAGTGGGTCATGGTGGGTTGTGGGTCACAGTGGGTCACATGCTGTTGACCCACGACCCACTGATCCACTCAGAAAACTTGACCCACTTGACCCACTGACCCACTCCAACTCTGGCTGCGACAAGAAAACTGTTAAGAAAGGAAATCAACGAGAACACGTCATAAGCCCCGCTTGACATAAATGTAACAAGCAAATCAGTCATAGAAGCCACAGGAGATGTGCGCCAGTGACTATAAACGTCAATGGCCACTACAGTCACAGAAATCGAGCGTATACACCATTGAATAATAAGAGTTTTACCAAATCATAACTACGTATACTGCATATTATTATTATGATTCTACAATGTTCAGCGTTATATTTGTCGCTGAGTTAGGTCGATCCATGAATTAATTGGAGCTTAATGTCCCTTTCAAGCACCAACTTTAGATAAGAAGGAACTTACTTTACAGTGTCATCTGATACACTATGTTTGAAGTTTTAATCCGAAACAATCACCCACACCAGGAATCGATAACACTCGGAAATATTTAATTACTCCTACTATATAATATGTTTCATTCATTTACACAGAAGATAAGATTTTACCATCTCAAAGTGTTGGCTTGTAATAAGGAACAAATAAAATGTTTTGTATGTTAAGAAAAACTTACTATTTGAATTTTATCGCTATCAAGGCATACTAATAGAATAGTGAAAATACTTAATATATTCTTTTCATATATAAATGGTATAAGATCATATTATTTCCCAGTAAAAGTTGAAAGAAAAGTATTTTCAAAAGAGGTATGACAGGAATGTTCTTGCTCTCGACGTTAAGGCAGTATCGATCGAGAAAAAATAATAAAAATGAACCTTCCACAGAATTTGAACACATGTACATCGCACTGACAACCTACTCACTCAAACCGTATGAATACTTCTTATGGTATTTGAAACCTCCTTTAACATTTAATTAAAGTGCTTTTCTGTTTCATATTCGCTTTGTTTACAATGAGGTTCTGTATGCGGTTAATAATTAGAAGTTATATCTCCTACAATGTATAAAAATATTTTTCACACAGGTCTCATTTCATTTTACTACAAAAAAGCTTAAGTGAAACAGGTTTAACCCGTGAAGTGATTAGGGTTGAAATGATCATAGATGTTTTCTTAATTAATATACTGGATATTTAAACCCGCTTCACCTGGGGGTAAATTTCTACAATTCTTTACCTATTATCGTTAGTTTTAATTGTTAAAGAAGAATTCAAGTATTTACTTGGAAATTCATTCAGACAATGCATGCAACATAATCAAATCATCTGAATGGATTCTCAGTACAGCTTAAAAATAACTTGGTAGCATCAATTCTTGTCATGCAGGATAATGTTAGGATAACATTGAAGTAGTTTTACGTATGCATATGCAATTCGCCATTTTTGGCTAAATATTATCAAAGGTAGTAGCGTATGAGCGCAATACTGTTTGTCGCAAGTTACGCGAAATAAGAAATTTTATATAACAGTAGTTGAGATAAGGTAAATAATGGATATAAATAATAAAATAATACGATAACAATGGTGTAATTTGAAGCGGTACGGGATATTTGTAAAGTTATATTAATTCTGTAAGGAAACCAAATTAACTATTATGCAATATTAAATTAATTCAGATATTCGTATGTAAATCTATTTACAAACTCGTAACTGTTTTAATTGAGCAGTGAATCTCTTTTCTCTTGCATGAGCGCGGAAAATAATTATACATTCAACTGGGTTGTTCTAAAAAGAAAAAAAAAGTGACTACTGTTCTCAGTGTATGCTGGATTCTAATCAGGAACCCAAATACAATATTGATAAAACATCTAATATAATCTAACAGTATAAATACTATTAACTACTATTTATAAGGAGTAAAACTCCATCTTTTCTGTACTCTCCCTTGACACAACATCACCATGGGCATTCTTCTGGATAAAATTATTCAATTTATTTGTCTCAAAATTTAAATATATGCCTTAAAGTCTTAATTTAAATCTATGTTTTGTATGAATTACTATTTCGTTTTGTTTTTAGCTTTCCTTGTCATTTAATTAAGGTGTTTACCGATATTCATTTTTTAAACAATGAAATTTTTAAATTTTACGTCCCATGGTTAAGCCGGGTAGTCTAAAGAGACGATGATAATGAAAATTAAAGGAATGATGGAATTAGAAAAGAGAGAGGAAACAGGAGAACCCCGAGAAAACACACTCAAATTTCAGTTTCAGTTTCCTATATATATGAAACACCCAAGTAATCGCTATATCGTATGTACCATTGACTTTTTCTTCCAGGTTTATTCTGGTTTATGTTTATTACAATTATTTTTTAACGCGGAATTTTTTATAGTCTATATTTGTATCTCTGTGCCATAAAGACGCTGATCTGAAGCAAACGTTTCTTACTCCCAAACTGGGTGCGTTATTATTGTTTTGTCTGAGGTTTTACGCCATGGAGATCTAATACAGTCTTTAGAAGTTCATCGTTGCAGAAGAAAGCCTTGCGTTTTCATGAACGTCACTAAATTTTAACCATCATTGAGTAAAAACGTTATATAATGCCGACCACGGAAAGGTCTAAATTTGTCAAGCTGGAACCTCTAGGGAAACCAACAAAATGAAAAGGACGAAGCTGAAAGAGGAATATGACATATTATTATATGAACAGCTATCTACATTTATGAATATGTATAATTACTGCTGTGAGGAGGCAAAATTGATACAATTAACATTGATTATTTCAGAACTTTTCATTATATTTGGTTATATATGAATATTATCGAGTTATTTCACGGATGTTCATTATAAATTAGTAAACAAGTATCCGTAAAATATTATGCACGAGAACAGAAGGTGATAGAATTTTGTGTGTGTGCGAACGTTTTAAAGACATAACAAATGTGTTTCGTTTTAGATTTGTTCTCATGACACCAGACTTCTTAATGACTAATCCCGTAATCGAAAGAGCTGCGGAAGTTCTCTCGACGAACGAAAGACCATAAAGAAGTAGAACAAAATGTGTTTAAACACATTTAGAAGAACGCATATTAAAGGAAAATCAGTACTGCAGAAATAAGTACATCTTTACTAAGTTCTACACCTTCGTAACTAGATAGTCTTACGATACACTTTAAAAAAATATAAATGTTGAACTCTATGGTCCTTTCTTAGAATATCCATTTCTATCAAAGCAACATGATAAAATCTTAGTTCTAGGTACGTGATAACTATATTAAAAAAAAGGCATTTTAATAGTTTCAGGCGTTTACCCGTGAGTCGATGTTTCACAAATTAGATTGACTTTCATATATTTAGGTAGCTGAAATGCCCATTCTGTGCGCGTGGAATATACGTTTAGAGAATATATTTGAACCGCTTCTCTCGTTAGGATATACTTTTCGTAATTTCACCCCACGCCTTGTCCCCCCCCCCCGTTATCCGATGAATATGGACTTAAGCTGTCTCGATAGTGTCAATATTCATCTCAACGTCCCCGAAAACTATGGATTAGACACTAATATCGGTCAGTGTCTATTACTTAACACGCCACCGCCTCTTACTACTCCCATCACTGATGTTAATGGTAATGATTTTGGACTTAAACGACATCAGAAGCATATCCATCTCAGCGACGTCGTCATCTACGGAACGGACATTTTTCGATTATTTTTACATGCGTCCCGCATTCCCTACTTTCTCATCCCATCCCGACGGGGAATGAATGTGCACATAAACGGCACTGAAATTGTCACTATTCATCACAACAACCCCGAATACTATTGATTGGTCACTAATATGAACAATTTCAGTTTATTTTTAGATCATCCCTTCACGTACCCTCAACCTCATGTCGATATTATAACAAAAGCCTAAGTAAGACCACGGTCCACTCATGTATAAAAATAAATAAATAAGATCAGTTCTGGAGTTTAGATGGAGTAAGCCGACAAACATTAATGCACTCATTTTCATTCACTTAAAAAGTGCATCTTCCTCCAGCAATTGTCAAAGAAGTTTGGAACATGTGTTACCTATTTTTAATGAGGAGTACATATACCGAGTTTCACCTTTCTAATTTAGGATGACACACCGAAGATGAGTCATTAAGGAAACGTAATTCCATAATGACCTAAGTTAGGTCAAGATCCGTTGATATAACAAAATCAAAATAGGTGCAGTAGTGTAGAAGGAGTAAATTGTTATTTTTTAAAATTCTATTTATATAGCTAGCGTAGAAAACAAAATTTGTAAAAACTGTCAGAATGTAGATGTTGGTAGAAAGTACGATATAGCTCGACATTAATCTAATTAAACCCTACCTTAATAAAAATAGTAAACGAGTGGAAAATACGTTTTTGCATTATAACATCTAGTTGGAAAAACGTTTCTAGCTTCACCGGAGATTTTGTTATGTACCGAAAGCGACTTTAACAAACCCAGTCATCAATTTCTCAATTGAACCGTTAGGATAAAGAAGTGAATAAATAAGTTCAAGAAAAAAATCGAAGAAAAGAACTGAATAAGTGCTAGAGGTTCTATTCAATAACCACAAAGTTTGCACTGGAACTTGAGAACTATACAGTCTACCACTCACGCATAGAGAGAAGTTTGGAAATAATGTAGAATATAATACAGAGTACAAAAAGGTTATTTTTAATTTTCTGGTTTTTCATTAAATTTTTCAGATCGATGATTCAGTTATGATTAACTCTTAAACTTTACCTTTAATTACATTACAATATTGTCATTTATCAATTGATAGATCTCTTTGAGCTGAACAAAATGAAGTACTTTGACGGTAAATTTCCATGGGTACGTTTCGAGAAGATCGTTAGAAACTACTTTTTATGGCGTTAAAATGTATGTCATTTGTTGCCAATATAATGCAGTTGATTAGTTTCTTCCATTCTATTAGAATAAATACTGTATATTGTACTCTTGTTACAACTTTAGGTAAAACAATCATTGTTTCTAATATTTACTGCTAACAAAATAACCTTTACAACTATACATATTGCTTAGCAAAACAAGCAGAAACAATTCCAAACTTAACATTGTAAGGATATTCTATGAACGTTCACTTTTCCACTTTATTTTCTGGTAGCCTAAAATTCAGTGAAATTTATTTTGGAGAAATGGTTACAATATGTCAAGCTATTTTCCAAGTTTTTCATTAACATATCGTTGGGTGGAGTTCTTGAAAAGAGGAAGTTTTTTATTTGTAGTTATTCGGTAGAAGTCCAAATAAATTTCGAGCACAAGAAAAGAATCTCATATTATGGTAAACTTGACAACTCACGGAAATCAAGTTTCCCTTAAAATGTTTCAAAGAATATAAAAAGCGTGTCACAATCACACAACCATTGGTAATAAATGTCTTTTCGTTAAAATAAAATTATAAGAATAATCCGAATTACCTCTTATTATCCTTTGACAAGAGTAAGAGTTGGTGCCTTACAACAGACCTATCACGGAACTACTACACGACGGTTCCCTTCTTTTTAAGTAACAGAGTACAATTTAAAATACTTACTTAAGAGACCGTGTGATAAAGTATATATGATATTTTCCTTAAATAATTTACAGTAGAGTATACGTCCTGAATTTCATTTCGTACACGAAGGATAATTATTACGTTGCATGTGATTTTAAGCACGAAAGCGCTTGTTTCATCAAAAATCAAAATCTTTCAGACATCACCAAATTAATATATATATTTACTATTAAATAACTTTTTCTTGTCCTTCAAATTTACTGACGTAAGAAACAAATGTTAGGGTAATCATAGTTTCGTAATTTCTAAGTCAAAATAAAAATTGCAGCATTAGTAATTACAACTAGTAATGTATTACATTATTTTTCAAGAACATTACATTTCAAAAATAAATCAAGGTGAGAATGGCGTAATTTTCCCACTAGTACTGTATTGTAAAACTTTTAAAAGAAAGCAAGTATTTCATTTTCAATGTTTATTGTAATTTAAAAATCAGTTGCTTAGAAACGAAGAAATGGAGAGATCTTAAATAGTTAGCCGTACTGGTTATGTCTTTCCTTAGTACGTTAGGTACATGACTGGAAACATGCCACTTTCTGTGGTCATAGTTTGTGTCAAAATGTAACTTTGAGCAGAAGATTCACTTCGAAATCCGTGTAGAACACTAAAATGGCCGCCATTTAAGACAGGTGCCATGAAGCACGATCTTGCATTTTTTAAGTTGCTATTGCCTCAACACTACTGATCCGAATTTAATGATTAGTACCGTATTCTCTTAACAATGAAACGGCCGTTCAACTTCATAATGGTGCATGTCCGTATAACTTATTATAAAAAGGGAAATTTGGGAGAATTTGGGAAATTTTTCAAAGAAAAATACCTTTTTTCAGTTTGGGGACATCTAGAGCAACCCCAGGTAAGAGTGCGCAATCACGTTGTACCCAGAAAAATATATGTATTTATTGGTAATGTTTTTGCCAAATATAATTTTCATTTCCTACATGTAGTGAAGTGGGAAAAATATTTTCCAATCCCATTTGAAATCAGAAAATATATACGAATAGGGAACATTACAATCTAAAATTTATTGAGTGAATACAATCCATGAAAATTTTATGATTCCTACTCCATTATCTTTGAAATGACGCAATCTTCCAAACGCAATATTCTATATGTTCCTAGAAGCTACAGGAAAGGGGAAATTTTGAGGAAAGTGCGAAATTAATCCGAAAAATTCCTTTTTTACACATTTGGATCCTCAAAGAGTGGCGAAGGTGAAAATACGCAACCCTAACATACCACAAAAATACGGCGGGGTGATGTTAATGTTTCCTGCAAACATTATTCCGATATCTTATTTTGTGACATCGTGAAAAAATATCTTCCAATCCTGTTTGCAAGTAAAATATACATACAGATAGGAAAAAAATTGATATAAAATTTCTGGACAGAGTACTAACCATCTAACTATTTGTGATTAGTACTCTTTCTCTTTAGAATAATGGAATGTTTCAAATGCAATATTGTCCATGACTTCATGAGGTACGAAGAATGGACGCTTATGCTACCAAATTTATAGAGAGGTAAATCGTATGGGGTTATTCAGGACATTTAAGAAGTTCGCTACATTCTCTTGTATCTTATCTGCTAAGAGTCCGATTTTGGTGTTCTTAGAGCGGCTGCAGGTGAAAATGCACTACCCTAACATATCACAAAAATACGCCGGAGTATTGTTAATGCTTCATGCAAACACCATTCCGACATCTTATTTAGTGAAATCGTGAAGGAAAACATCGAAAGCTCTTGTTAGAAGTGAGTTTTTCTGTCCTTAGACATTCAACTATATACTATATAAGATCTGCACGTTTTTCAAAACTAGAATGTTTTCACTTTACTCACAAATTTCACTTAGAAGTGACTTTTTAAAATTTTTCTTAATATATCCTTTTTCCCCCACTGGGTTCCGCATGTGTAAAGAAAACACTCGTTTTTATAAACTGCAATGATTTTATTTTTAGAAGAAATACTACATTAACGTTATAAATGTTTATAAATAGCTAAAACATTAATTTCTTCTGTACAGCTCTCTACATTCTTGATCATCTTCTTTTAACCTTGTATTTATTCTTGCATTGTCTACCATCAGTTCATTTTGTGCAAAGCAGCGTGTATAGAAGTTTGGCTTTTGAACAAGAGCATGGTGCAACACATCCGGTGCAACCGCATTTAACGAATTCTCTATAGGCTTCCATAATAGGGGCAAAAGAAGACCAGCCCGGTGTTCATTCTCCATCAATAATGGTCCATCCCCATCCTCCTGCTTTGGAATATTCTTCTTCTGTGAGCATGATCACAAACTTCACCTGCCTGGTATGCTGAACGAAGTCAATGTTGGTTTAGTGCCTCTTTTGTTGGGGAAAGACTTTGTAGACTGGACTTTTTTGAAGTAAAAGGAACCTCTGTAAGGTGACTGACTGAGAGATCTTCTTCATCTCTGAGGGAGAGTAAAGCTTTACAATTGTACGACAGCTATGTAATAACACGTTTGAGTAACGAGGCAACAGTGAGTGTATTTGTTCCTCTGAAACAAAATCGGATTAAGATCTTTTGCTTTACTAGAATAGAAGGTTCCCTCTCCTACAATTTCTGACCTAAAAAATGATGTAGCGCATTTCTCTAGAGCTTTGTAAGTCAAAACAGAAATTTGGATTTGGACATTTTTGAACACGAGAATACTAGTACCTCACCTTCGCTTTCATCAAAAGGTGTTCTGGGATCACGTCAGAAATCTCAGCTACTTAATATCTTGGAAGAAGCTGTTGATTCACCAAGGATTCAGCGATACAATCATTTACGATGGAACAGTACTAGTACATGATCTTCTACCCAAAACATCACGAACGTTTGAATAATACTGTGATACCGAATTCAAATACAGAAATTTAATGATTCTGAGAGATACCGTACAAACAGAATACACATTTTTTTTTTTTTTTGGGAACACGTACTCGAAAAGTTGACCGAAGAAACAAGCGAGAGATAAGAGAGGCACTGATTTTCGTCAGCAAGTGGAAGAAGGAAATATGCTACCAAAAACTTGGAATGATTTTCTCTGCTGTGATCAGAATAAGACAGAGCTCTTCAAGTTACTTGGAAAACATGCATTTTAAAATTTTCATTGGTTTCATAATAATACTGAGATTGATGATGTTATTTGTTCATCTAGGCCGGATGGAACTTGAATTGCTTGAGCCAAATGTAGGCAACAGGATGATGTTGACTTCAGGTTCTCCTCCACGCTAAAGGTACTGCTGAATATGGAGACAAAAAATATGATCTGGACAGTAGATACTGATGTAGTTGTTTTGGCGATATCTCTTTTTCACAGTCTTAAAACTGCTAGACTTCAGAACATGTGGATTCTCTTTGGCTTTGTCAAATGTCAGAAATTCATGAGCATTAATGGTATCTTTGAAAGTAAGTGTGAACATAAAAGTAATAGGGGCTTTCAAGCATTACTGGAACAGATGTAACGTCCTCGTTTGTAATTAAAGGGAAATATACTGACTGGAAAGTGTGGAAATCACTCCCTGAAGATACTGAAGCTTTCCAAGCAAGCTCTACTACAACAGTCTATTTCTGACGAGACTTTTCAACTTTCTATTTCTGACGAGAATTTTCAAGTTCTGGAGAAGTTCACTGTTTTACTCTACTATGAAGAAGCACAATACTTCTCAGTCAATCACCTTAGAAATTTTCATTTTACGTACTTCGAAACGTCGCAGTGTACGAAGTTTTTCCCCAACAAAAGAGGTACTAAAGCAACATTGCTTTCGTTCAGTATACCAGGCAGGTGAAGTTTGGGGTCGTGCATGCTCACAGAAAGACAATATTTCAAAGCTAAAGGATGAGGATGGACCATTATTGATGGAGAGTGGACACCGGTCAGGTCTTCTTTTCCCCCTATTATGGAAGCCTATAGAGAATTCGTTAAATGCGGTTGCACCAGATGTGTTGCGCGATGCTCTTATTCAAAAGAAAAAAAGATCCATGCACGCTACTTTGCACAAAACGAACTGATGGTAGACAATGCAACAGTAAATATTTTGTACAACAAGATCAAGAATCTAGATGATGATCTTGTTGATGATCAAGAATCTAGAGAGCTGTACAGAAGAAATTTGTTTTAGTTGTTTCTAATATTTATTACATTAATGTAGTATTTCTTCTGAAATAATTAAAATCATTGCTGTTTTTAAAAACGAATGTTTCTTTACACCTACGGAACCCTATGGGTAAAAGGATATATTAAGAAAAAAATTAAAAGAAGCCACTTATCAATGAAATTTGTGAGTAAAATGAAAACATTCTGGTTTTGAAAAACATGTAGAAATTATATGGTGTAGAGTTGAATGTGTAAGGACAGAAAAACTAAATTGTAACAAGAGTATTCGATGTTTTCTTCCCGACGTCATTAAATAAGATATCGGAATGGTGTTTGCACGAAGCTTTAACAATATTCCGGCGTATTTTTGTGATATGTTAAGGTTGCGTATTTTCACCTGGAGCTGCTCTAAGAACATCTAAATCGGACTCTTAATAGATAATATACAAACGAATTTAGTGAACTACTTAGATATGCTAAATAACCCCATAAGACCTTTAGCAATTTATGCCTAAAAAATTTGGGAACATAAAGTTCCCTTTTTCCTTACGTCATGGTTTCATGGACAATATTGCATTTGAAACATTGAAGAAGCTCCTTCGTGTGTAAAGTGCTTAGCGTACGCGCCTTTGGCTTGAGAGATCTGGGTTCGATTCCCGGCGAGAGCTCATATGGTTCGGATTCCACGTTAATCAGTGGGTCCCGTCTCATATTGCCTCGCTGCTGAAAGGGACGTTAGACTGAAAATGAACTCAACTCAATTGAAACATTCAATTATTCTAAAGACAGAGACATACTAACCACACATTTTTGGATGGTTAGAACTCTGTCCACAAATTTTATATCGTAATTTTTCCTACTTGTATATATAACTTTTACTTGCAAACAGGACTGGGAAGTATTTTTCCATGACGACACAAAATAAGTGGGCGTATTAAAATGGTGATGTATAAAAAATGAATTTTTCGGATAAATTTTGCACTTTTCCCAAAGTTTCCGCTCCTGTATCTTATCGGGACATAAAGAATATTACATTTAGAAGATTGCACCATTCTGAAAAGAATGGCGTACGAATCATAAAATTTGGGTGGATTGTACTCGCTCAACGAATTTTAGATCGTAATGTTCACTATTGATATATATTTTCTAATTTAAAATTGGGTTGGAAAATATTTTTCCCACATCACTATATTTAAGATATCAAGATCATGTTTGTCAAAAACATTACCAATAAGTAGTTATATATATTTTTCGGGGTACAATGTGTTTGTGGAAGGGAGTCATGGGGTCACTTTAGGGATCCCAAACTTCAAAAAAGTTATTTTTTCCTAAGAAGTTTCCCGATTTCTACCAAATTTCACTTTTATCACACATCATACGGACATGCGCGATTATGAAGTTAAAAGGCCGCTTTATTGTTAAGAGAATGCAGTGCTAATCATTAAATTCGAGTGAGTAGTGTTGAAGCAATAGCAACTTAAAAAATGCAATATCGTGGCAACCATCTTGAATGTCCACCGTTTTAGTGTTCTACATGGATTTCGAAGTGGATCTTCGGCTGAAATGTTACATTTTGACATAAACTATGACCATGGAAAGTGGCATATTCCAATCAAAAAATGCAGCATTCTTTGATGTACCCAACGTACTATTCTGGATTTTTTTATGTAAAGCTTCAAGATGTTAATGATCAATGGTGTCAAACTGTAATAGGTGGTTCTTTACATCCGAATATGAAAAACAGGGCATTTTGGAAACAAGATCATCCAATAGAGTGAAAAAATAGCCTACGTACATCACAGCATGTGCTATTCTGAACACGAGGAACATAGGAGCTGGAGGGTCCTAAGAATCCGACTTCCCGACAAAACATTCCGTATTCACTGCTGTCAGGGCTTATATAGTATCTTATTTGGACTCACTTTTATGCCCATATATATCTCAAAATTATTCTGACAGTATGTCTGACTTTCCTTGTACGAAATTCTCTGCTTATCCATTGGACGTTGCTTAAATATACATTTTCAATGGCGTACGTTTTACTTCCTTTATACGGATAAGGACTGCCACTCCTGCCTCAGTGCCACGTGTTCGAAATGACGCGTGTTACAATGTATTTTTCCACGCTTTTGGACTGTTCAAGCAGCGAAAATATGCACTTTCCGTCTACAAGTCCACATGCTTTCTCCTTCCTTATTTTGATGTGAGGAATCACAGCTTTCAAATTGCCAATATACTTCATTAACACTCTGTATAAAATAAGAGGTGCTGATTAATTTACTCACTGTTTGCTATCCAGGTCAAACGGCTTAAGTTAGAAACTTGAAGTTTGAGTAGTAGATAGGGTTTGTGATGGATTTCATTTTTTGGAAATATGACCAGAGTAGGAGATATTATATAACATCCCTCTCGAGACAAAGAGGCGTATCTAAAAAATTATCGAAAATGAGTTATGACTACCATCTTGATCGTTTCGTCGAGCTTTACATGATAGTATAACTGGCGTATTTCAACGAGATTTTGTTGCTTAGTTATATAGTTTTACCAAAAGGGCGTACGCGAAATCGAGGGAAACTATCTCGAGACAAAGAGGCGTATCTCAAGATTCGCCTATTCATCTTATTCTTGGAGCGCGTTCTGTTATTGTTTTTTAGATGCGCCCATTTATCTAGTTCTGCATTGTTACTTTTTCGTAGTTTGTAAATAGTTTTATGTCAATTATAGTGCTTTGGAACATAATATAGTTTGCTTGTGAGATTTGTTTCCCGTGTCAGTTAAATATTTGTTGCTGAACCCTAAACGATCTTAAATTAGCTGCTTTTCTTTGTTTCTTTCTTTCCTTTTTTTTTTAAAGAAAAGGAAGGCGTTGACATTATTATAAATCGAGCTAGCATTTTCTATGTTTGTCTTCAAAAGGCCTGTTAAATTTTGAAACAAATATGCAGTTCTACAACCTGTACTAAACTAGGTAGGAAATGTAATTCCTTCTCATTTTTTTTTTTTTTTATGGTTTGTACGAAATTGACAACATCCAAAGACAACTTGAGTACATTGTTCGGTACGTAAACCGTAAAAGCACTAAACAAATGACTAAACAAGAAAGGTGATTCTAGGAGATCAATAAGTAATTATTATTTCCTCTCCAAACAGATAAATCAGATTCCTGTATGTAGGACAATGTTTTTAAATACTTTAAGCATATCAGAAAAAGTCATGAGAACTGTGTTGGAAAAGAAAAAAGTACAGTTGTTGTCAAGGGCGCCCATGTTGTGGTTTCCAAGGGGGTGCAAGTACAAGCGACGTTTCAAATATAGTTTAAAATTTTGCTGTAACTAATGTAAAAATTCTGTTGGGTTTTCGATATTCCCAAGTACAATTTTCTCTTAGGGAGGCGAGCGCCCCACCTTGCCCCCCTGATGGGCTACCTTGGTTGTTGCCAAAGATAAGCGGGGAAGCCGGGCAATAAAAATAGTGGAAGGGGATAGACGAAGAAGAGAAGCAATTTTGGGACATTTATCAAGATTTCCTCATGGAGTCTCATTATTGCCGGAAAATTCGAATAGGGAATATCAACACCCTGATTTGAACAAACTAAAAGTAGTGGATATGTTTAGTACCAGTCATTTGCAAGATGAATATCACTGCATCAGCTTCAACAATTTGCTTCTTCTGTTACGGAACTGGACGTGTCAGGATCGTACAGGAACCCACTATTACTATCAAGTGAGAAATTCAAAGACCTAATGGTCCAGTGCCACAGGGTGACGCCTGTTGTGAAATCCCTAGACTATGTATTGTTTTATGAAACTTTGCTCCACAGGAAAACAGTCAAAAATTTTTTTTTTTTGTGTTCATGAGTATTGTGTTATTCTACGGCTCTTTATTATTATTTCATTAATTATGTTAAAAAATGAATACATTTCTAAAAAATATATCATTAGATATTTAGAACTAAACATAAACTTCAAACACTACTTGTAATTTTAGATATTCCTTGAGAATTTTGTTCTTTTTTATGTTTTATTTTTTATTTTTATTTATTTATTTATTTATTTGATATTTGCAAGTAAGACAGCACGAAACTAATAAATATTCCCAATATTAACCTGTATATCATAACCAAGAAAAAGCTAAAATAAAAACCCATACTCTTCGTTAGAACTCAATTCCATAACTCCACTAGGTGGCGTAACTCAGCAGAATTACCATGCAACTGATTTCGTTCACACGACGAAAAGGCGTATCTTATTTTCTTAAACAAATGAGGGGTTAATGTATAAAATATTCGTAGCTTACAATACTAGTTTACAAGAGATCTCCTTACTGCAGTGACGCAAGTTGGAATTATTTTGGTAAGTTTTAAACTGAAGAAATCATGAACAGAAGAAATGCTGCAAAAACTTTAAAACGCTGTACTTAAGAATGTGAAAAAATGAGATACGTCCTATCGTCTCGAGAGATATGATAAGGATTAAATTTACTATTTGGACATAAATTTCTTTTGTCACTGAAATAAAGGCACCTATAGTCACATCTTCAGAAATTTCCGTGTTATGATATTAAAGAAAGAAGTATAATGTCATGGTCACGGTCACAACATATCCGGTAAGATGAAGTGTAAATGTTAAAAATACCGCCGCATGTTGTATATTCTTTTAGTCTGTGCGATATTCTCTAGTAACATATGTAACAACTAACATTGTTAGTGCTACACTAACTGCATGTAGCGTGGGTTTAAGGTAGGTTCGCGTAACTATAATTTATTACTAAAACTACCCTCAGACCAGTAAATTGAAATCCTACTGTATGAATTACACTTGACTCCATCCCTTCTGTACAAATCCTAAACCTCAACCAGTGTTTTCACCAATATAAACGTGTTCAAACCGACGAAAATCCTTCTGGACTTGAGAAATTCTCCTTTTCTAGCTTTTCTTTCTTGAGTTGTGCGAATTTTAACAATAAATGTGCTCATTTGACAATATAAGGCGATAGTGATTCAAACCTGATCAAGGGACTAGTAAATCAATCGAAATGACCAGAGAAGTAAATTAATCGCTGTGATAATAGAGACGACACTTTGTACTTGTTATCCAAAAGTGGGAGAAATGCACTCCTAAGTATATCCACAGACATAATATGTATCGATTACGATTAGTAACCTAATTTCATGTGCGTATACGAAAGTAAAGTGAATTGTTTGGACACCAGAAAAGGGTGCTTCGATATTTAGTGTGATATTAGCACTCATCTCAAACTACGAGACAGGACTCGTAAATTTACTTAAAGTCTTCATATATGAGGAAGGACTCATTCAAATTTCAATATAAAGTTTTTTCTTTTCCTTTATTCGGCTATGATCTTGTAAAATATAAATATAATTTTTCTTTATACCATATGCTCCAAAAATGTAAGTAACTATATATATATATATATATATATATATATATATATATATATATATATATATATATATATATATATATATATATATATATATATATATCCAAATATGAAATGTTCTTTCAATTTTTCTGTTGTATATACCATCAAAACGCTATTGTTCGATGTCATGTGCAGATAAATATTCATATGTATGTTGATTGCACTTTGATAATAATTTGTGTTTAATTTTAAAAATAGATGTAATAAATGTTCACTAAACTGTAGTTAGATGGTTTCTTTTACATTATTCTTATCCATGTCGATACGCTATCCTGTATGTATGAGAGTGTGGGTGAATGAATGATGAATTTAGTTTTTAAGTTGTAGCATTAATATTGATTGAGGATGATAGTAACTGTACTATATGTGTAATAATATGATATATGTATTAGTGCATAACAGAGGTCATGAAGGAATAACTAATTCAAAAGTACTCAAAATCGGCTGTGTGAGAAAAGCGAAAATAAAGGGATGAGCCAGAATAACGACAGTCTTCTCAGAAATCTCAAAACTTCTACATATGTGACTTTAAAATTTTCTTCTGGCCGATTCAAATGTGTGGTTGATCTCCACTTTGGGAATTTAGATACTGGATACGGGTTATACAACCTTTCAAAGTAACAGATAAAGTAATTAAATTAAACTTTCTCGTCACCCGGCTGGGTCGGGGCAAATCCTACTTGCGTAGTTGCTTGGATGCAGGTCAGCATAGTATGACGGAACATGTGTCTCTTCCGGATCACTTCAGCATTGATCCCCAAGTAATGGCATTTGGATATGAATTACTTCTTAAAAACTATTCGAGTTCCTTAACCATACTCCCATATTCATCCAGTAACTCCTTCTCTAATTTCCTCTACCTTTCTTCTTTCCCTTCTTTCCTCCTTCTTCTCTCCTACTTTCTTTTTCTTCTTTCTCACTCTTTCTTTTCCTATTCTTAATAAAACTGAAGAGGTGTGGGTCGTGACTGGGAGGTGTCGCTATTGACATGGTCACAAAATTGTTTTGATGTTTCTCTTAGGAAGTCCAATATGAATTAGTAAACCCTATACAAGCATCTAAAGCTAGAATATTAAAGCTCATTTAGTTTAATTTTATATTTCGACTAAATTATCAAAATTACAAGAGATTTCGATTCACAAAGTATAGCGACTACCCGTTCCAACTCACGATTTATTTTTATTTCAATTTCATTAGTAAATACTACTATTACTACTACTAGTACTACTACTACTACTACTACTAGTACTACTACTACTACTACTACTACTACTACTACTACTAATAATAATAATAATAATAATAATAATAATAATAATAATAAAAAGAAGAAGAAAATAGTGGAAAATCACAGTTAGTTCAAATCAGATCCTTCAGTCTTAATTTACTTCCATTCGATATCTGAAACACATACTCCAGATTTTATACTATTTTCGATACTTGTGATAAGTGATTTAGAAGCAGTGTTCTATGATTTCCTTGTGGATTATGCTCCCTCGTGGCTATACTATTAACTATCGATCCTTTGGCGATGGACACACAGGTTCGATTCCTGGAAGGAAATCATGTGGTAGGATTCCACGCTATGTTCTAGGTCCACATCTCTTGTAGCCTGGATGTTGAAAAGAACACTGTACTCAAATCCAACCAACCAAACAAAGCCGTGAAGATCTCGTTCACCGAAGACATGAGCATTAGCATATTCTTACTTTATTGAAGTGAGAGTCAGCGAAGCGTCTACCATTCGACCAGATCACTATTTTCGTGTCTGTTTATCAGTGTCCGTATGTTTGCTTCACGATGACTAGTAAAATTTATCCGATTTTAGTGAAATTTGGCATGTGTGTTTCTTCAACAATATAACAGAACTTTGTTTTTCGGGTGACAATCCATTAAGAACAGTACGGAAAAAGATGGTAAATTCAATTCCATGTTGCAAATTTCAGTACCTCATATAACCTTTCTTAAGGATTACAATGACGTTCGTAGGTTGGAGTTGAATTTTTTAAGAAATGAAAGGTGAATTTTCCCTTCTATCTCACATTTCAAAATATGCTCTGCTATAATTATCGTTTTAAAAAGTTCACTGTGAACGTAATATGACGTACATTTTCTTTGAAACTTTCCACTCATTGCCCTTGGGGAGCTCAAGCCAGTGAGCAATAAAGGGCAGGCTCAGCCTTCCTCCCTCTGAGTAAAAGAAATCCACTATAATGTAAGAGCGAATCCAGAGATGCATTACAACCTGCAATTCTCCCTTTCCTTAAATACTAGGCAGACCAAAAAAGCATTATCGTTGCGGTGGTTGAGAATTAGAAAGGCGTTGAACCAAACTTCATTTCTGTTACAAATATATCAGTGTGACAAACTTCAGAAAAGAATAAAATAAATTGTTAACAATGACGACTTTCTTATCCTGAGGGCAATGGATGACATCGAAAATTACAAAATGATCTTGCTTAAGCAGTTCAAACAACATGAATGATAAGAAATAGATATCAGAGGAAAGCAGTTTCTCCCCTTTTTCCAAAAAAAAAAAGTTTCGCAAAAATGAAAAAGTTTCTTAATGTAAAAGCTTAATATAAAAGAATAACAGCACAAAAACATACATTCACAAGAAAGGGAAAGAGAGACAAACACAAAATAAATGACACCAATGTCGTAGCAGACTGTAACGTATGGGAACCACTATCTAAAATGTAACGATTATAGCTTATTATTATTCTTATCTTACACGTTACATTGCAGCCCACAGTTCGTGTAAATTTATAAATTATGTCAACACGATGGAGTGATATAAAATCAGACACACCACATAGAATCACTATTACCTTTTATTCTCAAAACTCCATTAGTTATACCTTACTTTTTTGGTTTTCATAGCAACGTTCTACACAAACAACTATCTGCTGTTTTGGTAACTAAGAATAGTAATTGTACATATAAAATCAACATATATTTTCAGCTTCTAAGATTAAATCTTATTTTTTATATTTAGAATCAACAACATCTAAATTCTTTTCTTCTTCTTCTTCTTCTACATAACAGTTTGTGTACTTTTAAGCAGCGTTGCCCAAAACCAAGATGGCCAACATGAAATCATTTTCAAAATTAGAAAGTAAAGCATTTTTAAAATCTAGATAATTACGTAAATTACTTCGGATTGCTTTGAACTATACGGAACATGTTGGTAATAAAATATGAAGTAGAATTTTCAAAAATTTATCTTTGTCTACTTCAATCAAATCACATTCTTCCTCGAAATTTTCTAGGAAAGTGCTGGCCGGGATATCATCTGATCTTCCACTAAATTTTGTTAGGGATCTAATTTCACTAAACCGAAAATGATTACCTTTACTAGTATGCTTGCAATGTTTGGAATTTACGTAGATGTTTTTCCGATGCTGAGATGAGTGATTTCTTCTCCCGTTTCTCTCTATGATAGCTTCACTATTGTCATTTTCCGAATATCCTTAAGATAAATTACTATCTTCCACTACTAATTTGGATTCATATGACAAAGGTTCAACGTTGACATCCGAAACTCGATCAACATTTGCAGTACTAAATTTCTCTTTGATTGCATTCACTTCTTCCTGCAATTCCCGGATCTGACTAGTATGCTCATTAGCTAAACTTTCTTCAACTTCTACCGAATTTTCTACGTCATTACATTGATGTAAAATCTGTTCCATCTTATAATCGGTTTGTTCTAATTTTGAATGTATTTGTTGGTTTATTAGTTCAAACTTATCATCCATCTGTTGTCCTAGTAGTTGTGACACGCAGCTCTATATCACCGCCTTCCTCATTTACATTTTCGTTACCAGAAACACTCATTTTAATGTTTCTATAAATTTTTTCTTACTTCTGAGTAAAGTACTCCGTGTTGAACGCTATGATGAGACTGTTTTGCTTAACTTCAAACTAATCTAAAGGTAATCCTGCTCCATAAACCACCATCTAAAATGTAACGTATAGGAACAATTATCTAAAATGTAACGATTATTGCTTATTATTATTCGTATCTTACACTTTACATTCCAGCCCACAGTTCGTGCAAACTTTTAAATTATGTCAACACGATTGAATGAGATTAAATCAGAAACACAACTTAGAGAATCACTATTACCTTTTATTCTCTAGTTCCAGTTATAGTTATCTCCCTTTCGGGAGATTTATATAAATAGTCCCAGCCTTATAGACCGGTGGACTGTTTCACTAAATTTGTTTTATTGTTTTTGAAAACGTAGATTTGTATAAAATGGCGCGTTCCAACATGGATGAATTCGCCTGTTCTAAGTAAAATTGTTTTCACACTATTTGTAAAATTACTTGGGGCTTAAAGGCTCAGGACATACAAAAAAGATGTAATAATATATAAAAATTGTAAAGAAACTAAATTTTGTCAAAATTTAAAGTTACGTACAAGTTCACAATTGCACAATTGTAAGAGTATCACACTCCAGGTGTAAAGATGTCCGTCGCCATCTTGTTCCCAACTTTTGTTCTCAAAACTCCATTAATTATACTTTACTTTTTCGGTTGTCATACCAACGTTTTACACAAACAACTATCTGCTGTTTTGGTAACTACGAGTATCAATTGTACATATAAAATCAACATATATTTTCAGCTACTAAGATTAAATCTTATTTTTTTAATATTTAGAATCAATATCTAAATTCTTTTCTTCTTCTCCTTCTACATAACAGTTTGTGTACTTTTAAGCAGCGTTGCTCGAAACAAGATATAAAAATAGAAGAAATTTAGAAAATAGATATACAATATCGTTGTAAATTGCGGACATCCCATGCAAGATAAAGAGATTTGACCATAAATATAAACCCAATAGTTATAATAATAATAATAATAATAATAATAATAATAATAATAATAATAATAATAATAATAATAATAATTATTATTATTATTATTATTATTATTATTATTATTACAGGGACAAAGCAAATTGCTGAAGTTTTTAAAGATGTATTTTACAATAATTTTAATTTAAAAGTTAATACCCTAGATTGTGCTGTAGTTAGTAATCTGAACAGCAATAATATAACGATTCCAGTAATATGTGAAAATGATGTTACTGAAGTAATAGGCAAACTTCGGCCATTAGCATCTTCAGGACCTGGGAGCTTTCCAAATTATATCCTTAAAGCATGTTCGAAAGAAATAGCCCCAGTCTTGTCAAAAATATACAATACCTCATTAAGAACAGGGTCATTCCCATCTAAATGGAAACATGTACATGTGGTACCGGTTTACAAGAATAATGACAAGTTAAATCCGAACAACTACAGGCCGATAACCTTATTGAACATATTTTCTAAAATTTTTGAAACCATCATTCACAAACACTTGTTTTTTAATGTAAAAAATATATTGCAAAAATCACAGCATGGCTTTTATAAAGGGAAATCAGTTGCAACCAATCTCTGTGAAATAACGGATTTTATCTACTATGCAATGAAAAGTAGATCACAAACTGATGTCATATACATTGACATGAGTAAAGCTTTTGATTCAGTTGACCATAGATTGCTGTTAAAAAAACTGTCAAATACAGGTGTAACACCCTTGTACCTAAAATTTTTTGAAAGCTATTTGACTGGTAGAACATACCAAATTAAAATTGGAAATGTCATGTCAGATTCAGCCAGTATTAGTAACGGTGTTCCTCAAGGTTCTCCTCTGGGCCCATTACTTTTCTCTATTTTTATTAATGACTTACCAACAGTCTTAAATCATTCAAAGGTTTTACTTTATGCTGATGACATTAAGCTTTTTAGTGTAGTAAATAATATTGAGGACAACGATAGGCTACAAGATGACTTAAATAGAATCATTATGTGGTGCAAGGATAACGGTATGAGTATCAATTGTCTGAAAACTAAGTGCATGACCTACAGTAACAAATCGCAATACTATGTAAGTCAATACGAAATACAAGGTACTGTAATACAGAAAGTTGACACAATAAAGGATTTAGGTGTAACATTTGACAGGTCACTAAGCTTTGGTGATCATATACAAAATGTATGTAATGAAGCAAGAAAAATAATTGGTTACCTGTTTAATCAATGGCCTGCTTTCTGTCAATCAAATACATATGTACTCTTATATAAATTACTGGTAAGGTCGAAACTAGAATATGCATCAGTGACTTGGAACAGCCTAACAAAAACTCTCGTAAACAAATTCGAGATGGTGCAAAAGTGTTTTACTAGAATACTTTGTTTTAAGTTAGGACTTGACTATTATTCTAGCACGTATGAACATTGGATAACGTATTTTAATTTGGAACGACTGGCTGACAGGAGAAAATGGATTGAATCTGTATTTGTAGGAAAGTTACTTGACAACCAATATACCTCAGACTATATTTTTAAAAATGTTGATTTTAAAGTTCCAACATATGGTACAAGGGCAAAAATTTTATTGCAACCGCATAATAGAAAACATATTTTAATCTGTAGGATTTTAGAAAGATATAATGAATGCATATCTTAAAATATGACTTTATTTTAGAATTTTAAATATACGTAACTTAGTACTTTTTATTTTTATTTTATTTTATTTTATTACTTTTAATTTTTGACACTTCTTTGTTTTAATAATTGACGTACACTACACTGTCAATGTTTTTATTATTAATAATTAATGATATAGATGTAATCATAATTTTATCACTAGTATTATATATTCATTGCTAAAATAATGTAGAATAAGACAAAGTGCTGTATTTTTGCTGTATTTTAGCTGTTCTCAGCACGTAAAATAAAGTTTATTATTATTATTATTATATTATTATTATTATTATTATTATTATTATTATTATTATTATTATTATTATTATTATTATTATTAAAAACTTGTTTCATTTTTAAGGTATCTGACTGCCTAAGAGCATATCTGCATACAGCTGTCATGTGTGTACTTTTTGTCAATGAGCTATCTCAAAGACGAAAAGGAATGGAAGCCTCCAAGAGAGAAGAACAGAAACACTTTCTTATGATAAACTCTTCGTCAAAGTTTGGAGCACTTGGTTTTGACAGGTGCTTTTTTTCTTTCTTTCGGGAAGAGAAAACCTCTAGCGTCTAAGAAATTGTAGTATATAATATTGCATATTTTGCAAGTGGATTTAATTACACTGTAG